>NC_050611.1:12121212-12424242 GCF_014743375.2 Drosophila subpulchrella
ACGAAGCAGTCCAAGACTTGGAAAATCGCCAGGAGAAAGCCATTCCTCACAAGAACGCTCTCCGGCGGAAAGAAAAGTGACAACTTCCAAGTTGGCCATAGAAAAGAAAACTGCAGAAAAGAAGGAGGTGGTAGAGGGAAAATCCCATCCAGCTGAGACTGTAAATGAAAAGGCTGTAAAGGATGCTAATATAACTGAAGACAATCTAGTTGCAGATACTTCCCAACTGGTAGAAGACAAACAAAGCTCTAGTGAGACTGAAATGAAGAAGGCAAAGGGTAGGCAACTAAAGTCGAAAAAATCCAGAAGAACCCATGGAGTAGAAAGTAAAGGAGCAACTGCCGATGTAAGCGATGAGATTCCTTCTACTTCAAAACGTGCTGAAGAATATTCAACTTCAAGCGAGTCAGAGCAAAAAGACGAAAGGGAAAATTTATCACCTCCAGAACCCGCAGAAGATGATACCAAATCGGATTTAGAACCGCCCAAAGCGCGAGAAACTGATACGGTAAAGGTTAAAGAAAAACCCTCCAATCGCAGAAAATCCCGAAAAGAAAAGG
The DNA here is from genome assembly GCF_014743375.2 of Drosophila subpulchrella. Lineage (NCBI taxonomy): Eukaryota > Metazoa > Arthropoda > Insecta > Diptera > Drosophilidae > Drosophila > Drosophila subpulchrella. Next base: position 12,121,773 of record NC_050611.1, read on the forward strand.
AAAAAGGCAAACCTGATAGCGATACGCCTTCTGACCATGTTGACGCAAAAAGTGACGAGAATCCATCTAGAACTGTCGCTGATAAAGAAGAGCGAGCTTCTGGCAGATTGAGTCGAAGAGACAAGGCGATAAATGAGGCGGCCAAATCCCTGCACGACGAAATTCTATCTGCCAAATCTGAGGCTACTGGAAGAAGAGTTGTTTCAAAAGAGAAGCTTTCCAAAAAAGATCTGGCCGAAGAACAGTCTAAAAGGTCATTAGAAGCCAGTAAGGAAAAGAAGGCAAAATCAAAAATCGAGACGAAAACCATTGAAATATGTATGAAAGAAAGTGACAGTGACAAGCAAATCAATGAAAGTGACAAGCAAACCAATGAAAGTGACAAGCAAACAAATGACAGTACAAGTCAAAAGGAATCAGATCCTGAGACACTATCTTCACAAGCCACATCAAAGCAAAATATGCAAGAGCCGGAGATTAAATTGGACACAATAAAAGACGTTCCGTCGGACGCAGAATTGGTTCCAATAGCAAAAGACTCTGCACATGATTTCGCTAGTGAGAGTGATGATAAAAAACCCAATGAGAAAATTGACAAGTCTGATCAAGAGGAGCAATCAGAGTTAACGGAAAGCGATACCCCTTCATCTTCGGAATGTGCTACAGTCGTACAGGACTCTGAACCAATTTTAAAGGACTCTTCACAGGATTCAATCGAGTCCAATGTTTTAAAAGTAAAGCCCAAGAATAAGGGTAAAAGGGAAGATAGGAAACTCAATAAAAGCATTGCCGATTTTAATAAGGAAAAGGATTCGCAGCAGAGTACGGAAACGGTTCAACCAACATCTTCTGCGTCGGATGCTCCCGTTGAAAAAACGGAAAAATTAAAGGAAAATCCAAAAGTCTCTGGTATAGAAAGTGGAAGGATAAGAAAACGTAGGCAGGCAGTAACCATTGAGGATCCTGAAGATACTGAGCTTAACGAAAAAGATAATCCTACCGTTTCTAGTCAACAGGGGCTTTTTGAGCCTGAACCTCATTTTCAGATTGGAAAAACACCAACAAAAACATCCCTAATGAGTTCGTCCTTAGAAGGTTCGGAAAATATGCCGAAACCGGACGAGCTGGAAACAACATCTGAAGAACAACTTAAAAGCAAACCTGACCCAGATCCAAGCGAAATTCCAGCCGAAACTTATACAGAAAGTCCGGTGACCATTCTCCCGAGTACCTCAACGGAGAAATCTCAATTAGTTTTACCTACCACTCCGACAACAAGCAGCCATCGAAACAAAAAGACCTTCAGTACAAATAAAAGATCTTCAAAATCCAAACGTCGTGCTCCGAAAGTGGCTAGGAAGCCTGATAACACTCATGAGGATAGTCCTAGCTTAGGTTCTGAATCCTTGACCTCTACAAACCAAAAAGAACTGAGTACTCCAAAAGTCTCCTGTCGCAAGCTTCGCGTTCTGATAAAAAGAACTCCCACTTCTAATCTGCCAAAAAGCAAGAAATCGTCCGTCCTGAAGAAAACTCAATTTAAAACCAAACAATTGAAGAAAATTATTGAGGATATCGAAGAAACTCCTCTTTCAGGGCAAGGGGATAATGAGACGGAAATCACCGAATCAAATCCTGTGTCAGATCCTGTTCAAAAAACTGTTCCCGTTCCAGAAACTACGCAAATTCTAAATATTGAAGTTCCTAAAGAAACAAACGAGGAAGCGAATAACGCCCCTGAGAATGAACTTAGAGATAATCTAGAAGCAGATCAGGACCAAGACTCTGAAATTAAGGTTGCCGATGGTGAGGAACCCATCACAGAAGAATCCAATGGGGTCGTCCCAACAAATGAGCCAACAGAGACTGCTCATGTTGTACAGGAATCCAAGAATGAGGAATTTAATTCATCAAGTGAAGAGGGGGATATCCCAAAAGAGGAACCACCCGAAGTGGACGTTGCAAGTGATGAATCACTAAAAGATGAAAATCAAGAAGAGGCACAACAAGACCTAGAACCTGATGATGAAGTCTTGCCTGAGGAATCATGTCCCGCAGTGGAGGACATTGAAGCCAAGGAGTTCTCTAACTTTGAATCGGTTGAATCGCAACCGGAAACTGATGTTACGGATGATGAAGAACCCGCTCAAAGCCCAATCCCAGACTCAACGGAAACAACAAGTGTCACAGACGAACCCGAAGCCAGCACGTCCAGCGTGGTAAAGCGCAGCTTGCGCAAGCGGGAAGCGGATTCCTCACAGCCAGATGGTTAATAGCTTGACTAATCATTTCATTTTTTATTCTTAGTATATAAACGCATCTAATACATATTTTCTTTATAATCCTTTCTCTTTATACAGAAGCTGCTAAGCGAAAACTACGCCAAGAAATGGAGAAGTCAGCAACTGACAGACGTGAGGTTCTTAAAACAGGTGAGTCCTATATTTTGATTAAGATTATTTTCAGTTATAAAGGCGATTTATATATATCCAATATATGCAATACAATGTATATACATATGTATATACATATAAATATACACAATTTGGTTGATTCAAAAAGTATTTGCGTATACCTCGCATTTAAGTATTTAACGTGTTGCCTTAACCCCTTTCGTTAAATTTTGAACTTAATTAATTAATTCGAACTTAATTAATAATCGTAACTTAAATCAATTTAAATTGCAGTTCGCCGTCGAAATCTAGTGGAGGAAGAAGAGCGACCTGCCCTTAAACGCTCCAAAGTTGACAATCAAATCAAAACCAATTCAAAGGCCAAATTCATCTCTATTATTGGTAATGAGACCATTATGTCATCCACGAAGCCGCCGGTTAAGGAAGCAAGAAGCGAACCGGTCAAGACATCTTCAGCTGTAAGAAAGTCGGCGGTAAAGGATTCAAAACACATTGAGATCACCAAGCACGTCATACTAACCCCACCTACGAGAAAGCCGTTGAAGTCTAGTAGTCCTACTCCGACAGTCAAAAAGCCATTGGTGCAGACCCTGCTGAGTTCCACTCTTAGTCTACATAAACCCTCGTTGGGAGAAGATGGTTCTCCTGTGACAACCAAGAAGTCTATGAGCAAATCGGAAGCCACAGAAAACAAGCCCGTCGATCAGCCAGTACTCAGCAGCTCCATTGTGGTGACCAAGAAATCCTTGCCACCCAGTAAGACAACTGAATCTCCAAAGAAGGAAGTAACGTCGGCTGTTCCAAGAAAGGTTAACATATCGGTTTCAGTGGTCCCTTCAAACGAAAATCCAGCAGAGTCTTCTAACGCTACTGCTGCCACTCCCGAAACGTCACCAGTTTTGCCGCGAAAGAAACAGATTGAATCACTGAAATCGTCGAAAAAATTGGAGGCCAATAAGAAAGCGGAGGTCAAAAAGAAGGCACTATCACAAGGCTCTCAAAATAAATCCCTAAAGTCGGAGGAATCTGCAGAACCATTAAAGAAATTGGCTTCTGCGCGAAAAGCACTTCCTGAATCAGAAGCCCCAGAGAAAGCTGTAAGCAGGGCTACAGAAGGATCTGTGTCAGAATTCAGTAGCCGTAAATCTCTCCCTCAAGTGGATCGCTCCAAGAAAACCGCAGCCAGGAAATCTGCAGGAGCTTCTTTAACTGCAACTGCTCGGGAACTACTTCCTGAACCAGATGTCCCGATGAAAGTTGAAGCTAGAAAATCTGAAGGAGCTTCTTTGTCTGCAAATGTTCGAAAATTTTTTCTACAAAAAGGTGTTTCGAAGAAAACCGAAGCCCGGCAATTGGATGCTCCTCCTAAAATTGCGTCGAACGAGGAAATTGACAAGGCAGCCAAAGCCGAGGCAACAGGGCCAGTGGCCCGAGGTCGCGGCTCCTCCAAGAAAACTAAATCCGATCAGCGTAAGGCGAAACCCAAGCCAGAGTTTCCTTCCTCGGAGGCTGAAACTGCATCTGAATCGAGGGATTCTTCTCGCGATGACAGTGCGCGCGCATCACGCTTGGATAAATATGATAAACCCGTGACAGTGCCCACACGCCAATTTACCCTAATTAAGTCGGTTCACATGACACGAGCTGCCAGCACCAACAGATCATTGGCTCCGACGCCAACTCCTGTGCAGCCAAATGCTTCCAAGGAGCTCTTTACGCCTGCTTCGGACCAAAAATCACCGATGATGGAATCCCAGACCTTCAGAAAGACTTTAAAGGGTCGTGGACGTGGTGGTCAAAAGGCCCAACGCGCTATGAAAAGAAAGGCAGAAGAAGCTGCAGACGCTAATGAAATGGCCAATTTTAAGCGACCCAGGGACGAAGATCTCCCTCAGCAAAATGATCCTAGCCAGGAGACTGGATTTGTTGCTTTTCCAGTGAAAATAAGGGATGTCGGTTTGCCTACGGTTGATCCTCTAGCAGTTTCCCCAACGGCTAAACCAAGTCAGCAGAAATCTAAGCTAAGAAAGGTTCGCGTTAAAATCAACCGACGCGTCTTTAACAAATGGCTTCGGGACAACAAGAACCGCGAGAAACAAGAAGCCTTTAAAAAATTACCATCACCACCACCAGCGACCTCGGAAACAGATTCTGCGGGCGAGTCAATGTTGCAGCCCCAAGAAGAACCGGTGACGGGTCTTAGGCCATTACCTGTATCCCAGCGCGATGCTTGCTCAGATCGGGCGCCAGGATTGCCAGTAAAAAAAATCACAACTGAGCTAGCCCCAACGGCAATTCCATCCGCTTCCGCAAAAGCCCAGAACGTAGCCCCGCCACCTAGACCAACCGTGAAAAAAACAGCTATTTATCCGCTGACTGATAAACATCTTCCCGACGGGGAAACGTTGGAAGGCAATGCCAAGAAACTGGCGGATCAGCGAAGGGTGCAAATGTTTCACGCCAAGACAATGCCACTTCCTGTCCCAATTCCAGAGGTGAAAGCAGAGCCAGAAGATGATCCTCCGGAGGTCATGGGAGAGGATTCACTTATTGTGCCATTGCCAGTGGTTACTGCAGCGCCAGTAACACCGCAACCACTTTCGATGGTTGAGGACAGTGGCCAAAACACTACTCAAGTCAACAATGTGGTGGCTTCCACCTCCTCTGGCGCGAGTGTATCCCATTTGATTCCTTCGGCCAGTGTGCCTGGTAATCCCAATTCCATTGGCCAGACCAAGATGTTCTCCTTCCTCTACCCAATGCGCTACAAGCGATGTTACAACAACGTGGGTCTGGACTTCTGCTGTCCAAATCTGGATGGACCAATGCGAGCTATTGATTTCACGCGCTTGCACTCGACCGCTGAGGTACCGGTGTTGGAGATTCCGCAGTTTCTGGTTATCACCACAAAGTTCATTTCCAAGGCGGATAAGAATATTCCGAGTAAGGTGCGGGCTAAATTGGAAACGCTGGGAAAAGCGAAGGGACGGGAACTCAGTAAACCAACTGTTACGGCTCCTACGCCCGCTACAGCTTTTCCACCAACTACCGCTCTTGTTGCTGCTCCTTCTCTTGACCCACCGAATCCATCCAAATTCACTTCCGCTGTTTCCGCAGTAGCTTCAACTTCCCAGCCGCCTTCAACGACCTTAGATTCTCTGGCCAAACAGTTGCCACGTGGCACGACGCTGACCCCAAAAGTTTTGCCAGCAGGGGCTGAAGTTCCGGCACCAGCCAGATCCTCGATGGTAACTAATCCGCCACCGTCACTCATCCAATTGCCAGCGATTTGCCCTACGGACAAACAGCGCGTGGATCTGCAAGCAAAGGTTCAAGCCTTCGACCTGGTTCTCCAGATTCTCAGCCGGCGGGTAGCCACCTTAACAGTGACCGAGAGACAGCGTACCATCGAGGAGATCGTGAGGAGCAGCTCGCTGATGGCCATCGATGTAGATGTCGGTACCAAGCTATTGGAGAACTACGTGCACTACTTGAACGAGGCAACCGGCCCGAGTACGCTCTTGCCGCAGACCGAAATCAACCCAGTGGTTACAAACTCGACTTCCACCGCTGCTAATCTACCAAAATCTATCGCCACTACTAGCTCTACACTTTCCAAAAGTATTGTGAGCTCCACCACCGCCACCGCCCCCTCCGTTACGCCAACTCAGGGGGCAAAGAAAACCGTGCAGCATGTTCAACCGCGCAGCTCCCTACCCACCAGTATTCCCCTGTACGATGAGCACAAGAACATCATCGGCTTTCAGTGTCCCTCAAAAGGGAGAGGCATACCACCGTCTGTGACACGAAAGGTCGCTCCAGCTGCCACCAGCACGCCTGTAAGGCCATCCACATCCTCAACTGCAGGGGTAGCAAAGGTGGAATTGAGGTCCACGCAGGGAGGAAGGAAAAGTGTTGGAGGAAAAACAATCCAGGTATATATATTTTGACTAAAAATGTGTGTATTTATTTATTAACAATAATTTTTACCCTCAGACTGTTAGTGTCAACACGACTATGTCAGGGAACAAGCCAGCACCAGCAAAAATAGTCGTCAGGAAGAAACCAGTGGCATTGAGCACCGTAACATCGATTAATCCTCCGGTATCTGTGCAGAGACCCGTGCTATGCAAGAAGAAAACCACGCCGATAAGAACGGCCACTCAGACCAAGACCGCACCAACACCCGATGCAACTGCATCTACATCGGAAGCTCCAACAAAACCAAAAGCGACTCCCAGCACAGTACCAGATGCCGCTCCACTTGTAGCCACCGCCGGAATGAGTCTCAGTAGCACCTCCAATCCGAATGTGTTTATCATCAACCAGGTCTCGCAGCCGGAGGAAAGCATCCTGCCCGACTCAAACAATGTCGTGGAGCCCATGGATGCGGAGATCAAGGGCGAACTGGACGACTCTTCGGAGGCTATCATCTAGCGGAGTAAAGACTATAAACCAGATGGAAAGTATTCTAAGTTACTTTAACACAGTTAATTAAGAAGAGTTAATTATTTCGTTGAACGCAAGAACAGAATTATGTAATTCTACTAAGAAGAATTTGTTAAAACTATCGACCAACCGGTAATTTTTCTGAGAATAAATGGATAAAAAATGTAAACACTGTGCGTTTTTGAAGTATTAAAGTGTATATTTTTAGAAGTAAGTCTTACAAATTATATATAACTCAGCACTAATTATACAAGGTAAACTTTAAATTAAACATTTTTTTAAAAGTTAAAAGTAGGCGTATTTTGTATTTTTCCAGAACCGCGTTATTAAATAAATGAAATATTAAATTACATAAAAAATCGTTACAGATGTGAAGAAACTTGTGAAAATAATTAAAATATAGTTTGAATATAGCGCCCAATAGCTTTTGAATAAGCTTTCGAGTTTGTTGCGAAATGGAAAGCTCTTGTGAAATATAAACAAATACAAAGTATAAAAGTCTAACAGGGGAAGAACCATTGTTATTAGCCACAAGTTTTCCTAAATGACGACATCTACTCAGGAAGCAATGAATACTCCCAACAGTACGTTTAAATAGTTTCTTTAATAAATTACAGACATAATATCATTTATTTTTAACCGGTAGGTGCATACCCCGACTTGGAAAAGCGGTTGGAGACGTACATTCGAAGAATGTACGGCCTGAAGGCAATCGATACAAAGAATGAGTATGATCCGAATAAAGTTGAATATTTTGGGATCCTCAGTCTAACCGATACTAGAGCTCCTCGTCGAAAGTTATGGTATATGTACTATGCGACGACGGATCAAGTGGACATAACTGTGGATCGGATCCATCGTAAATATGGACAAAAGAACATGTACGAGCTGTATAGAAAACCGGTGTTTTCTGGCGCCGGAATGCGATCCCGAGTTAAAAATCACTTTGGAGGACTAAAGTGGTACGTGAAAGGAAACATTTTGGAAGCCCCTCCCGGCAGCTCTTACAACGACGAGAAGGTGGTAAACACAATCGCAGATCTGTATCAGGCCGAAAGGCGAAAATACTATGATTACCTAATGTCTACGAACAATATTTACAAGACATGGTCCTACGAACATCTTAATACATAGCAGATGCTTCTCTTAATTATTCTATAAGATTTATTTAAAGCTATAAATACAAGACTGCGAGTAAATGTTTAACAGTGTTCTGTCAACGTTTGTTGGGATTGGAAGTCGATAGTAGTCGTTTAACAATGGGTAATCACCTTGTATGAATCACCTTATATATTTTGAACTGGCTGTAATTGTCATTTAACAGCAGGGAATAGGCCCAACTTGGAAGATAAATTGGAGAAGTATTGGAGGCGTCTCTTTTATTTGCAGCCAAATGCTGAACCCACTCCCTTGGATCCGTGTACAGTGGAATACTTTGGAGTTTTCAGTATTAGCGATCCCCAGGCCGCAGACCGAAAACTTTGGTGCATTTATTGCTGTCGGAAGCCGGAAATTCCCCACGTTGTGGAGAGTCTACGCCAGAAATATGGCAAGAAGAACATGTACGAAATATATCAGAAGCCTACATTTAGTGGAGAGGATTTTCGTAAGATCGTGAAAGATTATTTCTCTGACCTAAAGTGGTTTGCCAGTGGAAATCTCTTGGAAGCGCCTCCAAATAGTTACTATAATGATGAGAGGTTCGTCAAAACTATTTCAGATCTTCACGACAAAGAGCAAAGAAGACTCTTTGACTACATAATGGTACAGCACGATTGGTTTAAGCGGTACAATGATCAAAAACCACCCCCAAGCCGGCATTAAAAATGTAAATAATAATAAACCAATCAAAAAAGAAGAGCTTTTTGCTTATCGATAGCAGGGTTGCATTTGAAAGCTTTTTTGACTTTGTTGTGAAATTGGAAATCGTAAACAAACCAAAATTATTACAATCCAGTTGAAATAATATTTTGGGGGTATTTAAGAACTGTGCGTGAGAAGTTGAGTCACATTAAGCCGGACCAAGTTAAAGCTACCTCATTGCACAAGAAGATGACAGCCAACGTAGTTAAAAACAAATACTCAGGTAACCAAAATAAATAAATTTTACATTTTGACTGGTGACTAACACCTGCTTTGCAGATACTGATTACGACCTGGAAGAGGAAGTCGCCAGCCACCTGAGGCGTATTTTCTACATAAAACCAAAAGGTGACTCCCCGAAATGTAACCCCTACATAGTGGAGTTCTTTGGGGTCCTCAGTCTGAACGATTTGCGTGCGCCTGAGCGTAAACTCTGGGTGATATATTTCTGCAAACAGCCGGAACTGGACAAAACGGTCTACGAAATCCACCAGAAGTACGGCAAGAAGAATATGTTCGACCTGTATCGCACGCCAGTCTTCAGTGGAGCTGCTCTGCGGGCGAGTGTAAAGAAGCATTTTTCAGAGCTCAAGTGGTTCACGAATGGAAATCTTCTGGAAGCCCCGCCTAAAAGTCACTTTAACGACGAGCGTGTGGTCAAAACCATAACGGATCTGCATCACCTGGAAAAGCAGAGGCTTTATAACTATGTCATGGTGAAGCATTTGTGGTTTTACCGGTATTAATAGCTTGAAGTTATTGACTAAACCCTGTGATTTAGAATTAGTTAGCTTTGATTTGTGACCGAAACTCTTTATCAGAAAGGCCTTACAGTTAATAAAGTACAAAATATTATGGTAAGCGTAATAAAAACGTTATATTTACTTAAAAGTTTTCCTGCAAATATATGTCTTCGCTTCGGCTTTATTTGAAATAGCGAAACACACTTTTTGAATTTCTTCGGATTCAAGTACAACGGCCGAGTAAAGGTTAAGGTGTCTATCGATAACACACGCCCTCGCCTATCGCCACCCCTGCCGCAGCGTGCGTCTCCTCAAAACGCAGACAGAATAAATAACACTCCACTGAACTAAACGCTAACATTTAATTGATAAACACTGTCTGGGTGTGCAATACAGCAGGGAATCGAACCCTTAAAGATGGTAAGTACAGTACTCGAGACCCCAGGGCAGTGCACACCCACTACAAATATTTTTTCTGCCACCAAAGTCCTCGCGTTCCTCCGAAGAGCGAAGCTATTTACATCGCAAATTCGACAGGTAAGCCGAAAAAATATATCCCTTAAGAAAATGCAGTATTTAGAGTTTTAGTTGCAGCAGTAGCTACAAACAGAAACGGTCCTCGGCATCATCCTCGTCAGCCAGGACAACCTCCTCCGGACACAAGGACCGCAGGTAAATGTGTACACACATTCGGGGGCCGAGCCCCTCCTAAACGATACCTCTTTTGACACCGAGCATCGAGTAGCCTTTGGGAAAAGTATTCAGCTGTCATCGGGGGCCTTTCATTTGGATTCGCCTTTCAGCCGAGCAAGCTGGTGCCTAGAGAAAAAAAATTAGACGCTTCGCAGATTTCCTTTCATTGGAAGAAACCATCGTTGCTATGTAAGAACACCACCGAAGCACTAATTTGTTTTGCCCGTTCAACAGCCGAAGAATAGGTCCGAAATACATAGGTCGAATTGAATTGAACAGAATACAGCCATAGCAATTGTCAAGTCACACGAAACACACAATTTTCCAACTGTCAGTTAGCAAGACGCGCAAGAATCTAATTTCATTCCATTCCACACCAAATCAAGGTCGGACTTCGATTACCATGGCGGTCGTCGCCATCCTCGCTCTGTTTCCCGTCGGCGCTCCCGTTCGCGTTTGGGCTCGGAGTCGCCGCCTCCGGCACCCCGCCGACGCTCGTCCCGCGACCACCACCGGATGCACAAGGCTCGCGTAAGTCAGCCGGATCAAAAATCCCCCTTCCTGATTCCTAATCCGGTGGTTTCCGCCCTTGCAGGAACATCCCCAGGCCAGCCGTTGCATTGGAGTCTTCGGTCTGAACACCAACACCTCGCAGCACAAGGTTCGCGAGCTCTTCAACAAGTACGGACCCATCGAGCGCATCCAGATGGTCATAGACGCCCATGTAAGATTGGTTTTCATATCTCCCCTTAAGACAACTCCTGCCGGAAGATCTTCGAGTAGACAAATCAGCTGAAGCCTTGCTGTTTTGTACTCATTTCTGGCTAGATTAAAGTAGACGGCGATTGTGAGCTTTTGTGTATTCCAAACTAAAAGCTAAAGGCTTGCCGTCACATTTGCATTATTAAGTTTTAGGATTGCCAACATAATCGTATATTTTTCTACAACGCTCTAATAAATCTTTTGCCATACAGACCCATCGTTCGCGGGGCTTCTGCTTCATATACTTTGAGAATCTCGAGGATGCCCGTGTGGCCAAGGACGCCTGTTCCGGCATTGAGGTCGATGATCGACGCATTCGCGTTGACTACTCCATAACCCAACGCGCCCACACTCCTACTCCGGGTGTCTACATGGGTCGTCCTTCGCGCAGTGGACACGTGGGACGCTCCCGTTCGCCACGGGCCGAACGTCGTCGCGAACGCGAGCGTTCCATCTCGCCCACTGACAATTATCGTAGCCGAAACAACTACCGCGACGATCGCTATGAGCGCAGCTACCGCAGGAGCTCCAGTCGCCAGCGCTACCGCAACAAAAGCTACAGCCGCTCACGTTCGCCCAAGCCTCGTAAGAGATATTTTGCATAGTCCTTGACCATGATTTGTAATATGTTTTCCCCAACTAGGTCGCATCCAATCGCGCTACTAGTGCGTCCCGGTGATTCCTTAACTCGTGCTTCTAACCAGCCAACTGGACTGTGTCAAAAGGCCTGCGGAGAAGCATACGACTGAAATATTGTGTTTTGGTGAAACCATCCCATCTATGGCATTTGGTTGGCGAACAGCTCACAACTAGATTAATTTCCAAATTCATTATTCACCCAAATCAGCTTATCATAATTATTCGTTAACCGTCATTGATGCTGTACAAAAACGTAGTTTGTAAATATCAGATCGATTACCAACATTACATACAGAGGTCCGCATAGATTGTGATATGTATTTTAAAGGAACCGCAGCAAACTGATAATAATAACAAAACTAAACTAATTTTAATTGTAATTATAATTGTGCAGCAAGTACAAAATAAAATTGAAATTGTACAGAAAGTCGAGACTTTTGTTCTTTATTTATTGAGTTGGTCTTTCTGAGTAACAGAAGTGCATAAGTCATGAGCTATCAATAGATTTCCTTGGTAATGCATTTAGGAATCTTAACTTAATTTCAATTTATTTAACATCAGGAATCAGTATTAAAGGTACTTCTTACAAATTCCTTAAGCGTTATAACCAAAACATACCTAAATATAGTTATCGGAAAGGATCTCTTCAGGAAACAAGTAAAATATAAATTTAATTATTTGGAAAAAGAGAGTAAACCTAAAAGTAGTTATGTAGCACTAGGATTTGGCCTTGCCGACGATGAAGTGGAGGCTTCCACAGCAGCTGCTGCTCCACCTGCTGTTCCAGCCTGCGCCGCTCGAGAGGCTTTGTAGGCCAGTTCTAGGCTCTGGTTTATCACATGCATGTCCCCCTCAATACTCCGTGCCCAGTTCTCCACATCCCCGAGTTCCTTCAGGGCACTGCTGAATTGGTCAATGAGCTGCAGCCATTGGTGGGTCTGCTTCGCAAAATTGGTGGCTCCCATGTGCAGTTGCTTGGCCTCCGCGTCCAGGCGCTTCTGGTTCAAGTAGGCCTGAGCCACGCCCACATTCAGGGTGTCTACCAGGGATTGGGTGAGCTCGTTGGAGGCTTCTATGGCCTCCTTGCGTCGCACCTCTGGAAAAGCAGTTTGTTTATAGATTTAGGCAGGAAAACTGCATGGAATCCATACCCTGCTCTTGTTTCCGCTTCACCTGCTCCTTGTGGTGCTCCTTGACCATGGAAGTTAGCATATTTAACTATTTTTAAATCGAGTTCAAAGATAAAACAATTTTCCTTCAAAACAAACCAGATCAGCTGTTTTGCTAGCGATGAGTCTTGCATAATCGATAGGAACTTCCGATAAGCCAGTTGACCGTTAGAATCGATGTGGTTTCACCTCTATTAGCCACACACGTGCGCGGCTGTTGCGCTCAATTTTTCTTGAGTTTTTATAAGAAATTGTGGTTTAAATCTGGCGAAATGGGTTCAAGACGGCAGCTGGACGTGCACATGTTCCCGTCGGACCTGGAGTTCGCCGTGTTTACGGAACAGGAGATCCGCAAGCTGAGCGTAGTGAAGGTGATTACGGGCATTACATTCGATGCATTGGGACATGCCATGCCCGGTGGTCTGTACGACATTCGAATGGGCTCCTACGGCCGGTGCATGGATCCCTGTGGCACGTGTCTCAAGCTGCAGGACTGCCCCGGACACATGGGCCACATCGAGCTGAGCACGCCCGTCTACAATCCCTTCTTCATCAAGCTGGTGCAGCGACTGCTCTGCATATTCTGCTTGCACTGCTACAAGCTGCAGATGAAGGGTAATCCATATACCTCTAGCTCTTGCCAGCAGGAGACACTAATAGTTCCGCTTTTGCAGACCACGAATGCGAGATCATCATGCTGCAGTTACGCCTCATCGACGCGGGCTACATCATCGAGGCCCAGGATCTGGAGCTCTACAAGTCGGAGATCGTCTGCCAGAACTCCGACGAGCTGGTGACCCTCAGTAATGGCGATTTGGTGCACCCCAACATTGCCGCCATGTACAGTCTGCTGGAGAAAAACGAGAAGAACTCCAGCAACTCCACCAAGACCAGCTGCTCCCTGCGCACGGCCATTACGCATGCTGCACTGCAGCGATTGGGCAAAAAGTGCCGGCACTGCAACAAATCCATGCGGTATGTGCGCTATATGCATCGCCGGCTTGTGTTCTACGTCACCCTAGCGGACATCAAGGAGCGGTAAGAAGGAACATCCCTTTTCAGAGAAGCATAACTGAATTTCTTTCCTTTCACAGCGTTGGTGGTGTCTCCGAAATCGGTGGTCAGAACAAGGTTATCTTTGCAGACGAGTGCCGTCGTTATATGCGCCAGATATACGCCAATTATCCAGAGCTTTTGAAGCTTTTAGTACCTGTTTTGGCACTTAGCAACTCGGACGAGTCACAGGGCGATCGATCACCGGTGGATCTGTTCTTTATGGACACCATTCCAGTGACCCCTCCACGCGCTCGTCCCATGAACATGATCGGGGACATGCTGAAGGGAAATCCCCAAACGGACATCTACATTCACATCATCGAGAACAACCATGTGCTGAATGTGGTTCTGAGGTACATGAAAGGCAACGGCGAGAAGCTTACGGAGGAGGCCAACGCCGCCTATCAGACCCTAAAAGGCGGCACAGCTCATGAAAAATTGTATAACGCTTGGCTGGCCCTCCAAACTTCTGTTGATGTGCTCCTCGACGTGAACATGTCCCGGGAGATGAAATCTGCTGAGGGTTTAAAGCAAGTTATTGAAAAGAAGGATGGTCTAATCCGTAAGCACATGATGGGCAAACGTGTGAACTACGCCGCTCGTACTGTCATCACCCCGGATCCCAATATAAACGTGGATGAGATCGGTATTCCTGATATATTTGCGAGAAAGTTGTCCTATCCTGTCCCCGTGACCGACTGGAATGTCACGGAGCTTCGCAAGATGGTGAAGAACGGTCCGGACGTGCACCCCGGAGCAAACTACATCCAGGATAAGAACGGATTCACCACCTACATACCGGCGGACAATGCGGCCAAGCGGGAGAGTATGGCCAAGTTGCTTCTGTCGAATCCGAAGGATGGCGTTAAGATCGTCCATCGGCATGTACTCAATGGGGATGTCCTACTGCTCAACCGACAGCCCTCGCTGCATAAGCCTTCCATCATGGCCCACAAGGCTCGCATCCTGCACGGAGAGAAGACCTTCCGGTTGCACTACTCCAACTGCAAGGCATACAACGCCGATTTTGACGGTGACGAAATGAACGCTCACTATCCGCAGAGTGAGGTTGCCAGGGCAGAGGCATACAACCTAGTAAATGTGGCTAGCAACTATCTGGTGCCCAAGGACGGTACACCGTTGGGAGGACTCATTCAGGATCACGTCATTTCGGGTGTGAAGCTTTCGATTCGTGGGCGATTCTTTAATCGCGAAGACTACCAGCAACTGGTGTTTCAGGGACTGAATGACCATAAGAAGGATGTCAAGCTGCTGCCACCGGCTATATTAAAACCAGCGAGGCTTTGGTCCGGAAAGCAGGTCTTGTCTACCATCATAATCAACCTTATTCCCGAGGGATACGAGAGAATTAATCTTGATTCCTTTGCTAAGATTGGCGGAAAGGTAAGAACATTTTAGATTACATTTTAAATCCTTTAATCACCCTTTTGTCGATGCATTGCAGAATTGGAATGTGACCCGTCCACGGCCACCAATTTGTGGCACGAATCCGCAGGAAAACGAGCTAAGCGAGAGCCAAGTGCAAATCCGAAAGGGGGAACTGCTGGTTGGAGTTTTGGATAAACAGCAGTATGGAGCCACCACATTCGGTTTGATCCACTGCATGTACGAGCTGTATGGCGGCGATGTGTCAACACGCCTTCTCACCGCCTTCACCAAAGTATTCACCTTCTTTCTGCAACTGGAGGGCTTTACTTTGGGTGTCAAGGATATCTTGGTATCCAGCGAAGCAGATCGAAAGAGGAGAAATATAATTCGTGAGTGCCGTGATGCGGGAAACAGCGCAGTAACTGCTGCTCTGGACTTGGAAGATGAGCCGCCGCACGATGAGCTGGTGGAGAAAATGGAAGAGGCCTATGTGAAGGATTCCAAGTTTCGAGTGCTCTTGGATCGTAAATACAAATCTCTCTTGGATGGCTACACAAATGACATAAATAAGTAAGAAAAATCGCAACACACCAAAGCAATGAACTACATTTTTCTTTCTCCAGAACTTGTCTGCCCGGAGGTCTGATTACCAAGTTCCCGTCGAACAATCTGCAACTGATGGTTCTATCAGGTGCAAAGGGATCCATGGTGAACACCATGCAAATCTCCTGCCTGCTGGGGCAAATTGAGTTGGAAGGAAAGCGACCGCCGTTAATGATATCCGGAAAATCGCTGCCCAGTTTTACTTCCTTTGAGACCTCGCCCAAGTCTGGAGGGTTTATCGATGGACGTTTCATGACAGGCATTCAGCCGCAGGACTTTTTCTTCCATTGCATGGCTGGTCGTGAAGTAAGTTTAAAATGCCTTTGAGAAACAGGATTACAAGTATTAAATGTTAAACATTTTTAGGGTCTCATTGATACTGCTGTAAAGACATCGCGTTCTGGTTATCTGCAGCGCTGTCTTATCAAGCATTTGGAGGGCTTGAGTGTCCATTATGATCTCACTGTCCGCGACAGTGACAACAGTGTGGTGCAGTTCCTTTATGGCGAGGATGGTTTGGACATTCTGAAGTCCAAGTTTTTCAACGATAAGTTCTGCGCTGATTTCCTCACACAGAATGCCACAGCAATACTGCGGCCCAGTCAACTGAATTTAATGAAGGACGAGGAGGAACTGAACAAAGTGCTGCGCCACGAGAAGAACATCCGCAGCTGGCAGAAGAAGAAGCCAGCCAAGCTACGTGCCGCCTTCACTCACTTTTCCGAGGAGCTGCGCAAGGAGGTAGAAGTTAAGCGACCCAATGAAATTAACGCGAAGACGGGTCGTCGCCGCTTCGACGAGGGTCTGCTCAAGCTGTGGAAGAAGGCGGATGCCGAGGACAAGGCTTTGTATCGCAAAAAGTACGCCCGCTGCCCGGATCCCTCGGTGGCCGTCTACAAGCAAGATCTTTACTACGGCAGTGTTTCGGAGAGGACGCGCAAACTCATCGATGATTACACTAAGAGGAAGCCGGAACATAAGGAGACCATAGCCGACATCATGCGGGTGAAGACCATTAAGGCGTTGGCCTCACCTGGCGAACCTGTGGGCTTGATAGCCGCCCAATCGATAGGTGAACCCTCCACTCAGATGACACTGAATACTTTCCATTTTGCTGGTCGTGGTGAGATGAACGTGACTCTGGGTATTCCTCGACTTCGAGAGATTCTCATGCTGGCCTCATCCAACATTAAAACGCCCTCCATGGATATACCAATAAAGAAAGGTCAGCAGCACCAGGCGGAGAAGCTGCGCATAAATCTTAATTCTGTGACTCTGGCAAACCTTTTGGAGTGTGAGTGCTGCGCAATATTTTTTTTTTCTGTATATTCCTACTGACAATTCCCTTATGTAGCTGTCCACATCAGCACTAGTTTGACACTGGAGCCGGTGCGAGCCTATGAGTATGAGATGCGATTCCAGTTCTTGCCCAGGGAGGTATACAAGGAGGATTATGGTGTGCGACCCAAGCAAATCATCAAGTACATGCACCAAACATTCATCAAGCAACTGATTCGAGCCATTCTGAGGGTATCCAGTGCCTTGAAGACCACGAAAATGTAAGAATAATATCAACCTATTGATACGTGATTACTTAACTAATTCTTTTTATTTTCTAGAGTTGTTATAGACGATAAAAAGGATGCTGATAAAGACGAGGATAATGATATAGACAATGCCGATGAAGCGGGTGGTCCAAAAGCAAAGGCTAATGATGACGATTCATCGGATGATAACGTGGGTTGAGCTTTTACCAATCTTAATAGTTTTTATATTGTAATTTATATTCCAAAGGCTGATGACGACGACGCGACTGGAGTGAAGCTTAAGCAACGCAAAATTGATGAAAATGACTACGATGACCCAGATGACGTTGAAGAACTTCATGATGCCAATGGTAAAAATATATTGTTAATTATCCGTAAGACTATTTGACACATATAATTGATATTCAGATGATGACGAAGAGGCGGAGGATCAGGACGACGAGGAGAAGGGCAAAGATGCTGAGGAAAACGATGCCGATGATAAGTCGGTGGAGAGGTTGCTAAGCAACGATATGGTCAAGGGCTATTCCTACGACAAGGAAAACCATCTGTGGTGCGAGGTCAAGTTGAGTCTAAGCGTGCGCTACCAGAAGCCCGACCTGACTTCCATCATCCGGGAGTTGGCTGGCAAAAGTGTGGTCCACCAGGTGCAGCACATCAAGCGGGCTATTATTTACAAGGGCGTGGATGATGAGCAACTGCTGAAGACCGATGGCATCAACATTGGCGAAATGTTCCAGCACAACAAGATTCTCGACCTTAATCGCCTCTATTCTAATGACATCCATAAAATTGCCAAGACGTACGGCATTGAGGCAGCATCCCAGGTGATTGTCAAGGAGGTGAGCAACGTGTTCAAGGTCTATGGCATCACGGTTGATCGCCGGCACTTGTCGTTGATCGCGGATTACATGACCTTCGACGGCACCTTCCAACCACTGTCACGAAAGGGCATGGAGCACTCCTCGTCGCCCCTGCAGCAGATGTCCTTCGAGTCCAGTTTGCAGTTCCTGCGGAGCGCCGCCGGATTTGGACGTTCAGATGAGCTGAGCTCCCCGTCGAGT
Source organism: Drosophila subpulchrella (assembly GCF_014743375.2). Classification (NCBI taxonomy): domain Eukaryota; kingdom Metazoa; phylum Arthropoda; class Insecta; order Diptera; family Drosophilidae; genus Drosophila; species Drosophila subpulchrella. The sequence goes on from NC_050611.1 coordinate 12,140,164, forward strand.
CGTCTAATGGTTGGCCTGCCCGTGCGAAATGGTACTGGTGCCTTTGAGTTGTTGACGAAAATTTGTTAATAAGCTTTTTTGTAAATATAAATTGGATACTTTTTAAATAAACCTAGATTATTGTTTGAAAACGATGGAAAATTTATTAATATTTTTTGTGTAAAAGATTCGTTTATTTGATTACGAACATGTGTAAACATTTAAAGTAAAAATACGTATTCGAAACTACAATTAACATTTTTGGTTGCTTTCAGAACTTATCACAAGTCAACTGGTATTGCCAGTTCCTAACAGCCACACTCGGCTCGAATTGGCCGGCGACAGGGTCCAGGAGTTCCTCAACAGTTCCAAGTGTACCTCCAGGTCCCGATCCCGCTCCTGCTCTGGCTCCTCCTCCACTTCTGGTTGCTCCTGCAGATGCTGCTCCGAATCCTGATCCTGATCCAGTTCCTGCTCCTCCAATAGAGTGGGTAATCTTGAAATCGTACGGCTGCAATTGGCGGGGACGCCTTGCACGTTGATTATTGAGAATCTGTTCTCGTCGCTCCCCCTCATGATGTCCTCCTCCAACTCCGGATTCTGCTCCTCCGCCTCCATTCTGTTCCCGTTTCGTTGCACGACCACCTTTGCGCCAGGACTCGACATTTGCAATGCCCGAGGTCGAGGGCATCTCGTCCTTCCGGTCCCCAAAGATGGTCGTCCAACGAAACCACTTATGTCATAAGCTGTAGCAGTCCGAAGCCGAGGATGCACTGCGTCTTCTCATAGCATTTGGGTCTCGTTTGAGTAGGTAAACGCACAGGCAGAGGCAGGCGAGGAGTAGGCACACCAATCCCAACATGGCATAGAATCCCTGTCGGTATCTGGCTGCATCGGCACTCGCCTCCAGGAGTCGCACTCGCTGACCGAGGGCACCTCCTCCTCTTAGGTCCTCCTCTCTTTCCAGTGGGAGTAAAACCTGCCAGAATCCGTGGACCCGCTGCAAGTGATTGGAGTAACCCGAATCCTGTTGATTGCTGGCCGTGTAGGAATTGGAGGGAGTTGCCCTGTAAGTATCGTGACGGTTGCTACGCGATAAACTCCTATCCTGGCCTGGAACCCCAGCCTCCCCTCTAAGTAGCTTCTCCACCTCCGGCTCATCCACTGATCCCGCCTGAGAGGTCTTCATCTGCTCCCCCAGGCTGTAGACAAATGGGTTTTCTTTGTTATAGGGCAACCATCCATCGTAGATCCTTCCCGGCGTGGGATTACCATTTTTAATGAAGTTGGCAAAGGCACTTCTTATTTTTCGGCACAGTTGCTCCTCCTCGCCACTGAATCTCCGACGAGCTATCTGCTGAAACAGACTGGGTCCCAGGAGCAATGGAAGATCCGAGCTGTGGGACGCTCCGCCAAAAAGATTCCTCCTGCCCCTCATGTCCATCGAATGGGATTGATCGAACACGTAGGCATAGCTGGTGGTTCCATTTAGCAGATCCAAGAGGCGGAAGAAGGGAACTTCGTAGAGGGATTCGGAGAGCAGGCGTTGCATGCCAGTCAGCAGGTGGGTGACTCCCTCGCCTTTGCCATTGAAGTACCTCCATCTTATGGCCGCCAATTGGGAGGAGCTCTCCTCGCCAACCGATTCCAGTGCCCGCAACACACTTGGCAGCATTGTGTGATTGATGTACTTCTGGAGAGCCACCTGACCTTCCCGGGCCACATCCAACCAATAATCTTGCAGGAAGGCTCCTTCATTGGAGGTGATGCCCAGCAGCAGGGAAGGCAGAGTTCCGTTTTGAAGTCGTTGTTCGAGTGTCAAACCTTCGGGTAGCATCACTCCCAGCTGGGCGCTCCCATTGCCATGATTGTAGACACTTTCGTAGGCGCGGAGCAGATCCTCTCGGCTCTTTCGCCTCAGGCAACCCATCAGCTGGCGACGCTGGGCCTCCTCGAACTGGCAGCCCAATTTCTGAACCAGCACCTGACCAGTTTCCACTATCCGCTGTTGGTGGTTCTGACCCAAAGTTCGCATCACGGGACCCGGGGACATGAGCATCAGTTTCTTAACAAGGCTGAAATCCTCCAAAGTGGCAGCCAGGGCAAGAGGAGCTCCTCCACTGCCGTGACCTAAAAGGGTTATGAGATCTGGATTGCCGCCAAAGGCATCTGCATTCCTTTGAATCCAGCGCAATGCCATCCGGATATCACTTAGTCCGTAGTTGCCAGGGACGTGGCGGTGTTTGTCCCCCAGACTCAGCCATCCGAAGATGTTATTCCGGTACTGGACACTGACCACCACAATTCCCTCTCCGGCCAGATCCAGGCCATTGATGCGGTTTCTGGGCCAGTCGTAGGCGAACTCCTCACCCGTGACAATAACAACGATGGGCAGCTTGCCATATCGCAGCCCCGACTCCGGGGTCCAAATGTTCAGGTACAGGCAGTCCTCGTCTGTGCCCACCGATCTGGGAATACCTCCATCCGAGCTCTCGTCGTAGATGGTGTTCGATAGCTGCGGGCAGATGGGCTGCATGGCGGTGGCCTGCAGGGTGCGATTGAAACTGGAACTCGGTTTGGCGGGCTGGAGAAGATAAAATGTTGTTTTTATCGATGGAAATATAAAATTGGGCAATTAAATGGTAAGTATTTCAGCCTTAATGAATCAAACGACCTTCATGGATACTAAGTTTAAAGGTAAATACTTATATATATGATTAATGGGACCACCATTTAAACATAAGTTGGTCAAGTTCCTGTTAAAGGTGTAGTTTATGATAAACAAAAATTATAAAAATAAATTTCTCTCTTTTACTCCTAAGGGGGAATTCCCAATTCAGTTTCTTCTTAGAACATTTGTTGGTAATATACAACCTAGATATAGAATGTATAGGTAAAGACAGTGGTTCTCGTAATTAATTGGTTTCCGGCTTTAAAGAATGCCCTTTTAATATTTATTTTAAATCCTTAATAACATCTCTGAAATATTTAAGAATATTTTACTTACAGCAAATCTGAGTTCGTTAAGAGGAGCTTGGGCATAGGGAATGCCCAGAAAAGCGTACACAGCGCCACGTGTCCCATCCGGAAAGACCTTGAGCTGCAAGCAAATAACCGATTTCAGTTCCTGTAATTTCCTTAAACCTCTACAATATCTTGACCTCACCCCAATAAGATCCCCCTGCTCCAATTTAATGTGGGTCTGTTGGCCAGAACAGAATTGCGACAGGTGGAGGAGAATCGGTAGTAGCCAGAAAAACTGTTGAATCCTTAATGCATTCCACATGACTGCCACTTGCAATGCACACTTTTTAGCTCTCACTTCTAGCACATAACTTTTGCATAGTTCATGGCGCATTTAAGCGCATTTATTAATTATCGTTCGCCTTTTTTGTACAGTTTTCCCGAAATCGAAATATGTGTGAATATTTCACCGAAATTGTATTTTTTTACGCTGCAACTTTTCGTTCGTTCGACGTTGAAATGGAAACTGAGCCACAAAAAAAAATAAAAACGCACACACCACGAATAAAGTTGGCTGCCCTGGGTCGGTGAGCTAACAAAAATTTCTGCTAGAATTATTTCAATTGTTTTCTGGTGTCATTACGGTCGTTGTTGCTTTTGTTGCTGCGGTGCGCAGCGAATCATTCATGCATCCATAGATCAAAACACCAGCGACACCACCAACATACCATATACCATATACCATACCATCCAGCAGCAACAATGAGTGTAGAAAGCAGGGGCGCGTCGGGGAGGTTCCCTATAAAGCCATGGTAACGGGCCTGAACTATATGTGGATCTGGACCCTAAAACCCAAGAGGCAGCCCTCTCGATTGCCAACAATTGAGTCCCACCGAGGGTGGGGTCTGTTATTACTCGTAATTCTGGTGCTAGCACTTTCTTTTAAACTTTTTATTAAAACAATCCACCTTTAAATAAGCCCCAAATTATTTTATTTATTAAATTAATAAAGATATCACGCTAATTACTCATTAAAAATTATGACAATTTTAATTCGAGTCAACGAGAAATAGCTTGTGACTCGTCATTTCGTGGAATCAGACTGAACTCAACTTTCATGTGTAAGTTTAATTAAATAGTCTCGAGACAATGTATATTATAGACTGAAATTGGACAGTATTCTAGTATGTTCTTTTGCAATTCTTCGTTAAATGGGCTGATCCGGAAATGTTTTAGCATTAAGTAATAATTAATGGGGGTGGTCCCATTAGTGTTAAAACAATATCGATAATGCATAGATATTTTCAGATCATTAGAAAGCACAAGAAGAAACCTTCTTACTTAAAATAATACAGGTTACTATTTTTTGGATCCAGAACTTCTGGTTCCTCCCTCGTTCTTGTTTTTCATCGAATTCCGCATTGCTGTTAATGTCAAACATAAATTTTTCCCTGCTTCACAACTCTCTACTCTCCCCTTCCCTTTCCTGCCCCCATACCATCTCACTCCCCTTGGCAAATGAAGTTGTCGCTGGGTTTTCGGAGTCAGCAGCAGATAATGTACCATAATGCTGCCGTAATTTCCCCACTTGCCCAACATGGTGTTGCCGGTGGTGGTGGTTGTATGGATAGATCCGATTCCGAACCCAAATCAGATGTTGTTAGTTTGCCAGAGAGTCGGTGACTCTGTTCGACGGGGCGGAGTTCCGGTCTACGGAGTTCGGCGGGCGATCGCTGAATGCCAACTGCCGACTGCCGGAATGTCAGCAATTATCTTGGATGTGAGTGTGGTTGGATTGATGCGACTGCTCCAGCATCATGTCCCCACATTTATGTATTTTAATTAGTTTAAAACGTAATTTGTTTGTTGACCTGCACCGATTACGAGCATAAAATCGTCTTTGCCGGCTGAAAACACTGCCCAAAACTATCAGCTAATACTTCTGATAATAACTTATAAATTATGATATTAACCAATAAGCCAATATTAACTTAGTAATGTCCCCAGCTTAAAAATGTATCATTTATGTTCTGCTAAATAGTTTAAAAAATAATATAAACTTAAGAATGAGGGGAACAGGTTCTAAAATCTATTTTCCTTGTAATAATATTTTTAAATTTTAATTTTTTTATTTTGGTGATAATTTCATTAGGAAAGCGAATTTGTTCTAAATGTTTTTTGTGGGATTTCTGGTTATGGCGTTGGCCTGTGTCTTTGCTGGACCGACGCACATAATTTTCAGTTAATTATGAAACGCAAAGTGCACATTTAAATGGTCGCCCCACTGGAGGCCACCCTTTCACTCCATCTCCCCGATACCCCGTATATCTTTCGGCCTGGCCAATGGCAAGTTAATCAATTTATGCCCGCGATGGTTGGCGGTTCGCAGTTTGGTTTTGTGCGGGTCGCTGTTCAATTATAATAAATGGCAATGACGGCCTAGTTTGGTCAATATGCACATGTGTGTGTGGGCCAGTTGGTGGCAGTAAACAAATTAGCCTGGCCGAGTGCTGTAAAAATCCCGGTAAAGGTTGATGGCAGGTGAAATTTTGTTAATTGCCCGTCTATAGGTCTATAGGTATTATAAATAAAAGCGTGGGAAGGCACGATGATTTAAAAACGAATTTTTAGAAAAGTTGATATTTATTTAGGGGTTTTATACTGCTTTGAAACTAAAGATTTAAAATATTTATTAAGGCGGAAATGCATTCAAATAAAAATGGCATTTAAACATTAAACCTGAAAATTATTAAAAGGCCTCGAAAAATTTCTGAGCAGAAGTAAATATATTTTAAATGCCCATTAATATAAATTAATTCAAACTAGCAGATATTTCTTGGGGGTCAATAAATTCCAACCTCCATTTCACCTCTTAGAATTAATTTGGATTTCGCACCTGGTTCTTTCCCTTTTCCTGGCCATCTGTTTCCCGCTGTCAGCCCAAACTGTTGGCTGACCTAAGGCTACATATTGTTCTGACGCTTGAATGTTGATAATACTTTTTTGCCTCCGTCCAATAAATTCGTCATAAGGACGTTTGACACAAAACTTGCTGTCAACACTTGTAAACGGAGACCCTAAATGGAAATACAAATTGTACTGAAATTTATACAAATATTTGTGGAGTGCATATTGGGAAATTTTGGCAGCTGCACTCGAATCCGAACAATAGCAACAACAAGGACACTTCAGGCGGAAACCCTCAAGTCGCCGAAAGTTTGGCCTTTGTTGCATTCTCGTAATGAAAATATTTATGATTTTTGGAGCCGAGTTGATTGTTTACATATTGCCAAAGCATATTGAAAACTTCTTTATTAAATTTTACTTCAATAAAAGCCAATTGTTTCTTGTTGGCATCGCAGTGATTTTGTTTTCTTTTTTTATTCAGAGAGAGTATGCTTTCTACATATATATTTGTATATACAAAATGCCTGGCAAAGTTTTTAGTTTTCTGCCAGAGCGAGCTGCGTGTATTTTCCCCCATTTCCCTGCAGAAATTTCCGAGATGAAAAATCTGAGGGATGTGGGTTGCTGCCTGATTGCTATGGCTTCTGTTTCAGTTCCTGCCAGAGGTTGACTGCTTCACCGATTCGAATTCTGTTTCATATTTTCATATTTTTGCTAAACAATGGCATCAGATGTCGTCGACGTTGCTTTTGGCATATCTCCGCAAATATTTGTTGCACGTTCGTACACAAAATCGTTTAGTTAACGAGTCGTAAACACTTGTGATAGAATTTTACAATGCGATGAATTTATGCATAAATATGTTTCGAGGCTAAATCCCATTAGGTAAGGCCAAGTTCGACAGGTATTTTTTGACACAAATTAAATAAATTTGTTCCTTTTTTTAAACGGGTATTGGATTTTATTGGCAGTATTTCTGCAAGCCAGAAAAATAATAATAAATAAAAGTTTTGAACTTTGTTTAAAATTTTTACACTGCGTTATGGAATGTTTACAAGCTTTCGGTTTACAAACGAGTTGTTATTAGGAATTTTGTTTAAAAATTAATCGCGATACACCTAATTCAATATGTTTGACATATAAGTTTGGCAAAATTTGAAGTTACGAAACCAAAGCTGCTAAACATTTTGCATGCAATTTTAATTAATTAGCAAGGAGTGATATATTTATGATCCAACAACCCCCTGAAATAACTAGGAAAACATTTGAAATGCACTGCAACTCTGCGGAATTGCTATGGTAAAAACACCCAACACCAGCCGAGGAAATTACGTAATTAGCAGAAACTACAAAAGGCATAGGGTGAGCGGGCAATTTGCGTAAAGTATTTAACAAAACAATGCATAGAAGTTGTTTTGGGCTGTGTTGGCAGTTGCTTTAAGCCTAATTTAACGGTTCCGCAGACAAACAACGCGAATTGCTAACAGCGGCAGCCATTTTGTTTATGCCCCTAACCGCACACACAAGTTGGCAGTACTTAGCGGGTGAAAGGGGGTGAAAGGATGCCGGAACATGGCCCACTTTCTAATTAATGCAAAATATTGCAGCTGCAAAAAAGAAACTAGCGTACATATGTGTTGCCTACTTTTACGTTGTCCCCACGTAAGCTAGCTGTTTTTGAGGACATTCCAAAGGGGGAGTACTGTAGTTGTGGGGGCGTGGCACTCTGGCGGCCTCTTTGTTGCCTGCATAAAGCATCACTCACACACTCTGGCAAAAAGAGTGTTGTAGTTGCAGCAACTGCGACATCAGCAACATGCAACAACAACCTTGGCAATGTCAACAGCAGGCAAAGGCATCCTGGCGGAAGCAAGTGACCGCCGCCAGGGGTCGCCAGTGTGCTGCTAAATTAAATCCTGAAAAAATTGTAGCCCCCCTATGAAGTAAGAACAGCTGGAAAATAGCCCAAAAGGCAAGGATGAACTTTAAAAAGTAGAACAACTATGACCTATTCAACGGAAAATGGAGTTTCACTACCATTTACATTTAATATACCTAGGTTTTTAAAATACGTAAGAACAAAACAAGCACTTAATTAAACGATATTATCATTATTTCTTTAGTAAAATCAATATAATTAAGGTGTTCCAAACTTATATAAAAACTAATGGGTAGGATATATATTTGTTATACCCTGAATTCTTTGTAGGTGCTTATCCAGGAAAAGTTGCTTGTATGTATGAAGTAAGAACAGCTGGAAAATGGCCCAAAAGGCAAGGATGAACTTTAAAAAGTAGAACAACTATGACCTATTCAACGGATAATGGAGTTTTACTACCATTTTTATTTTATATACCAAGGATTTTAAAATACCTAAGAACAAAACAAGCACTTAATTAAACGATATCATCATTATTTCTTTAGTAAAATCACTAAATTTAAGATATTCCAAAATATTTCTTGAAAGAAAAATAAGCTTTCAAGCTACAAACTTTTAGAAATCTAATGGTTGGGATATATATTTGTTATACCCTAAATTCTTTGTAGGTGTTTATCCAGAAGAGTTGCTTTTATGTTACCATAACTTCAGACTTAAAATACATAAAATACTTACGAGCTATCAACATATCGATAAAAGTTCCTGTGACTGTTCCTAGACAAAAGCAAAATACATCAGTTAAATTACTCCTAAAAGCGTTCCATAATCGACTTAATTATAGGACACCCCGCAATATCGATGGCAGTCCATAATTGCCATTGGGTGAGTGCTTCGTCACCACGCTGCATAAAGGCATGCAAACCGCGGAATTTCATTGCAGACATGCGGAGCCAGTGCATTATATTAATTTTCCAGAGCAAAGTAGACTTCAGAGAGGGGTGTGTGTACGTAAATTAAGTTTTTCCTCTTAGTTCGGCAAACCAGAAACATGGCAACGCATTTTACGGCAACAAAATTTTCAGCACGCTGAAAAGTTTGCCGCTAATTCCTTGCGCAAACTTTGGCACAAATGTGTTTAGATTGGGGTTGCTCTTACACCTTGTTTAATTGAAAATGCATTAGCAGCTTAACTTAGAGGAGAGATACGAAAAACGGTTCAAGTTTCAGTTTAATTTTTATTCAAAAATCACATTTGTTCTTTTTTATATATATATATAGAATACATATATATATAATATTTCTGCTGCGATGTTTTGCCAATAAATTATGGTATAGGCTTACTAGGTTTTCGCTTTAATGGGTTTATTTATGTAATTTACATTTATTCATGTCTGTGTGGGTATGTGGTGTTGGTGTGGGTGTGGTTGTGGGTGTATGTGTATGCCTTAAGCTTTAACAATCATTACTAGGCAATAGTTTTAAGCACATTCACTATATATATTTTGGTTTTAATTTACTTGCAGTTCAACACGGATTTCTTTTGGTTTCTGTACAAATTGAAAGTATTATTTACCATGGACAAACAAATGGGGAGAGTATAAATACATATTTTCATGAACGGTTTGCATTTACATTACTTTTTCTGCAACATGCCAATCATCTCATATTTGCCAATGAAAGTGTACTGAAACAAATTTAAATTTCATTTAATTTGACAAGAGACATTCGTTAGTTTGAGTTGATTCCAATTGAAATAATGGGCTTTTCGCAGTGATTTGATGGGCCATGTGAGTGGATCTATTTCAGAGTATCAATCTTAAGCTCAGATATGTTTTCATTAAAGCATAGTCAACACACGGATATTAATAGGTTAAGCTCCACAAAATGATATTTGGTTAGATATAGTTTTGTATAATATAGTAGAAACAATAAATGGTAGTACTTTGTATCTTTCCAAACACTTTTTCTTCACACTTTATTGTCGTTTTTGTCAAGCCATTCTATGCAAATTATCTTTGGGGCAGCAAGTTTTGAGATTGGCAGAAGAAAAGTTGCTGTTTAACTAAGTTTTAGATAAACATAATTATTTTGAAATTATTTTTAAGACAGCCTAAGCTTTATATAACCGAATTTACCCCTTTAAAATTGCACTAACCATTTTTTAACCTTCCTTTTATGCAAAGCGAAAATCACCGTATGATGATTTTATTTTACTGAATAGCCCATCGGAATATTAAGTGAACGAGAATTCTCTGTGGAATTTTTTCGCACATGGCTTGTCCAGTTAAATGTGGCAAAATAATTGATTATGCACAATTATCCCTATAAAGCAAATGAAATAAATGAATGGAATGCGCGGGGATGTGAATGAATGAATGCCAGGACGAGGAGAGAGGAAGGACATGGGGGTTAAAAGTCTATATGTATTAATGAGAGCACATGCAATTTTCAATTGTATCACAACATCCATATTCGTATTTCAATATTATTCTCATTTCATTAAGATTGGTTGGTTTTTCAGGATTTTTTTTACTTTGCGCTGCTCCATGTTAATGTTAATGCAATAAATTTGATTACCGTTTCGCAGGCTGCGATAATAATTTTATTGTTATTAATTAATGGCTTTTGCAATCGTTTTGTGTTTGTGTTTGGCCTTTCTACTCCGGTTTTTGTTTTCCATTTATTTTTGTGTGGGCGGGGCGGGATCAAGGAGCCTTTTTAATATTTTTGGTCAAGTTGTTTTGTATTGTTATGTTTGTTTGCTTTCGTCTTGGTTAAGAAATTCCACTATGTTTACCTTTTTGTTTGTTAAATCTGTATAAAAAGTGCAATTGTCTGTTTTTTGTGTTTTCGTTTTCGTTTACCTTGTCTTTGTTGTTGTGTCAAATACAAATTCACAAATACAATTATATACGAGTTATAATACAAATATCCTTTACACACAGATACAAAAAATAAAACGCACTGTACAAAATTTGATCTGATTCGGTTTCAACATTTCAGTTGCCTATATGTATACGTATGTAGATGTCGCAGTGTATGTGAGTGTGCTTCATGTGTGTGTGTGCTGTGCATATCCTTCGCCTTGGGCCACACACATTCCGAATATGCATATCCATATAGCTGGCATTTTTGATTATTATTATTCGTAGTCAACGGCAAAAATGTTTGTTTGAAATGTTTGATTTATGTGCATGCTGATAGGGAACATTTCATTGCATTTGTCGTCCCTGTCCGTCCGCTGCATTCCGTCTCTTATTCTGTCTGCTCGCTGGCGCAGTCATGTTTTGACATCCGCACAGCATCCATACCATATCCATTCATATTCGTATATATTCATGCTGCCGATAAGCATATTTGACTGATAAATGCTAAACAATTTCGCCGTTTGGCAGTCAAGAGTTTCGAGAGTTTGGGCAATATTCCAAGTTGGCGTCAATCGATTTCCCACTATAGTCTGTCGTTCGGTTCTTAAGAACCATTTAACTAAAAAGGTTACAAATATAAAATAATAGAGCAGTTATAGTTACAAAAAATGTAATCAAATGTTTTAAATTATTCAGAGAAACATTCAGTTTCAAGTGTATTACAATTTTAAACATATATATAAAACAGTATGCATAAAAAAATATCAGATATCAAATATATGAAAATTAATACAAAATAGAGTTCCAAAATATTTAAAAAGTAACCAAAACAATAATCAATAAGCATAAACACAAAACGGTAGTTTCAAAATCATTTGATATGTTGAAGCATAGTTATTGCTTTTAGCTCTTATTGCCCTTCGCACTTGGAAATTGACTTTGCCAAGAAAAAATGTAAATTAAAAATAAAATAATAAAACAAAGGCATCAAATTTATCTGCAATCGTGTATATTTGTTGTAAAAAATAGGTATAGAAATATACTTTTGCTATAGTATATGTATAGAAATTTCTTCTTGTAGCTTAAACATAAAACGCTCCCTTGTGAGGGGAGTCTCTCTTCTTGATATGCGCGTGTGATTAAAAAGTTGATTGCATATTGATAATTGATTTACGTACTTCAATAAATGGCCACGTTAAGAATTAAAAGCTGAGTTGTCCAAATAATAAATTGCACATAACAAATTGGAAATGGAAAGCTACTTAAACCTTTAACTTAGCATTAGTTAATTGCTTCTCCTCTGCGGATTTTGTGCACACATTGCTGAATGGCCTGAAAAAAGTTGGCTGCTGTTGCTCCATAATGGCCACGGATAATCAGAAGATGCAGTCGATTCTCTAGCTTTATAAACGGAATTCAAGGAGCCTCGAGTTGGAATTCAAAACTGAAAAGGAGACGACTTTGCCATGTCCGCACATACGTTCGTTCACATTGATAAATCACTAACTATACACGGAGAGTTACAACAAGGACATACAAACATTTACACATACAAAACTCAACTCACACAGTACAAAAAATCGGCTACTTATGTCCCTATACATATATCCATTTATGTATGCATATAGAAAATTTGCTAAGCGCAGCTAATTTGAAATTAGCAAAAAAGATGGCAAAAATCGTTTGCTTCGCTTGCAGTTAAGTTAACTAGGCTAATTCACATAATCGTATTTAGAGTCTATATATACACATTGCATATATAACTGCAAAGGATGCCGGATGCTCACATCGATGTACACATGCATACATTTACAAACGCCCGTTGGCTCCTAACTAAGTTCCTTCCTTCCTTCTTTTCGCTACTAATAATAATTAACATAGTTCTTGCATCGCTTGGCCAGCGTCAAAAAACAGCATTTCATCTAAACTTATGTGTGTGTTTGTGTTTGTGTCTGTCTGTGTTCGTATTGGTATTAGTATTGGTATTGCTGTGGCTGTGGTTGTGTGGTGTATATGTATTCAGTACTCTTAACGCTTGTAGCTATTGCCAGGATGCACATATCGCTAGCTGCCGACCAACTCGATCTGGCGATATTTCTTGCGCAAATTGGAAACTGGATCACGATACAGCATGGGATCCATGCGCAAATTGGAACGTATCAGCGGCATATAGCTGAAAAGATAAAAGGGGAAGGTAGATTGATAAAATGTGCACACTTGTTATAGACTAAGACTTAAATGCTACCTATTATAATTTTAAAATATATTATAATTTAACTTAACTTTATTAAAACGTGAATTCTTCAGAAAATGAGAAACTACTATTGACCATAATAACAAATTTGAATGTGCTGACCAATTATTCCATTCATGTGTATCTGAAAATATGAAACCGCGAATTCTTCAGAGCAAGGCGAACTAATCAAGTTCTCACAAACAAGCTTTCTGTGCCATTCCCATTGGCAACAGATTTCAGTCAGAAATGCTTAGGTCCTTTCTACTTGCCTATCGGAGTTAACTTTATAATTATATTCAAGAACTAAAGTTTCTTATAGATGAGTGGATACATAAGTTTAAGGATAAGTCTAATTAAAAACAAGGAAGAACGCTATAGTCGAGTACCTCGACTATCAGATACCCGTTACTCAGCTAAAGGGACCAAAGGTAAATGGAGATATGCAAGCAGCAAAGCGAGATTTAAATGCGCCACCTACCGGCGGAAGACAGATTTAAGCATTGTGGGCGTTAGGGTAGGCGTGGCAAATTTTTTTAGGATCAATCGATAGGTATTGACGAGACCAATACATTTCAGTTAAAATTTTTTATCTAGCATAAAAATTTTGAGCGCCACAGGCTTGGGCGGTTTGTGGGCGGTAGAGTGGGCGTGGCATATTCGCATAATAAACCTGCGCTGCGTACAAAGCTACGGAATCTAAATCTGAAATCCCAATACTCTATCTTTGATAGTTTCCGAGATATCCGCGTTCATATTTACGATTTTTTGAAGTTTGTGGGCGGTTTGTGGGCGTCCAAGTGGGCGTGGCAAACTTTTTTTTGGGTCAATCGATAGGTATTGCTAAGAACAATTCATTTCAGTTTAAATTTTTACTCTAGCATCAAAACTGTAGAAGCCACAGTTTTGGGCGGTTTGTGGGCGTTAGAGTGGGCGTGGCACTCTACTGAAACAAACTTGCGCTGCGTAAGAAGCTCAGGAATCTGCTCGCCAAATCTCAATAGCCTAGCTCTCATAGTTTCCAAGATCTCAGCGTTCATCCGGACAGACAGACGGACAGACGGACAGACGGACAGACGGACATGGTTAGATCGACTCGGCTAGTGATCCTGATCAAGAATATATATACTTTATGGGGTCGGAAACGCTTCCTTCTGCCTGTTACATACTTTCCGACGAATCTAGTATACCCTTTTACTCTACGAGTAACGGGTATAATAAAACCGATTCTTCTGAGACTTCTTTAACTTTCTGAATACTTTAACTCTCGCCAATGATAAGAACTCACCCAAAGACCGCCGCAAAGGTATTCAAGCAGCTCTGGCGCTGGATAAAGTGGTCGGGATCGTTCCAGGGCGAACGGCCCGTCTCCCGATCCTTGTAGCCCTTGCGCTGCGTCACCTTGATCGGCGGCTTCCTGGTCACGTGCGAGACCAGCAGGTTCATTAGGATGTCCTCGCAGTTGGAGGACTGCTGTACAGTCTTAAGTAGCAGCAACGACAGCCAGTTGGTGTACAAGTAGTTGTAGTAGCGGTGGTAGAATGCCGCCCCAGTTAGCACAATTGAATAGTAGTTCGTCCACTTGGACGTATAGCCCCAGGCGTTCTGCAAGCATAGGGTTACATGGTAGGTCTTATGAAGTATATCATCTGAGCTCAAACCCACCTTGGAATCATCCCAGAAGTGAGCTCTCGCCGGATAGCCAACGATGCGCTCGGGAAAATCCCTCCACACCGTGTAGGCAAAGTCCAGTTCATCCGTATTGAGTATGGCATCTTCATCCAGCGACAGTACGGCATCCGTCTGAATCTCTTCGTAGGGCAGGAATCGTTGTGATATGCTCGGTCGTCCCTCAGTCGTCTGGCTTGTGGGTCCAGCTCCCTGGCTGCTCCTCGTGCTGCCCCCCAAGGAAATCACATGCAAGGGTATGTGGTTGGTGGGGGGCCAGCGTTTCTTCAAGGGCAGCGGTCGATCGGCTGCCCAAAGGACAAGGATCTGGGGGTAAAAAGTGAAAAGTACTATGAATATTTTTCTTTGTAGTACTATGGACTATCTAAACTCACCCTCTCCACGAACTGGCTCTTCGTGATGGTCCTGACTAGCTTGTAAAGCGCTGCATTCGGACCCAGGGCGGCGCCAATCTGGACGTAGATAACCGCCGTGTAATTGTGACGTGGTTCCGCACCCATTGAGTTCAGCAGAAACGGCATGTATCTGAAACGAGGGTCATAATCGATTGAGCTACAAGGTTGTACCACAAGATATATCTATTGGGGGGTGTGAAGGACCAGAACCAACCTTGAACTGTCGGCGAAGGTGGGCAACGTGAGCAGAGCGCCCGGCGAACTGTTCCACACCAGACTGCTCCGCACCGGATAATCCGGCAGTCGTTCGCGTATGATCTGCAAGATACGGAAGGGTGGTAAGTGCCTGGGTTAACGCTTGTTTAATGGTTTGTCGATACGCTCAAGTGCTGATTGCCAATTGATTGCCTAATGAGGAGGAGCAGAAGGGGAGCTCAGCTCAGCTGTGCTTTGCTGAATTTCGAGTGCATTTCAAGGAGCGGGCCAAATTGCGTTTTGAATAGCCCTCCCAATGGTCTAACCCTCTGACTCTACCCATCTGTTCGGTTTGTCCTCCGCTGAGTGTGATAATTCAATGGGCCTGAGTTGTTGCCTAATTTTCCGCTTGGCGCAGATGGTGCCCCCTCACTCAAACCGCTTTTCCCCTTTTCAGATATACAACGGCGTTCAAAAAAACAGCATTGAAAGTGAAATCCTTGAACTGCAGGCATCTGTTCTTCAATGGCTGATATAAATAGATAAAAGTTTAAATAAAGCCAAATCATTCAAAAAGCTTATAAAGATAGTATTGAATATATTTACTATTCCGTTGGTATAATTCTTTTGTATAGTGCATTTTGAACTTAACTAGTAGCATTCCCATTATATTTCGGAATTTTAACAGCACTTAGTTGAAGTATAAAATATTAAAACACAATTAAACCCATTAATATCTAACCATAATCTATTAATCCGGACTTGGCTGTGCGTACATCCGTGCATATATGAATGTCGAGGGGCGTTACCGCAGTTTCCGCTGCGCAGCGGAAGTCGCACAGCAACCTCTATGGCCGGAAGTGCCCCTCTATCTCACTCCCTCTCTTGTGTTGCACAAAGAGAGAAAGATAGAGGGTTATTCAGAGGAGGTGGCGTGCCATTAATGCGGCGTTAATTTGTCGCTCAAAGTGTGAGCGCGCCTTAAAGTATGCCATGCCAAATTAGTTAGACATCCCGACCGCAGTTAACTCGCCAAGAAGTCCTCCTCCTGCACCTTCCATTTGGCACTGTTTTGGCACCCAGTTTGCGTTTGCATTTGAGTTCGGGTTGAATGCAATTATAATTGCAAAGCCTGACCCCAACTAAGAGCTTAGTGTGAAGGGCGGCAGGTGGGCGGTGTTCGAGCTGAGTTATGCAAGTGCAGGTGCAGCCAGCCACGTGCACCTGACAGAAAACAGAAGACGAAGCGTTATGCAAAAGCCAGCCAACCACCCATTACCCCCAAACCACCACCCACTAGACCACCATTTACCACCCCCTCCAGTTCATTCGTGTTATTTCTGTCTGGCACGCTCCGCTTTTGTGCGTGTGGTTAGTGAAATTTGAATGCTGGGACGATCATCTCCCGGCGGATTCGCACTACTATTCAGTCCAAAAGACATAATGAGACGTTTGGGGAGTGGTACCTACAATTAGACGCAATTACGCTTGATAGATCGACAGCTGCTAATCCTTTGAGTGCCAAGTGCCTACCCTAGATCTTCAAAAGCCACACGAAGTCATTTTGAAAGCACATGGTTTAGTTTTAATGCAAAGAGCTCTTATAAAATTTGAATTGTGAACTTAGTTTTAGATTTTTGAATGGTACAAATAATTCTTTATTTAATAAAGATACATCTATTATAGAAATTTCAAGAAATGCTACTATCCACAAGGGTTAGTAACTTAGATTTATTGGTGTTTTAAAAATAAACAACTTAACGACTTTACAGAAAACCCTTTTTTATGAACATTGCATCTTGAAAGGTTAAAGGATATATATGGGAGTTTCTCAAAATCTAAAAAATGTCTTATGCTTTCATCTCTAACCTAATTTAATTAGAAATATCGAACCAAAAATGACAAGAGGAAAATGTTGACTTTTAAAAGTGCTATGCCAGAAAATGTGTCAGGAGCAACATTTAAGGCTATAAACTCCCTAAGCTTTTGCCGCTTCTCACTGCCGCTTCTGAAACTATCAATATTCATAAGCTTAATCTAAAGCCAGGGCATCCTAACTTCGTTGGGGGCTTTAAGTTTTATATGTTTTTTGTTGCCATCTTTTTGTTTACATCCATCATGGTCCTTAGCCCCGCTCGTTAGGCGCCAACCAAAGCAACCGGCAGGTGCAGGTGCAGATGCAGGTGCAGGAGCAAACTAACCCAACTAGGATTTTGCTGCAGACTGCAGGTCCTGTCGATCCTTGGCTCCTTGTCTGGCTGGCAACGTGTCTCAAGTGCCTGCTTTATATTTTGTAATTATAATTCCTTCTTCGGGGCATCTCCCCATTTTTGCATAATCAACGCTCAGCGCGAAAAGCGTGTTTGTTCAACTCCTTTCCTTTCCTTTCCTTTCATTTCCCTCCTCGCGCTGTGTGCGTGAGTATCTATGTGTGTTGTCCTGCGACATAATTAAGTCAATCTCATGCTGTTGACGCTGCCAGCATAATTGAGAGCGAGAGGCGGCTAACAGGGGCCAACAGGCAGACGGAGATGGCCTATGCCTGCGATTCAATTATGCACATTGCACACTGCAAACTGCAAACTACACACTGCATATATGTATGTTTAGGCCTGCCCCAAACGGACGGCCCTGCTCAGCAGACCCTCTTTGCCCACATTTTAATTGGCCAACAAAGTGCATTTAATTGGCTTAGATCCATGTTGCACAGCCAGAATTTTTAAGTTGCTCGCAGCAGCATAAAGTTCCACTTGGCTATCGGTTATTTTCTGTGATTCAAAATGATTTTAAAAATAAATTCCAACAGCAAGTATAATATTTATGTCAAGCTAGTTTGAATAAGATATTGTAACATTTTCAATCACAATTTAAATTCTTTTAAACTAAAAATTGAAGCCATAATTATATAATCATCAATCAATAGTAATGTTGTATTCAGAGTATCTAAAAGTTAGACAAATTTGAATAAGGAATTTTAGAATTTCAAAAATATAAATAAATAAATTCTATTAACCAACATATTAAAAATCTGTTAGGTTTCGAAAAAAAAATTATTTTATAATAATTTCATATTTGTGAGTCAAGAAGGTCCACTGTAGTTGTATTTGCTTGGCTACACATGTCAGGAGCTCTCCTATTCAGCTGCCGGGCTTTCTTTTCTATCATTCGTTGCTGGCAGGCTCTGTTTGGATGTCAGCCAGGAGACTTATCGCAGCAGAAGGACCAAGAGCAGCGGCCACAATCGCTGCTGGCACTACTTAAGGAGCATAAGTGCGGCGGTCGGAAAAGGAAGGCAACCAGAACTTCATTTCCGTTTCGCATCAGCATCGAGTTTATAGATGTGTGCATTTGCGATGATTAAGTTGCCGGTTGAGGTAACTGCAGACGGCTGGAGGCCCCGGACCCAATAGAGTGGATAATGCAGGCAAATAAAACAGGTGGATATACTGTATACATATTCTCCAAACATTTGGCTTAAAGACGGAATTTAAAGTGTTTACAAGCCACCGCAACCCCAAATCGTTTTCTCTTGGCTTGGCTGGAATTGCGTTTTCAGTTGGCCCAAAAGCAGTTTTCGGTATACATATCTGCCGAAATTTGCTTAAATTAATTGCCAGAATTTCCTTTGGCCTATGCAAGTCAAAATTACTTTTTTCCCGCTCGAGATGTGTATTTTGTTGATCAGCTTTCTTTTTGTGTAAGTTTGCTTTTGAGGAGATTTTAATTGAAGCTTTTGGCAAAGGGGTTACTAAAGCAGTTTGTGGGAAAAGACGATTACAGATTAAGAAGAAAAAAGAAACATTTTGCTTCACTCACGTATTTCGTTAACTCAGTTTTATTACGAGGCTTTTGTTCCTAAGATGTGTGTTGCAAAAAATGGGATTAAAGCTTGAAAATATTCAAACATATGGCTACGTTTAAAAATATAACATTTCATTTTTGATATTTACAACTTATATATTTATATTTCAGCTACTCTACTAATCAGCTTAAGGAGACACACTTCTGCAGCTTACATAAAAAGCATATATGCTTACAAATTGAATTCTGTTGGGTGAGGCCATTGCGAAAGTTTTCGTTTCCTGTTCCTCAGCGAAATGAGAAAATGTCGGTTTCTTTTTCTGCATGCTATTTTTCTTAGCATACTTCTTGGGGGCCAGCAGCTTCCTGCAGCTGTGTGTGTGTTTGTGTGTGGGCGAGGTGGAAAGTGGGCGTGGCAAGCGGGCTAAAAGTTCCAAGCTGTGCAAAGGCAGCTGCATACATAAAATGTACTCCGCTAGTTGGCCAGGCCAAAAGTTGCACTCAGTGACACCCAAAACACTCAACATCAAAATAAAATGAGAAAAAGGCAAACTCCTACCAAGACAAATACTAAATTAACTTATGCAAGTAGCCAAAAGAGACGTGAACATATAGATAGAAATGGAGAGGAAGCACAAAATTGTATGTAAATGCTAGCTGGTAACTTCTTATAACTTTCTTTGCTTAAAAATTAACAAGCGTCAAAGATGCAAAAGAAAGCAGAGCATCAAAAATTAGCTACGCCCAACATGGCGTATGCGTAACAAGTTGACTTCGTTTTTAATTTCCATAAATAACTACAAATCTCTACTCAATTATAAAGCAGACTAAAAAAAAACCGTATACATATGAATATCGCAGAATATTAAAATAGTCCCCCCAACAAAGGTAAAAATATTTAAAAATTGAAACACGTACGCCAAAAAGCAAACAATTTTACCCGTTGCGGTTTTTGGCTTATGACAATTAAACAAAAACAGCAACAAATCGCTAAACCAATTTCAAACTGAATTCGTTTTATATTACTTTTTCATTTCGGTTTTAGCCATATTTTATATGCGCCATTCGGACGTGTTTTTGCACAAAAATTTATCGATCTAAACTTGTTGACCAATGTTAATTAAGTGCCGCGTCTCCATGGGCGGAGGGGGTTTGTCGTTTCAGGGGGTTATTCGATGATGTGTAAATGCGGTGCCGGGTGTACAATTCTTTGGCTTTGTTTTTGGATTAGCGAAAATACAGTTTCAATGATTTTATGGTGAGATTGAAAGCTGAAACTGTTTAAAATGCAGTGTAACTGATAAAATATTTACTGATTTGAACAGCAACTTTTTCTAATTGAAAAATAATAGCATTGTGAACTTTTTCGAAGCTTTTTAAAATTTGTTTAATTATTTAGTTCTTCCATTTCACTATTAATTTAATTGTTTTCATCCAATCAAAAGTCAAAGCCGCTAAAGGGTGTTTTTTAACTTTTTAAGCTCCTCAAATTACGCTTAAATTTTCCATGATTTTTTCAGCACCTCTTCAGCTTAATCGCCTGTATTTTGACTCTTGGCGTTCATTCATCTTATAACGTCATTTGCCATGACTTCAAACTTTAAGCCGACGATGATGTCATTATTGTTGGCAAACTTCGGAGCTGTCGCTACAACGCAAATAATCAACAACAACAGCTGAAGTTATGAAGCTGCTTTGACAAATTCGAAAAACAAGCAAAACGCAAAAGCCAAAAAAATCCAGCAAAGACAAACAAGTTTTGACGTCGCCCAAAAAGAGAAGCTAACTTAAATTTTGTTTGATTTCAGTTTATTCAGTATCTGAATGCCATGTGAATTCAACGATAGGCGCAGCGGGCCAGTATAGACAGCCAAATGTAACAAAAAGCAAATAAATACCAAATAAATATTTATTCACAAAAGTTTGCTCAAATTAAAAGCCCTGCGGGGTGCTTTTTGTTTGTTTTTTTGTCATGCTTTATTTTGGGTTAATCGATACTTGTTGGGTTCGATGGGTGAAACGGAATATTTCTTGCCCAGTTGATATGATAAAAAAATAGCAGATGCTCTTGGCAAAACGTTTTGAAAATTGATAAGAATTCTAAATAATCAAAGATAGCTTTTATTGGCCAATTTTCAACAGAGTCTATTAAGGGAATGAATTTTTCTTATTTGTAATAATAAATAGTTATCTTTAATAGGACACTACTTTTCTCTATTACAAATATTGTATAAAAATAGCCTTAAAATATCTTACTTCATTTGATTTTTATTTAATGCATGCTATCATGTTCCATAAGCAACGAATTTTCCAAAGGCCACTGGAATAATTCTTATCAATTTGTAATCTTAATCCCGGGCAATTCATCATGCGACAAATAGGCGTAATCTAAAAAAACTCTGCCAGAATACTTCCGAAAACAAAAAAACAAAAAACAGAATAAGCAGAATAAACAGTGAAACCAAACAAATTCCAAGTAAGGGAAATAACAACATCATTTAACATCTGGTTAGGCTTTAACGCTCGTTTTCGTCTACACAATTGGGCACATTAATTAATTTTAATTAGCTAACGCTCAAAGCTTACGAATGGATTATAAGTATAATTATAATTTCGAAAGAGGGAAGCGGCGGTGAGTTGGGCAAAGAAAATAATTTAAATGCTCGCTCATGATTAAAATTAATTCGGTGACGTCACAGAGAAGCGGCTACGTTTTGGAGGTCAGTGCTACATATACGTATACTGGTTTACTCGATTTTTTCTCCGTCTTTATTTTGTTACTCAGTTCTCGCTTCGCTGACACTCGGGTGATGACGTCACGGGCTTCGTTAACATTGCATGACAAGTTCACATATTTTCTCGCAGCGTGTGAGCACACTAGCGTATTCAAAGTTCTCCAGTTCTCTCAGTTCTCAGGGGCAAAATAAAAAATTGTTTGCCGGCTATTTGCATTTTGGTAAATAAAAGCTGATACAAAAAAATAGAAACGCTCTGCCATTCTCCCTTCTTTTAACGGGTCATTTATTATTATGACTGTGGGTGCTCCAAAAGAGCCCCATAGAAGTCAATGTCAATAAATATTTCACTTATGACAAGTTGCCATTGCGCCAAGCCATTTTCCAACAAACAGACCAAACCCACCCTCAACCTCCACCTATTCTATCCCCAGCCGTATTTCATAATTTTGGACAAGCCGCTGGGTCATAATTGACCCGCTGCTGATCGATAAACTCGAGTGACACATTGTGCATACGCTCTGTGGGCCAAATGGAACGGAATTGATGATGTGGGCGTCCATTGCGGTCGATTTTCATGTGTCGCAATCACTATTAAGGGCCATTAATTTATGCGGCCAGCCAAAGTCTAACAAATCATAATGAATATGTGTGGCCAACAGGCGGAAAAGCGGAATTTTGATAGCAGAAAAATTGTCCAGTACTAGAAGGTTTTGCTGTAGACAACTAATATAAATGTAATACTACAGCTGATTTAAATTTTCACACTTTTTTTAAAGAATAATACTTTCCTTTGATAACCACAATAAGATGGTTGTCTTAAGATCAAAAAAATATCTATCTGACACTTAAATTTTACCTAATACATTGTTATTTTCCAAGTGTTTTATTGCAGTTTTTATTAACGTAGAAATATCATTTCCTTAAAGCTTTCACGCATTCCTCACTTCATGTGTAAGTTTGTTCAATGGTACTCCATTTCCTTTTGTAGTACCATCTCTAATTTTATAGCACTTGCCGTTCATTAACCTTGGACAACTCAAAGAAGATCTCATTAAAGATTAGGAATGCATCGCTGGGATTCCACATAAACCTACAGTAGAGCTTTCCTGACTATAGCCACCAAAATATGCTTTGTATGTTGAGGTAAAGTTTAGTTTTTGAGAAACGAATTGTAATTTTTAATTTTTTTAACGGAAAGCATTAATTAATAATAACTTGTAAATATTCCATATGCCATTTTTTTATATAACCGATAATATATACTTCTTTTGAAAACATTCTTATAATAAGTTGTGCCTTGAAATTACTGTCAGTAAAGGAAAGAATCTTTTAAGTCTTAATAATAGTTTGACATATAACAAGTCATTCCTTTGGATTGGTAAAGATATACTAGTTTAAAAATCAAGAAAATAGGTCGGTTTCAAACCATTTTAACGAAGTTGTGCTGTAAAAAGAGTTTTCGGGACTGGCGAACGGTGTTAGTTGGGTGCGTTCGGGGCGATTTCTATTTAGAGCTCCAGAAGCACAAACAGCTGTACATAGGAAAGCCCAACAGCGATTACGAATGCGAATGGTAAAACGAATGTGGTGGAAGGCGAGACAACAATAATAATAAAGCCAAAAGGTGAGAGCGGAAAAAATAGAGAGAGCAGTGCCCCATTCGTGTTGTATTTTTTTTTTATGACCGCCGCCGCTGCCGCCGACGACGACTAATTTTGTCGATGATAGCCGTTCGGTTCGAGGCAAAGTTTCAGTCAATTTTGAGCAGGCAAGCCAAGCGGACGTATAAGTAGAAAAACTAGCTCCAAGCGTCTGGAAAATTATAAATTGAGCAAGAGTCTTGAGAGGATTACGTACTTAAAGAAGTAGCACTCGCACCTCGCAACAAACAACAACAGAACCACAACAAAATGTCAGCACGCCGCGTCACATTGAACACACGCGTTTCGCGCGCCTCCACCTCCACGCCGGTGGGTGGGGCCTCGACCTCCTCCAGGCTGGGCGCCACCTCGCCCACCCGCACCACTCGCATCCAGGAGAAGGAGGAACTGCAGCACCTGAACGATCGCCTGGCCTGCTACATCGATCGCATGCGCCACCTGGAGAACGAGAACAGCCGACTCACCCAGGAACTGAGTCTCGCCCAGGACACCGTCAACCGGGAGACCTCCAACCTGAAGGCCGTCTATGAGAAGGAACTGGCCGCCGCCCGCAAGCTGCTCGATGAGACGGCCAAGGAGAAGGCCAAGCTGGAGATCGATATCAAGCGGCTGTGGGAGGAGAACGACGACCTGAAGCCGAGGTAAAGCTCTAAGACGGGGGTTTCGAATTGGTAACAGCGTATAATCAGACAGTGATGTCATATACACAGGCCCGCGAAAAGCACGGGGAGAAAAAGCGAATACTTTGAGAGACTTCTCAAGAAAGTACAGTCAAACGTGCTTAGATAGTTCCGAGCAGGGTTATTTTTAATTGTATACCTTGAACTAAAGTATAGTCAAACTATTTCTACCCTCATTCATTTTCTAAACATTTTTTGTTTGTTTTTAAGAATCCTAAGATTTTATCAAAAAAGGTTTTATACGTTGCAACTAACATTTTTGTTTACTTTAGTTACGGTTTAGCCTTAAAATCTTTAAGTAAAACTTTGGTTTTGTGATATATTTTGTTAATATTCAGAAATGTTTTGATAATATTTTACCCTCTTTCTATACCTATGTTTATATTCGTAATTTTCTTTATATGTAGGGCCTGATAGAGAGAGATAGCGAATGGGAGAGACTGCGAGCGAGCGAGCGAGGCCGATGATGTCATGCCAAAAGCACATTTCGAAAGCCACGCACATGGGAACTCGCTCTCCCCGTCTCTATCGCTCTTGTTTATTTTTTTCATTTACACATCCAGAATTCTCTAGGCATTTTTATGCAAATGTTGGGTTCTCAGCTAATGAGTAGCCAAAAAAACATCAAACCATAACAGAAATAGCGCCTCAAATCTGAATGAAGGTTACAAGACTATGATGTCATGACACGCAGTTACAGATCCATACGTAATACCAGTTTTTGTGTGATGTCAACAAATGTTGGCTGCTTAGTTTTTCCATTTTCGAGATTTCCGTTTCGCGTCGTTTACGTTATCAGGCAATATTTATTTTTGGGTATTTATTGCGCGATGAGGCCCAAAGCTTTTTTATTCACAACAGGCATGGATTTTTGTTTGTGTTTTTTCGGGGAAACGTGTTAATGAAGTTAAAAAGACATGGCTAGAAGACACGGGCTTAAATGTTGGGTAAACTTGAATTTTCAGCGCTTTCAGGTGTGTCTGACGAGCAGAGGATAGGAATGCTTTCACAAAGAGAAACTTTTTTTGATTAGATACGATAAGATTATAGCAAAATAATGGAATTTGTGGTTATAAAAGATAACAGATTTATATTAAATTTTTTTTTTTTGAATTTCATGCATTCTTGTCTGTTTATTAGCCATATTTTAATAAAACGGTTATTAAACAGTCACAATTTAAATACGATGAGTATGTTTTAATATTTAAGTTTTATCAAACATTCCGAAAAAAGTTTTTTAGTTCCTATATGTTGACAAAACCATATAATCAAATAAATTAGGTCAACTGAAGGAATTGGGGGAAAAGAAATGGAGCTTCAACACGCACACACAAAAACCGAAACGCAGAAAAAATCGAAAAAAAAGAAAAAACTAGAACACAAACAAAACAACCTTGAATCTATTTTATTTTCCGTTTTTACTCCCCCATTTTTACACAACTTTTCTTGATTAGCTACGAAAATTGTTTATATTTACTTGTTGCAACAGAAAAAGCGGAAAGAAAACCGCTAAAACAGAATGTGAGGTCCAGACTCTATAGAAATAAGCTTTCAAATAAGGTAAAAACATTCTCCTCAAAAGGTGGGAAACAATCTCCATAATTTAAATCGAATTTTTTTGTAATTTAATTTTTAATTTAATTCAAGGCATGCATAGTCAATTATGCCATAGTTGAAATCATGGCTTTTGTTGTTACTCAATATAGAAAATTACTTAAAACGTGCCCACCACGCGAGGCGCCGATTGACAACCGAAATTATTTTCAGAAAATATTTACGGATTATTTGTGGAATTTTCATTGCTATTTTTTATAACGTGTTTGTTCTTGGCTAAATAGAATTTTAAATAGAAAAAGCTTTGAACTGGTAGGTGGTCATAAATCACAAGGGGCCGGGGGAAGGTGGTCAGAAATAGCCGGGCTACTTTATGCTAATGGCATGTGACGACTTCTCTCAAGGCAAACAAAAACCTCGAAACGTTTAAATATTGATTCTCCTATGGAGGATCGTTGAACGAGTTTCCGAGCGTCGATATAATTTAAATAAATAAAATGAATAATACATTTGCGAGATAAAGAGAGCGGCAAGTTGGCTATTTGAAAATAAATGTGATACGAAATGTGACTCAGTTCAAATGCTGTAGATAAGTGACGTCATTCAATGAGCACATGTAGATAAAAGGCGAAAAATAACTTCTAATATGAATCGTCTATATGGAATTATTTAGATATTCTAGTTGCCTTCCACCCATTTTTTTTGTGCATTTAAGGGATACTTCAAATAGGTAGCAAATAAATAGAAATATAGTTTCACAGATGGAAGTCTATTATTAAAGAATGGCTCTTGTAATTTCAAATTTGTTATTAAATCATTTTTCAAAGGCTTAACATTATACATTTATAATGACACAATATTAATTTTCAAATATTTCCATTCCCAATTTCAGGCTCGAAAAGAAGACAAAGGAGGCCACAGTGGCCGAGAACAATGCCCGTCTGTATGAGAATCGGTACAATGAGGTCAATAGCAAGTACAGCCAGGCTCTGGCCGATCGCAAGAAGTTCGAGGATCAGTCCAAGGAACTCGCCTTGGAGAACGAGCGTCTGCGTCGCCAACTGGATGATCTTCGCAAGCAGCTGGAGGCTGAGACCCTGGCCCGCGTGGACCTAGAGAACCAGAACCAGAGCCTGCGCGAGGAGCTGGCCTTCAAGGATCAGGTGCACACCCAGGAGCTCACGGAGACTCGCTCTCGTCGCCAGATCGAGATCAGCGAGATCGATGGCCGCCTGTCGCGCCAGTACGAGGCCAAGTTGCAACAGTCACTCCAGGAACTCCGCGATCAGTACGAGGGCCAAATGCGCGCCAATCGCGAAGAGATCGAGCTGCTGTACGACAACGAGATCCAAAACCTCAAGGCCGCCGCCAACAGGGCCGCCCAGGGATCCGCTCATGCCACCGAGGAAGTGCGTCTAATGCGCGTCAAGATCGATGGCCTCAATGCCAAGCTGCAGGATCTGGAGAACACCAATGCTGGTCTGAATGTGAGTATTGAAAGGTTACAATTCTGAAAATTGGAAACGATGTTTGAGAAATGGTCTTCTCACTTATTTGAGAAGAAACGTTCTTGAAATCAAGACGAAAGTGTTCTCGAGATTGTTTTTCTAAAAATATCGTATTTTGTATTGAAAAGCTAAGCCAGAAACATGGAGAAAGAAATTCCTTCTCACTTATTCAAGAAGAAAAGTTCTTAATATCAAGAAGATCAAAACATCTTAAATATTTGAAATCGATTAAGATAGAGAATGGGCTTTTCTAAGTATGCATATGTGTATAAGGGAAATATTTTTCCCCTTTCTAATATTTCTTTTCCCCTTTTTCTTTGGATAGGCTCGTATTCGGGAGCTGGAGAACCTTTTGGACACGGAGCGCCAGCGCCACAACCAGTACATCGCCTCCCTGGAGGCCGAGCTGCAGCGCATGCGCGACGAGATGGCCCACCAGCTGCAGGAGTACCAGGATCTGATGGACATCAAGGTGTCGCTGGACCTCGAGATCGCT
This sequence comes from Drosophila subpulchrella, assembly GCF_014743375.2. Lineage (NCBI taxonomy): Eukaryota > Metazoa > Arthropoda > Insecta > Diptera > Drosophilidae > Drosophila > Drosophila subpulchrella. Next base: position 12,167,710 of record NC_050611.1, read on the forward strand.
GCCTACGACAAGTTGCTGTGCGGTGAGGAACGTCGCCTGAACATCGAATCGCCCGGACGTCCAAATGCTGATTCTGGAATCTCCAGCAATGGCACCCACTTGTCCGCCAGTGCTAGCTCTCGTTCCGGAAGGGTGACGCCCAGTGGTCGTCGCTCGGCCACTCCCGGAATCTCGGGATCCAGTGCCGTCAAGAGACGCCGCACGGTGATCGATGAGAGCGAGGATCGTACTCTTTCCGAATATTCCGTGAATGCCGCTGCCAAGGGCGATCTGGAGATTATTGAGGCCGATGTGGAGGGACGCTTCATCAAGCTGCACAACAAGGGCACCGAGGAGATCAATCTAACCGGCTGGCAGCTGACCCGCATTGCCGGCGATGAGGAGCTGGCCTTCAAGTTCTCTCGCGGATCGAAGGTTCTGGGCGGTGCTAGTGTCACCATTTGGTCCGTGGATGCCGGATCCCCACACGATCCACCAAACAACCTGGTGATGAAGAAGAAGTGGCCGGTGGCCAACTCGATGCGATCGGTGCTGGCCAATGCCGACAAAGAGGTGAGAGTCTTGTCCATATACAACACGTGCGGCACTTGCGACATCTGCCGCCACTGCAGACACCTCGAGTTTGTGCTGGACCAGTACGATATGCTATATAAATGACAATTATAGGATTATAATTTACATATGTATTCTGTTTCAGGATGTTGCCAGCTACGACCGTGTCCGTGCTAACGTTTCCAGCCACACCTCGCGGCATCGCAGCAGCGGCACGCCCAGCACGGGCTTTACCCTCGGTTCCGGAGCTGGATCCACTGGAGTGAGGAGTCTCTTCTCCCTGCTCTTCTAGGAGGCCCACTGAATTCGAATCGGATTGGTTTGGTTGAGAGACAACTCTTCCAGACACCCCACCCCCTTAACTCACCGCAGAGACTCACAGACTCGGAGCTGCACATTCACACAACACGTAGATCGTTATAATATATGTTATATGGATCCTTATCACATATCAAGCAACATGTGAATTATGTACAACCAACAAAACTTCGTTCAACTCTTAATGTTAAATGTTTAAGTGCCCTTAGTTCATGTCTTTGACTCTATGCGTCTCCTATGTATGCTTAAGTAAGATTTTTTCACTCCACACTCTCTGTGTAATTTATGATGAGAACATGCATTTTGGTAAAATAAAAAAAATATATATATGTTGAAAGAGAAAAACAAGAAAATCAATTAATAAGCAAGTTTTTGCAACTCCGTTGGGTTGCTCATTTTGCGTGGAAGCCAAAACAGCTTAGGATTTGCGCGTGGAAAACTTCTTGAGGTGCTGTCGCGGCATTTTCCACTATCTCAGGTCCAAGGCCTGGCCATAATGGACAGGTAAGTGGAGGAAATTAACTACAACAAGTCGGGGGACAGGTGCAGCTGGGAGCAAAACTATGGGCTAGGACCGAATGAGGTCAACGAAAAAGTTTCGCAACTTTACAACTTGAAAATAAATTAGGTTGGATCACTGGGTGAGGTCGAACAAACTGGAGCTCAAGTTTTTAATGGAGCAAATATACAGCTGCGGGCAGTGGCGGAGATATTATTAAACAATTCGGGAGAGGCCTTTTAAACTAATAAATGAATCGAAAATTTTAACAGTAGGCTTAACGGATTTTTTGTATAAAACTGTAAGTACGAAAATTATATTTATTGAGAGAATGATTAAAAAATTGACTTAAGATTCTTTAAGACTTCAACTTAAAGTTTTGGAGGCTACTAGAAATATACTAAATATATATTTATGACCTGAGAGATATCTGTAAGTTTCCTTGAAATGCTTTATGATTTCATTAAGTAAAATATTTAAAGTTTTAGAATCTGGGAATATCTAACTATATATTATTCCCCTTGCAATCCTTATGCATTCCACTGTTCCAACTGCATTTTGAGACCTGCTCCACAGGAATTAACATCACCAGGAAGAGGATCCTTTCGCTTGGCGACGCCAGAGCCAAATAGGGTTATCTATTGCTCAGCCATTTCTCGCAGTGCATGAGCAGCCACTAAGGCAACTTAGTGGCGCTTGAGTGACTGCACGATTCAATGGAATGAACGCGGGAGAAAGGTGGCGGAGAAAGGAGAAAGCGGCTGAGGAGCAGAGGGCTGAACAGCGTAGGCGGGGCAGTAGTAGACAGTTGACTTCAAAGTAGTTTTCCTTGGTAAAGTTTTTTCCTCCTTGGCGCACGTTTGCATGCGCATAATAGGATTAGTCAAAGTAATAAGTTGTTTTCCTTCTCTACTTTTAGCTGCTGATGCTACCTAGATTCCTGCTGCTCACAGGAGCAGGATTGTAGCTGTTTTTTTTTTCTTCTGGCCAGGTGAGTGGGCGTGGCCGGTGCTTTGAAATGCAAATCTCGACGAGACAAAGAAGAGACAGCCAGGTGAAAAGAAAGTTTTTCGACAGCTGCCTGCGAGTATGCAACATATTTTGTTGCATAGAAACTAAAGCCGCAAAACCCCAAAAAATAAATTAAATACCACAAACAAAATGCGTTGTCTAAACAGGGAACATGTGGGATTAAAAAAGGGGATTATTAACTAAATTATCTGAAGTTTTCCATTAAAAATAGGGATTTAACATACTTAATATTAAGAAAAACTGATTGTTTCTGATCGACTTGCTTTGCCAATTAACCCACAGTTGAACTTTCGTAATCCAAACTTTCCTAACTCAAATTCTTCATAAGTCAAACTAGTTCTATTGACAATATAGAAAACAGTATAATATATAAAATGGTGGTTTAATTTATGATTTCTTTTGTAAAGAATTATTCTTCGTTTGCTTTTCTTCAGTGCACACCCATATGCAGAACACTTCAAGCCCAACCCAAGTTTTTGGCTTATTGTGGTTTATTTTGTTGTTCTGTGAATTTTTGCGACCATTTTCGAACTTTTGCCAGCTTCCGCTTTCTGCCTCCCCGTGCAACTTAAGTGCATGGAACACGCTTATCGGTCACATCCATTCGCCCCAAATCACACACACTCGAGCACACAACACACAGAGACATAGAAAGACTTTTGGGGCTTAGGCCAAGATTTTGGGCCAACTGTGGGCCGACAGTAAGTTCGGTAAGTGGACTTTGAGTGACCTTTTTGTGGGGATCCTGTGGCCATTCGGTTCCTGGCCGGGCCAACACACAGATTGGGCTGCTGGCTGTTGGCTGCCTGGATGGTTGGTTAGTCGAAAGTTCAACACACAATAAAATTATGCAAATCTTGGGATCAGCCGCTTACAATTTCCGCTCATCCATATATACACACACACACGCATATTCTTCGGCCTACGCACTTCGATTCCTTTTCGAAGGATGTGGCAAAAGTTTGGTTGCGGTCTTACTTGGGGTTCTATTTTTGATTTATTAATTGAAATAATTGGTCAAGTTGGCCAAAGCCTGGCGATAAAGTGCCAAATTGCCGAACGAATTGATTTGTGCTCAGAAAGGGAAAAGTCTTGGTGTAAAATTCCATGATTCGTGGTCGGAGATTTTGAGATTCCATTTGAAACCTTGGGATTGGCAAAGGTTTAAGGCTCAAAAAATATGTCAGCCTTTTATTGACGGCTTAAATGTAATCAAATGATTTAAAATTACCTTATCCTATGCTGATTTGTACTGCATTGGGCTAAAATAAATGAAGTCTTAAGTGTGCAGTCAATTTGCAATTAAAATAGACTTCACTCTCAGTCAGAACTAATTGATTTAAATAAGACAAAACATTTTATTATAATATTTTCTTTTTATGACATATTTTAGGTCAAGGAATAAGCTATTCACTCTCTAATAAAGGGCATTCTCATACAAAACACCAGGAGGAGGATCACAATGTGCGTGGCTGAAGCGTCTAACAACCCAAATAACTGCTTAATTTGTTTTTCCTCCGACCCGTCCTTTGAGGAGACCTCCTAAAATTCACCTTTGCTGTTTGCTTGCACAGCAGCAAGAATAACAGCAACAAAAGCAGGGCCAGGCGATGAGGGTAAACAAAGGCTAACCTGAACCCAAACTCAAACTCAAACTGGAACCTAAAAACCCGAACAACCCTCCTTAAAACCGTCAGCTGGCTGTTAGTTTGTTGACTTTAATGGACCAGTCCTATAGAGGCGGAGAGTGCTAAAAAAGGATACCCCGGAAAAACTGACACCGCCTGGTCACATGCGGTTCAACGCCCAAAATGAGGAGATTTCCCCAACAAGGCCAGTTGAGGCATCAGAAATTATTCGCCACTTTTTCGTAGCCCTGGGTTTTAGAGGGTTAAGAGTGTTCCGGGCTTGTTTATGCCTAAATCAATTTGCCGCATGAACGGGTCTTAAGCGTAAGCGAAGGGAAAAGGATTCCCCCAAAGACCCTCATCTCTACCGAACCTTTCATATTCATACGTGTCCCGGACTAAAGGATTATTAGGAACTTTCCACTCCAAAAGTGAGACGTGAGTGGCCTACTTTGGGGGGTTGAGGCCTTTATGCGGTCGGAAGGGCGGAAAAAATGTGGAAAATTAATAAAAACAAATTATAAAGGCATTTCGCCATAAGAGCCCGACGAAATGCAGGAATTTATGCTGTTTCGTAAATATTCTGGAATTGTTTTTGCCTGCGGCATCCAAACATACACATCAAGTATTTGCCCCATCTCAGGAGCCTTTTCACATATTAAAGCCGCAAAGGCGGTTGGTAAAAGGAATGGGGGGCGTATGGGGTACAGACATGACGATGTTTGACCCATGTGCAACTGCATTCTTGGCCATATGCAAAATGTGGGTCAAATAAGCCAGAAGGGATTGTGCACAGAGCCATTACGTGATGCACGTGCCACACCTCAGCAGGTGGGCGTGGCCCCAGTGTCTGTGTCTGCCCCCTTTTCCCGCCCTCCCTGTCGAAAATGCCACAATTCATCTTTTTAATCGCGACCCATAAATCAAATGTGCACAAAAATGCAGGCCAAATGGGGAAATTCCTGCACAAAAAATTTGTGTTGCATACTTCGTGGCGCGCTTTAAGTTTGATGGGAAAATTATCTAGGGTTCCATTACAATAGTCAGATGACTAGATGTCTTTGGAATAATTTCTCTTAGGGGGATTTAAAATATGAAATCAGTTTTTATATCTAAGAGTGAAAGTATTTTCGAGAGAAGGTCAATCTATTAAAACGTTTTTTAATTTATTACTTTTTTAAATACTTATGTATTTATTAAAGTTGTAATTGAATTGAAGTACAATTTCATTAGCAAATCGAATCAGTTAATTGAGGAATTCCACACAAACCTCAAACCTGAAGCCTTGTCCCTTGTTTCTGACCCTTGTGTGCTGGTCGATCAAAACCCAATTAACTTTGGTTGTTAAACGAACCAGCATCTGGCCCCCCTCCCACTGCCAGCCAATAATAATAATTACAGAGCAGCGCAAATTAGTTGACCAAGAATGAGGTGTGGGCAGAGGGACTCCTTTCACTTCCCGTCACATAAATCAAACTAAACTCCCCATGCATGTCCTTTGTTGACCATGTTCTGGTCGATTGTGGACCAAGTCGTTAATTGCCTGGGCAAACTGCCACCTTTGCCTTCGTCCCTTCGAGTCGGTCACAAGGTACAGGAAAAATATTTGTGTTTAATTTGGTTACACACATTTTGGTTGCTGTAACTGCAAATTGATTATTACTAGCCAAAACGCAGGCAAATGAACGGCGGTGAGTGGGTGAAAACGGGTTAAGGGGCTCAGGGGATGGAGAATCGTGGCATTGGAGCCGCAATCTGCACAACTCTCAGATCCGCACATCCCTTGCCGCTCCATTGGGCTGCGGTTTTTGCCAGCGAGTGGAGCGACAGGCACGACGACATTGCATGTTGTCGGTCGTCATGGGTTAACATGGCTAGTTTGGTAAAAAGGGTGTGCGCACACGGAAAGAAATTAAATGGAAATCAAGTAGTAAGAAAATTGAAACGATTTCATGTTATTTCTGAAAATGTAGCTCACAATTTAAAGTTTTTTAATCTGAACCTAGGGTTGTAAATATTTCAAAAAGATTTTTTTTACACATTTCATTCATAGTTCATCTTTCAATATGCGTGTTTGAAATGGTATCCCCTTCTTTCTCAGTGAGTGGGCATGCCAAAGATTCGCCACAAACGCGAATCTCGATGCGAGCTGGGAGTCTCCGGTTTCAGTTGGCAGCCTCGGCTTTCAAGACCCGCTCCTCCCCTTGATGATTACACAAAATTGAATGGCCGTGCATCCTCTTCGTGGATGTGTCTACATCTCTGCACGATTCTCCGTCCCTGACTCCGTGTCAATTTGAGTGTTGAAAAGTGGTCTCCAGTGGCGGCGGTTTAGTTTGCTTTTCGCGTCCCCCAAATCTCCCCCTTTCGCCATTTCTCCCCTCGTCTTCTGGCTCTGCGGAGAATCGCAAATTTCTGCTTGCCATTTGTGTGCAGATAACTTTGTTGTTCGCTGTTTGTTGTTTTCCGTTTGCATGCGCGAGAATGTGGGAAATGCGTGTGTTTTGTTTATATGTACACTCCCACATAGCAACCCCTCTCATTTTGCACTCCCAAACCCTTAGATTTCGGTGGGCGTATCGCTTAAATGTATCCCAAATTCGAATTCAATAGCTACAAAAAAGTTTTTCTACTTAACGAGCTAAAGTATTTGGCAGATACATTTTCCAGATCTGGACCGCAGTTTTCTTTTACAAATCAAATGTCAGATACAGTCTGTCCTCAAAGTATGAGAAAAGTTTAGGCATTAATGAATTCTCTTTTAGATTTTAATATTTTAGATTTGTTTAAGGTTTTTAAATTTTAGAAAATAAAAGATATGTTCTATATACATTGCCCAATATGATGTTTAAAAAAAAAAGTTTTTTGGTTAGGACAATTTAAATAATCAATAAAAACCTTCAATGTTTAAAATTCATTAAATTTATCTTATAAAGAAAATTGGTTGCTACACAACTTTCCAAGTTAGGATGCAGTCTGTTATTTATTTTATAAAATAAAATAATTTAAGTTTCTTTCCCCCAAGTACTAACAAAGAATATTTTTGGAAAGACATATTCACACATCGTAAATATAAATAATAGTAAAGTTGGGTTCGCTTAATTACAGCACGCACTGTGTCGAACTTCGAGACTCGAGAACAAGTTGTTGCATAGTTCCTTCGACCAAGTTGCTCGAAACTGGAATCCCCTGCCCAAAACCCCACCTCAGAGTCGCTAAGTAGAGCAAAGAACATTCTCGTTACTTGTTTCTTGTCGATTGAGCGATCCAAGGAAAGCCGCAACAACTTGCGAAGTACATAAGTTCGAGTCGCTATTTCGAATTTCGAGACCCTTGCAACCCGGCAAAGTTCCAGCCACTCGAGTTATCAGCCGCAAATAGGCGGCGTAGCATGCATATGCAAATGTTCCCCGGGAGAAACTTGGGACTCACCTCGAATGTTGTGAAGACGATTTTCTCAATGGAGCCAAAGTAGCGTTCCCACAGGACCTGAGTCTGCTGGCGAAGGGCGAAGATGCGTTCCGCCGATATGGAGCGCACGATATCGGGCACCTATATGCATGTGGGAGAAATAAGATACAGAGAGGAGTGAGATAAGAGATGGTTATATCCGGCGTATACGTAACCCCAGCTTAATAGATGCACCTCATCCCGGGCACCTGAGCAACAATGCATTAATTTACAATGCACAGCTTAATTGGCTAAAGGATCTCAGCCACCCACGGGTGCCATTCATCATAATTGCTGGAGTGGTTGGCACGGACAGGAGAGTTTGGCCCACTAAATTCAAACAGTTTAAAGAGTTTGCCCATCCGCCAGCCAGTCGAGAGTTGAGTTTCGAGTCCGTGCTCAAGTTTCCTGCTCAAGTTAACTTAATTAATTGCATTTCCTGCCAATAAACTACAAAGGCAAACATGCCAATGGACGGGGACAGGAAGTGCAGGAGGAAAAAGGAGCAGGAGGAGCAGGAACAGGAGCTGGCGGAGGAGGACGAAGGGAATTCCAAGGGTAGGGCAATTGGCAAACATTGCGCCAAGACTTTGTCGCGAATGAAGTGCGACAGTAGCAGAAAGTTCACCGAGAACAAGAATAACAGAAATTCTTCAGAGGCTTTAGATCTCGTTAATGTTCCCAAAAAGTATGCTAAGAAATCTATTTTCCTTGATATATATATATAGTATATACCACACAATTCAATTCAAATATATAGTTAACTAGTTTAAAAGTTGTCAAAGATATTTTTAAATCGCTAAAAATGTACATGTAATCTAATTTTGTAACAGAAATTCTTTACAGATTTTAATTCTCATAAAGTTACCAAAAAGTATGCTATAAGAAAACTATTTTTCTTTGAAAAAATGTATAGTTAACTAAGTTAAAAGTGTCCAAAGATTTATTTTGAATCTCTGAGAACCTACAAAGTTGTTTTCGACCAGTTTGGATACTATTTTTTTGAGTGTAGCTTCAGTAGCAGTTGGACGCGTAAAAGCGTGAAGAAAAGGACACTGGCAGGCAGGCAAACAAATGGAGCAGGACACGCTCTCACACACAGCGGGAGTGTCAAAGAGCTTTCTCCTCGCGGGAACACGAAAAGGTGCGGACACTGGCAAGCACTCACCTGGCTCTGATTGGGAAATCTTCGCCGCAAACAGAGGCAAGCAGTGGGTTAAGCGCAAGAATGTGCTCAGCCCTAATGGAGAAGCCAAAGTACGATAATCCTTGAGTGGGATTCTTGGTCCTGGTGCTTTCTAATTCTTTTTACAGGGAATTAACAGGGCTTTTCTCATGTACTTCTGGGATGAACAACTTTGTAATACAACTGTTAGTTTTATTTTTTAGTTTAACATATTAAGCTTCAGATATCCCAGAAAAATATATAAAGTTTAAAAATATTTTCCTTGGAACTTATCGAGAAATATGCTGATGACACATTTCCGTTCATAAGAAACTTTTAAATGAATTTTCTTCCACCATAACTTGCCGACCAAGGACATGCCAGGACCTCTGAGCTTCGGCTCACAGGTGCACAAATCTTGCAAACTCGTGGCAGAATATTCATCAATGGCAAATGGCCGGACATTTAGAGAGGCCAATAAAAAAGTGCAACAAATATTTGCGACGCAGTAAAGTGACAGCTCTCTGGGTTGTATTTACAAGGGTTACACCTCCCAACCAGCCAACCAACTAACCGGCGGACATAAACAATGAAAACTTTCCTCTTTTTAGACAGGGACCAAATGAAATCGCTTTGGCCAAACGACTCCAAAAAGTGGCACACGAACTGCCACAGAACGCTGTGCATTCAATATTTCATATAGGAGGGCCCCATATCCCAACTATATAGTATACCCATCCACAGATATCAATAAATATATATATATAGACCCGGCTCACCTGCAGCAGAAGGCGCTCATCGGCCCAAATGGCTGCCTGCTTCCAATCGATTTTCGATTCAAACGGCAACACCCAGGCATTGGACAATAGTACGGGAATGCATCCAGCCTGCAAGGCTTCGAGGAATCTGCGAAAAACAAAAAAGAAATGGGAAAAGGGACGAACACCCGAAAAAAAACCATGATAAAATGCCATTGTGAAATGTAAAATGAAAATTGTTTTTTATGTTTTCCACCCATTTTTTTTAATACTCCTCGTTTTTTTTTGTGGCTTTTTTGTTTGTGCTTACCTAAAGGAACCCAAACGACGTCCACGCGGCACCAAGCAGAAAGTGGAATTTTGCAGTAGGGTCTCGTAGTCGTACCTGCAATAAACGAGGAACGGAAAGAGCGGGCAGAACATGTAAATTAGTGAGAGCCATGGCATTGCATAATGGGATTCTGGAGCAATTAATCGAACAAAGGAGCCCGGCGACGAAAATGCGACCCCAAGGAGATGCAGACATCCGTACCCGTCGAGAACTTATCGGCATTACAATACGATAATGGGTGGCGAATGGAGGTGTACAAACGAATTTGGTTCACAAGAAAATAAAGGATTGCAAATTGGCTTAAATAGGTTAAAGTTTACATGGCCATACTCATTGTCGTGCAATAAAATGGTTTATATTCCAAACTTAAGTTGTAAGTACTGCATAATATTTAATTAAAAATCCTGCCATTAGACAAATTAATCCTATGATATTAAGCAAACAATATTTGTATTTAAAATTTAATCACTAATCCCCTCAAGGTAAGCCATATTAATTTTCTAGTTAAACTAAAAGTTTTTTTTTTACTACCCAGATTATTTTGGTTTACATTAAAGTAATTATGTTTCCAGTTCGGGGATTATTTTCCCCTTAGATTTCCCCCAGATTTTACACAAATTACTTAGAGGTTTCTCTCTATCTCAAGCTATCGTTTTGCTGCTCAGCAATCGAATCTGTTTCATTCAACTCGTTCTGCTTTGCTCTTTGATATTCGGCGAAAATTCCTGTAATTCCAGCTTAATGCTCAACAGGGCGTATGCTTAGCATTTGCTCACATTACTCATACGCCGCGTTATCCGACTACGCAAAGCGCTGAAAGGGCGAATCCAGAGATGGGGGATTTTGAGCTGAGACCACAGTGCGCGTTTTGTGTGGCCACTTTAATCTTTAATTCCAAAATCAAAGCCACGAAATGCATCAAACTGCCATAATACGTATACGCCATGTACGCCAAACATTGATTCAGGTTAGTGTGGGTGTGTGGTGTGGGGTGTTGGGTGTGGGGTGTGGATGGGTATTGTCCGCAGGGCTCGGTGGTTTTAGTAGGGCGGGAATTACGAGGCTGGCCGGTGGAATCGGAATCGGTGTGCTGGCAGTTTACAAGTTAAGTTGCGCGTAAAATTACATGTAGTTGGGCATGTTCTGCCCTCCAGGCAACATTCACCACCATCATCCCTGCCCCCTTGCCCTCCTATCATCCTCCAATCCCTTGCAATCCTGCCCCACCTATAAATCCCGACCCCTCATCATGAAACTCCCCTAAATGGTCAGCAATTTGAGCTCGGTACATTCGCGTTTTAAAAGCAGAATCAGCAAAAAAATTTATTAGGAAACTGCATGCGCAGCTTTTTGAACATTGACAACGCACAGAAAGCTAGAGAGAGAGGGGTAGAAAGCATTAGAAAGAGAAAGAGAGAGAGTGAGTGAGGGAGTCAGAGGAAGCCTGCAACAGTCGTAGTCTTCGGTATGAATAATCTTGAGCAAACAACATAAATTGCATGTTGGCTTGCTTCTGACATTTTGGCGAGAGTTGAAAAATTACACTGCCAAATGCATAGGCAGGCAACTAAGACTGAGGTCCTCAAAGAGGGTGACGGCATTTGATAAGTATAAAGAGGTGGAAAAGGATGATAAAGTTCAGGATATTACGCAATGCCCCATTTAAACAGTTTATGCAATTAAATTCAGAACTATCAAAGCAAAAATAAACATAAAATGGCTATAGTTTATTTATTTCGATATCCTAACTTAAATGGTTTTTACTTTACAATACATTTTTTCTTTTAAATATAAATTGCTCCTGCAGTCTAAATTCTAATTTGTATAAATTGTTAATACTCCATTTTATACCAAAATGTTTCCACATTGCTGAAAAACTATAATCAAATAATTTCCTGTGCCTTGGGCAATTTAAACTCTTTCCAAATATAGCTCAACCAATATAAAAAGCCATTTCAAGCTGAAAATACTCTTAAATTTCGTTTGTTCCGTTTATTTTCTTAAGGCTATTTGGGTTGAATGGGTCATTTGCTTGAATTTGCCTGCTCTAGAAGAAAGAAAATAAGACAGCCAGCATTTTTATAGCATTTAATTTATGTAAGGATATTCTTTTTATACCCCTTTCGCGTTGGGAGGGGCGTGGCTTTTGGCCCAACTAATTAGACAACATTATGCATACAAACTTGGTTATACATTCCAGTACATATGTCGGAAAATTCACAGCTCCTTATGCAGGTCACTGCACTGGCTTATATAAAGTATCCTGGGAGGACCTTTTGCCCCTTCCCCTTCCCCATTTGCTGTTCGCTAGTTAGCTACTTGTTTAAGCAATTAAGAGCCGCCAACATGCAATGTTGTTGTTTAGACAGCAGCTTAGTTCACCCAGCGACCTCTTCTTCCCGCCCAAACTTTAATTAAATGATTTTTAGCTTTCAGCCAAGTTAGGCGAACAGTTCTGTTCAGTTAAGTTCGGTTGTGTGGGGCTCTGAGTTCCGAGTTCCGGGTTCCGGGCACCCCAGCAACATGCGAGCAAAACTTTTACTATTTACACGCGTTTGTTGTCAAAAGTTGTTGCCACTGCTGCTGTTTCTGTTTCGAAAACAGAGATGTTTATGCCACTGGCCGTGTGCTTAGTTAAGCTGCAAAAGCAAAAAGCACGACCACTTCATTAGGCATTAGGCAGCTGACTGTGAATTAACAGGCAGAATGCAGCAGTAATTAATATGCCTTTTGATTTTTTTCTCCTTTGCATTTTTTAGGAGTACCCAACGAGCTTGCTTGGCTATTTATTGGCCTAAGGAAGCGCTCTTTGCAAAAGTTGATCAACTTCCTTATAACTTGCGTGCCATATTCAAAGGGTTATTTATTTTTTAACTTTCCTTCAAACAGCTCACAACTTGCGTGTTTTATAACTTAAGCAACAAGTTGGGAATTTTCTTTATTGCCTTTTTTCAAAGCCTTGAAAAACTTTACTTGATGTCACTTCAAGGCTAATGCAGCAGCAATTAACAATGCAGTACATTCTTCCTTCAATGAATTCTAAAAAGTGAACAGGAAAGACTTTAAAAAAAAAAAGAAAAAAATATTACAACACCTAATAAAGGTATTTTGATTTAATTGTTAACGATACTCAACACTTTTGATTAATAAAGCTTATAATATTTTAAACATTTTAATAATAATTAGCATTTTTAATACGTGTTTTTGTTTCAAGTGAAGGATAGGGAATTTACAAAAAATATTATTATTTTTCTCTCTTTAAAGCACCCATCCTTCAATTAGTATCTGCTACAATTTTTCATGATAAAAAAGTTTACCACTTGCAAGGGTTTTTCTTTTCCCATGAAGTTAATCTTTTCAAATCTTATGAATCGGTTGAAGAAACCAAAGAAATTATGAGTTTCCTTCACATTGCTTTTTTCAAAGCCTAGGAAACTTTGCTCTATAGGAATTTCAGCACATACCCGGCAATTACTTAGTCAGAGGTAAATCGTTTCAATTCCCCACCTGTTGCCCAGCATTTGCCAGAGATTCAGGGGGAGTTGGACCCTAGGAGGAAAGCCACAAAGTAAGTCACTTCGGTTCATGTCAATTGCTCGAGCCTAGGCCAGCAGAAAATTAACATAAGCAACTGGCAGGGGGTGGTAACCCACTAAGCTCGCAGCAGGCATATAATTTAAGTGGTTTCCAGCTGTCAAAGGTTGCCCTCCTGCTGCCGGTGGCTTCATTTTCCTGTGCTTTGTGCATTTTTTTCCCGGAGCTGTTTGTTGTTCGGGGAATTCTGGGTTCTAGGGCTGATTGAGTGACTGACAAACTGACTGACGGCGGTAGGGAATGAGGTTGTGATTTCCCATTTAGTCTCATCATTTGGGCTTTGCCTTTGCCTTTGACAGGTGGAGCATCCACCCTTGGTCTCCCCTCTCTTCAGGAATCTAATCCACCTTTTGTAGTTTTCCGCATATCGGTTCGGCTCGAGCTCTTGTGGTTCTTTTTTTCCCTTCTTGCCAAGCACTTATGTATCGTTCTTTTGTATTTCAGATTACGCCCCGTCATCTTTGCTTTTTGCCCAGAACTCCTACATTTCGTATACGCAACATTTAGGTAATTTCTGAAAGTAAACTATACGAGAACTTTTTGCCTATGGTATGGCGGGAATTGCCTGTCAGCTGCAGCGAAATGCAAAATTAATTAAAAATATCCTAAAAACAGCAAAAATGAGAGAGCAAAATGTAGCGCTGAGAAAAATTAAAGCAAAAAACAACAAATGAGCAAAAAGAAATGGGCAAAACGTCAGGACAGAAAATAAGTTGACAAAAAAGTTTTCGCGAAAGACGAAGGGGGACTGCGATGAATTTCAATGAAAATTAAATTTTTCAAAAACAGCATTTGGAATAAAGACAATTTGGAAAGCATTTCGAATGCGCAGCAAGTCCCCAGAAAGCAGACAGAGTGCAAAGAACAAAGTGCCAGCACAAACAAAAAATCCAACAGAAAGAGCAGATAGAAAAAAGCATCCACCCACACGCATCAAAATAGGAAAAAAAGGACAAAAAACGCAGCTGCAAAAGTTGCCATTGTTTGGTCAGAAAGCAGTTGAAGCCAGGGCAAAAAGATGATAAGGAGGAGCAGAGCAGCTGCATAAGCTACCAAATAGGTACAGAGAAAGAATTGTTTTAAACAAATTATACTAAAATACACCTAATTTTAAAAAACTGCATTGGTTCCAAAATAAAATATTTAGAATTCTTTTTTAGATGCTAGTCGTTTTCATATTGCATTACATTCAAATTTATAATAACTAGTGTTGTTTTAATTTAGCAGCCGGTAGCTTCCTAAGCTGCGCGCATATAAGATAACTCTGCCTAGTCTCTGCCGCCACATGCACAGTATGCCACTTCGGAACATAAAAATCAATAAATGAAAAACTGTGTTGTTTTTGTGTTTTAAAACAAAAGTGGCAGCGAATAAAATCCATTTATAATGTCAATTTAATTTTGTTTAAGTGGCCTTCCTGTAAAAATGCTACAAAAAAGTTTTTAACCTTAAAATTGTATTTAGTATTTAATAAATTTTTCTCTGTAGACCAGCGGCAGCATGAGCATAAAAGTAAGTGGAGAAAGCAGCGAAACATTAAACATGGCGCATTAGTTACAAGTGCAAAGCTCGCGTCAAGCGCTGTCGAGAGACCGCCAACGTCCCCCTTCCGGCCCCTTTCTTTTGGCCATTCTCCTGGCCATTTCCCCAGCTTTCTTTGTGGCCATCGTGGCAGTCGCTTGTCGCCAGCTTGTGATAATGGCTCATAATGAAAGCAGCAGAAGCATAACCGCATGAAGACGCCGTGCAATTGCGAATGCAGCTCACACAAAATGCGTGTGGAAATGCTAAGGGAAAAGACTTTCTCCCACCCCCATATTCAGGGCGTGTTCGCCAAAATACAAAAAAAACAAATGCATTTACGATTATTACAGAAACTCAAAGACATTGTTATGTCCGCACTAGAAAGGGGCGGTTGCCTGAAGTAAAGGTAAAATAAAAGCTAAAGAGAACGAGTATGGAGTGATAAAAAATCTAGCAAGGGTGTGGATTACAAATCTCTGTCTTAAAAAAAATATTTAAAGTTTTAATAATGTGAAAAGAAGAGTGATTAAGATTTTCATTTTGTTACAGATTGATCGAATACCTTATTATACTAACAGAAATTTATAAAAATAGATTCACTAAACACTTTTGTGCATCGACGGCACATCGTCGCTGAAATTAAAAGTACCGCCGAGCCAAGTCTGGTTATTATTTCCTGCGCTCATGGCAGGTCCTTATGCCCAGGACATTATGGCAATGGCCGGCAATTACTTGGCACGTTTTTTGGGGCAACTCACACCGACGACACACACACACACAGCAGCGGTATAATAGCAAAGGGGAAATAGAAGAAAGTACTCAAAGAAATTGCCATTGCAGGTCTGAGCAGACCCGGTTACTATAGCTCTTCCTCGGGAGCCGGCGCCTTCTGTTCCTCCTACCTTGCCGCCTGCAAGTGTGTCGCCTTTTTAAAGTGATTTATGTGGAAATCTGAGATTAACGTGGAAAGTGGCAACCAGTGCAACGAGGGAAAGCGGGAAAGTGCTTCTCGAACAGGTGCAACGGCAGCTGCACCTTCATCCTTGCACCTTCGACCGAACCGAAGTTTTCAGTCGCCCTCCTTTCGTCCTGCATGTTGTTGATAATGATGATGCTGGCATGAAAATTTATTACTTGGGAAATTACATTATGAAAAATGCATAAAGCCGGATCCAGGGGGAGATGAAAGCGGGGTGAAAGGGGCAAGCAGGCATTGGGGTCCTTTAATGAGTTCCGATTCTTCGTTTTCATATGTTTAAATTAGTTTGCATGTTCGACGAGGTGCTGCATTTCAAATTAACTTTAATGGGATAGAGGAGGATGTGCTCGCGACTCGTTATTTCTTATTTTAACTAGGACAAGACTCGGAGAGTTAAATGTTCACTTGATATTTATGTCAGCGTCAGGGATAATTTAAATATTTTATATTTTACTGGTAATTTTTTCATTCAATATTAAAAAAAAAAATAATATCATGTTCATATTTTATGTAGTTAATGCAAATTGCATTTACTTTAAAATGCAAAAATTAAAATCAAGCTTAACATGATCAAGAAATTTACTTTCCCATCGTCCTTTCCACCATTTTACCCTCTTGCTTCACACATATGTAAATATAAATATTTGGTGTTGCCAAAGCGAAAATTGAGTTTCCCCAGAGACCTTGATCTCCCTTCCTCGTAAAGCTGCACACACTCAAAGGGAACTACGCACATTAACACACCCGCAAATAAGTTTCGAAAATTGCGTATTGAAAAATGGGGAGTCAAAAAAAAACTTTATAAATTGTTAAGCTCAAATTAAAGGCCCACAGAAAGTTGAAAGTTGCCTCGGGACAACCTTGAGGCTCTGGGGTGGCGGTTACGTGTGGCTGCAACAGTTGGTGTGGCCTGGCGGCCGACGTGGCGTATACGTAATTTCGTCGCGTCTGCTGTTAGCGGCAACAAAAAAGAAAGAAGCACAGTCACACACACACACACACACAGAAAATAACACACAGCCAAAGGAAAATGAGGAACAAGTTTTACTCCCAAGGACATTTACATGGCGTCTCATTATTTGGCACAGTTGCTACTTTCGGCTGACTTCAAAAATAGGCAAAAAGTCTGACAAACCAGCAAAACCGCATACTTATACACTTAGAAAATAATATACAAATTTTAAGATGTAAAAAGTAAAAAATAAATTTAAAAAATTTTAAGCCGCTTACTTATAGACTTAGAAGATAATATATAACAAAGATAATAGATATATATATATATATATATATATATATATATATATATATATATGAAATTGGTAACAATTTCGAAAATAATATAAAAATTGTAGAATATGCCTATGCTCTTCAGTTCTTACATAGCTAAAAAATAAAAAATATTCCTTTTAAGGCACATGGAATTTTCCTAGAGCAATTTTGATATGCCATAAATTTCGCTGACAGCTTTTTTTCTCGGTTAGTCAAAAAGCCTTTTAAGTAGTCCCAACCGCAAAGCCGAAAAGAAGCTAAAACTGGATAAAATCGTTGACCTCGTATCAGAAACCACAAAGTGAAAAATAAAATAAAGTAGACTTAACATCGTGTGGCTTGTTTTTAGCCATCATCACCATTATCATCATCTGTGTAGGCCCAAAAAGCCACGTCCTCCACTTTTTCGCGGCTGTACTGCATATGGTGCATGACATCGTCATTGGCGGCAAAAGCCATTGACGCCTTAGGCTCATTACAACAGCAACAAACGACCCACCCGAAAAAAGTCCGCAAAACGACAGCGGTGGCAACAAAAAAGAATTTCATTAAAAGCAGCTCAAGGTTTTTGAATGCAGTTGAAAAAGTTTTTTTTTCGAAGTCAGGCGGCGGGGTGAAGGATGAGTTGAAGTAATAACAAAACTTTTTAATGGATTTTGTGTTTTGCGAAATATGGCTGCATATTTAATATATATATTTTAATGTGTACAAAATTTGGGAGTTTCAGCAATTAAATCAGACTTTTAATGTCCTTTGAATTAGCCAACTTAGGTAGTAAAAGAAATAAAAAGAAAATCTACCTTTATTGAGGTCACCTCAAAATAGTCATAAATTCGTTATTACTTTCCATTAAATCTAGAATGTTTAGGGACTAAATGCAAATATAAGAAGATTTACAACAAATGTAAAGAAAATGTTATTTATTTTCATTTTAATGGCTGGACCTCACTTTGATTTAATAAATACCCTTCGATTTAAAGATCCATTTACAAAGATTGAACTAAAAATTCATATCCCAATACCCCAAATTTGATGCTCTGCTGACCATTAACTTTCTGACTGTCCTTTTGCTCAGCGTCTATCGAAAATGAGAAAACTTTACTAAGTCATTGTCAAATTGAATGGATTTCAGATATGCTGGGGCATTCCCCCCTTCAGTATCCTCATCACTATGTATATTAACAACAACAATGCGGATTTTGCATATTAATGCCGGGGGAAACTCATCAAAAATACAAAAACTCAACTCACCCAAAGAACTTTGGCGCCCACGCGCATTCATGAGCTTTTAGAGATTTTGTACAAAAAAAAGAATAGCTGATGCTATTCAGGGGTATTATGCAATTTTCCTAAAATACATATATATATATATGTAAATATAGTTAGATCCAACACATGCAGGGGAATGGAGAAAGGAAGGAAGATGGCGAAAGATATATCTGACAGGTGCATTAACGAAGTTTCCAGACAGCGAAGGCCCCTTGATAAAAAATGATGTGAGTGGAAAAGCAATTTGCTTGATTATGTAGAACAGTGCAGGGTGAGTTGAGGGAGGAAAAGGGATGACAGTCGGGAAAGTCGGGGAGCATAAATCGCTGACGCTTGACGCCAAAGCAGATTTGTCGCATAAGTCATGTCAAATTACGAGGATGCCGGGGGAACAGACATCAGGCGGGCAAGGAGGAGGCTTGCCGCCAAAAGCGGTGAAGAAAATCTGAAAAATTAGATTCAATTAAAGGTGAAAAAGAAAAGCTTGCGGTAACATTCTGCCTTGCTCAACGATCTCTTTTTTCTGTTTTTTAAAAAAAATGTTAAGGAACCACAAATTGATGGTAAAAGTATTACATCATTTCCAAGCTTTGAAACCAGCAATCAACATTTTTTCCCTCCGATGAAAAATATGCACTGATCTTTCTTTGAAGTTTAGCTACAAAGCATTCCCTGAATTTATTAACATGCTGAGCTAGTTTCAAACGTTTTTTACTATTTACCATAATTATTCCGTCAACACATGTCATATATATACCTTTCTCTTATACTTCTGATTCCACTGACCACATCACAACATGACCTAATATGCATCGACTGTGAAAGAGTTTTCGATTGCGAAATTGCCAAGACAGGATATACATGCGAAACTACGAAAATTCGGTCCCGCTTTCACTGGACTAAGAAACCTAAGTTTTATGTCGATTTAGATGAATGCATCCCGGATGAATTGGATATTCAATGCCTTAAGGGTAAGGTTTTGAGTGACACGCATGGTAAATTATTATGTTTTCTTTTAAAATTCTAGAAGAAGAATTCCATCATGCTGTCGTTTGGTCTCCCCAATTTGGTTGCCAACTTGTGGTTGAAACTGATTTTGTCCTAGATGTGGGTTGTTATGATATCTGGAGTGATTGTCCGTGCGTCGATCGGAAAGCATCTGCGAAAAAACCCACCTGTTCGCTATTTAGAAATTTACTATTTATAATTATATTGCTCTTTTAAAAATATAATTCTAACTGAAATCATTGTCTCAGGTAAAAATTGACGAAAGCAATCAAACTTTAGCTTTAAGTCGTATATGTATAATGAAGCATATAAGAAACTTACGCTGAATGGGCGCTCGCCGATTTTAGTGGCACCACCGATTAACTTGGTTTTTAATTCAGCTGGCAAACAACTTAAACTGTGTTTCCAAAATTGTTAAAATGCGATTTAAACCACTATTGAAAAAATAAAATACTCTTATATCAAGCGAAAAATACAAAATTTAATTTACAACCTTTGATTTTAAAGTCATTTGTTATTTTTAGTGTTAAAATCAATAGAAAAACAAAAATGTTTCAATAAAAACATGACGATATACCTAACTATTTATCTCTTCGGTCTACTGAGTCCACTAACCACTAAAGGATTAACGACAAAAAATGATACAATATGTATTGACTGTTCAAAGGAAGACATGGTAGCTTGTGAAATTGATCGAATCGGATTTGATTGTTTTGACCCGACTGGCGAAGATTGGTCCGAAAGGGACGAAGGTGTCCTCCATTGGGAGGGTTCAAGTACCACAGATCTGGAAAAATGCATTCCAAGAAATTTAAAGATTGAGTGCATGGAAGGTATGACAACATTTCGCTTGTATAATTTGCCAACTTATATTTTTATAAAATGGTAGAAAAAAAATTCAAAAAAGTCGTCGTTTGGTCTCCTAAATTGGGTTGTCAAGTTGTACAAAAATCGTCCGAAAGTAAAAGGAATGCATGTTTCAGTGCCACTCTAAATTGCCCGTGCATCAAGGACAGAAAAGAATCTGGAACGGTCTGTCTGTACACCAGAAGCTGGATCGTGCCGTGCGCCTTATATGTATTACAACTGTTGATTTGTTTGTTTACGGTACAGTAAAACAAACCATTAATATTTTACGATCTAGGTAACCCTTTAAATTATAGTCGAATATGTATATTATTTGACATGTTTTTAGTTATTAAATAGAAAATACAAAAAAAAATTATTTTGAAAGCATGTTAAAGTTATGTTTTACTTTAATACTCCTTTCAAGTCCAATAGCCACGTTTGCTTTAACATATAATAGCACAATGTGTATTGACTGCACGAAGGAGAATAAAGATAAGTGCGAAATTTCAGAAACCGGATATGAGTGCTTTGACCGGACAAGTCGAATTTACGATGAGGATATTGATCCATACTTTGGCTTGAATCGAAATCCTCCGAGTAACAACGATTTAGATGTTTGCATTCCGCAGGCCTTGGAGATTCAGTGCATTAAGAGTACTAGAGCAATTTGATTTCACGATTCTATAACTAATTTCCCTTGAAATTTTAGACGAAAATTTTAAATATGCCGTCGTTTGGTCACCGGAACTCGGATGCCAACTGGTACAAAGGGACTACGACGAAAAGGTGATTTGCTTTACTGCGAGACAAACTTGTCCATGCGTTGAAAATGGATCCGGAAAGATGTACATGAACAGTTTGACCGTGATTACTAGCAGATACTTGGTGCCTCTTATTACGGGTTTTAAATTACTAAATTTAAGTTGCTAAGTTTTTAATCCACTTTTACAATTTGGCTTATTTTTACGTCCCTTAAAAAATAATTTCAAATTTTAACATTCAACTCGAGTGGGCCCTTTGCATTCTAGAAGAATATCAGAACAAGGAATATCAGATTCTTACGAATACACATTTCGACGTAATTGAACATTAAATGGATAAAAAAACAATTTAATATACATGTAGTCTGTTGGTCTCCTGAATCAACTTGTAACATGGGAATAGGAGGGTATTCCTTAAAGCTACTAAAATTGTGATGTATAAATCTGTAATCCCTAAGGTTTTCTTAGATGGCCATGACTTATGGCTTTTTATTTTGGCAGAGAATATTATTGTATTACTAAAAACCTCATCTACTATAAGAAAACGAAATATATTATATATAGAATCAAAGCATTCCTTGCTCTAAAAGACCATAAAATAAAACAAATTCATTTCAAAAAACATGTTAAAAGTATTATTTTTTATTATATTCGCTTTGATTCCATTGCCTATTAACTGCGGACAGAGGGATTTGAAATGTGTCGACTGCCGGAAGTACGAGAAGGATAAGTGCATAATCTCAAAAACCGGTTATGAGTGCTTAGTTTCGGGGAACCTTCGGGCATCCTATGGCGGTGGATGGTTTACGAAATATATTGTTAGCATTACCACCGACTTGAGTGTATGCATTCCAAAAGGCTTGGAAATACCAGGTATTCAGAGAAGGAAATCGACATTTTAATTCTCAAACTGATTTTTCATGACATTTCAGTAGAGGATATTGACCAATGCTGCTTTTGGTCACCTGAGCTTGGATGCCAAGCGATATACGATCCGGATAAAGAGGATATTGGTTGCGCCGATTGTAGAATAGATGCATGTCCGTGTGAATCTGGAAGCACCTACACCAGTGATTTTTCGATGGTTTTGTACATATTTCTACCGCTCTTGACAAAAATCTGTGAACTGATAAGTTGTTGATTGTGCCCCAATCGTAAGGTAATTTTTAACCTTAATTTAAGAAACCCAGTCGTTCCTATTGAGATGATACACGTTTTTTAATTTTCACAACAAAGCATTCATTGAATTCTGTTTCGGGTTACGTAAATCTGTATTTCTTATTCATTTTTAATTATTTTCATTCAAATCATGATAAAAGTCTATTTATGTTACATCCTCTTTTTAAGCCCATTGGCCGAGGCCAGTAGCAATGACACGAGTGATAACGCGAGTAATAGTGCGAGTGATTTCTCGATAAGGTATAACAACACCGTATGCTTAGACTGTAGGGAGGAGAATAAGGGTTGTAATATTTCCGATACCGGATACGTGTGCAAACTATCGTCCACATTTGATTCTGAAAATGTTGGTTCAACTACGTTATCTGATACTCCGATAAGTCGCGACTTGGATGTATGCCTTCCAGAGGGTTTGGACATAAAAGGTTATCCGGGAACTAGTTAACTGTGCTTTTTGATTCTTTAACTGATTTTTTTATTACAGAAGAACATATCGGTAATTGCTGCGTTTGGTCACCGAAAATTGGATGTCAAATATTACAAAGAGAGCGCGAACCCTATGAAGACTGTTTCTCCTGTTATCTGAAATGTCCTTGCGATTTGAGTGGATTATTTTCGCTGGCCACAATTGTAAGATCACATTTAATATTGCAGATAACTACCAGTATTTTATGGTTATCTCATTGAGGGCCACGAATCTAAATTTTAATTGTTAAGTAAATTAAACTTTTTTAAAGCAAATAAAATATTTTAAAAAGTTAACAAATTGCATTTATCATTTGAATAACGTTTGATTAATAAATATACGCATAAATAAATTAACATATTCAAATGCTTCAGCGAAGGTGAGTTAGGCACAAAATATCATTACAATATTGAATAAGTTTTTCAAACCATTTAAGTTCAGTGCCAAATTGTAAAAATACAGATGATACTTTTGTTCTCTTTTTTGTGCTTTTCAGTTTTATTTGAGATGTTCTGTCCTGTTCTTGAAGCTGATTGCTGGCAGCACTGGTATCAAAACAATTTCATATTAACAGTTTGATATTAACAATATGATTTTCAAAATAGAAAAAAGAGGAAAAAGCAAAACAATCATCATATATTATCATTTTTTCTGCGTGTCCTTTCCATTACTTTAATAGTACGCCTTTCATGCTATAGGGTGACGAGTTCATCCCTGACAACCGTTTCTACAACTTCATTTGCACCATTAATTTGGCCAACCTAAACGAGCCAAGCTTGGCCCGAGAAACATTTCAAATCATCTGACCATGATTGAAAAGTCACAGCCCTGTGTGCTCATCCCTGAATTTTCGACTCGGGCGCTAAACGAAATCCATTGGCATTGCAAATGCCTTTGGCCCAAGTGTCGTGCCATTTAAATGAGCTTGTCAAGTCGGATTTCAGCACATTAATCACCACGCACATCCAACAGATACATATACGTATATATAAAAGATAAATATAGAGGGACTAAAGTGGGCGGGGCCGAGGCTCCGGTTAATGGCAAAAAGGATGGGGCGTGGCGGCTATTAGCACGATGGCGGAGGCTAAACAAATTACTTGCGGACCCAATGACAGCTAGAAACAATTTCTGGCCACTTTGCCGGCGACAATCATCGTCCTTAGCAACTTTATTGGCCGGGGGGAACGCGAATTGGGGTCTGGGGTCATCGTCATCGTCATCTCCGTCTCCATCTCCATCTCCACATCCACATCCACTTACCTGTCGTACTCGCGGTTGTCCTCGTCGCAGCGATTATCCTGCAGCTCCCGCCAACTCTTCCCGTGGCGACAGGTGGTGACCAGGACCATGTCGCGTCCGTTGTGCAAATGGAAGAGCGAGTTGCGGGTCTCCGAACCAATGCCGTGCACGTAGCTGCAAAAATGATGGAAAACGGGGTTTTTAGTGGTGGAAGGTCAACGGAATTGTAAATTGGTGAATTTTTTATTTAAAATAAGTAAACCCTTGTTACATACACATTTATTTCACTTTCTCCATTAAACTCTATAGTATATTCGATACGCTTATAGTTATACCTCGATAACACAAAGTGTAATTAACATTTCAGTAAACCTAGGGATAGAACTTGCAAATTATCCGTTAAGATTAAGGACATGAGCTAATAATCAAAACTTCTAAAAATCTGTAATTTCAAAATGCTTTCTTTTAGTATTGTGACATAAATCATAGTTTTTTTGTAAAAATTAAGGGCTTTAAACCAAACATGATTATGATATAGGATTTCTTTGCACATTTATTGAGCCATAAATATTTTAGTAAGTCAAAGTACAATTAGTTAACTATTCAATTCATTACGCATATGTTCATTGGACTGTAAAAAAATATGTAAGCATTGAAGACTAGTATTTAAGTGAAACTTGTCTTTCTTTTGCTTTTGCTTGGCGTATGTGCATAAATTTTAAGACCTTTGCTTTCCACTATTGCAACCATGCTTTATGGCCGCCTATAACAGATATAGCTCTGCATTTGCCCGCTCCCCAGATACTTCACCTAAGCTCCGATTTTATTTGCCTTACATCGCAATCGCAATCGGGAAATGCTTACACAAACACAAAAGCGAATGTGGCAGTGGCAGTTGGATTAAACTGCTCCGATTGTTCTTCAGTTGGCATAAACAGCGGCGTCAAAATCAATTGCAATAAACCAACCGCTTGAAGGGAAGGGGAATGGGAAGAGGACGATGGGATGATTCCGCTTAGATACGGCCAGAAATCTGAGCTGACCGTCAGCAGAGCAGCAATTGAAACAAAAGATGAACATTGCGACAGCGACACTAACAATGAAAGTCTTTCTCTCACACACACTCGCACACGCACCACCACAAACAGGAGAACACCCACACAAACACACTCGGCAACGGACTGTAAACGTTTTCAAGTGTATGGCTAAGCAAAATGGCAGCACAAGTTGTACACTTAAAAAAAATAAACCAAATCAGTTTGAAACCGCTCTATTATTCCCACACTTAGATCTTAATTTAAAAAGATCTACGATTTACTTAAAGGGAACATTTCATTTACTTATTATTTTACAAATAAGTTTTCTATGTTAAAACAAAATATTAAAACTTCTTAATCTTTGTAAATTAAAATTATATGCAATTATAAATTTTTTTTAAATATTTTTTATACATTTTAATTTTATTCAGCGGTTAGTAGCTTCACATAAAAAGGGCATATCTTTGTAAATCTTTGTAAATTAAATTTATATGCAATTATAAATTTTTTTTAAATATTTTTTATACATTTTAATTTTATTCAGCGGTTAGTAGCTTCACATAAAAAGGGCATAGGGAATTGCTCTGCTGAGCCTTTGCCGGCACACGTACAGCGTGCAACAGCAGGCGCCATTGTACTCCGTAATCTGAAGTATTTAAATACATTTTATGGAGTTACAAAATTTTTTCAGTATAATTTTTTGACCAATGTACTTTGATTAGATTTTAAGTTATTGTTAGGAAAACCAAATAAACATTTTGGTATTTAAGTATTACCTTACTAGTGAATCGTTGTCCAAATATCTAGTTATTATGTAAAATGTTCACTATGTTTTTCTGAGTGCCCCAAGGAAGCTTTCGCATCAGCAGTCGAGCAGAAAAGGAGAAGCTTCTGGTGAAAAAAAGAAATAGAATCCAGTGAGCAGGATAAGGCTGTGCGGTTGTGTGTTTGTATGTGCAATTTCCTTCTGCTTGGCTTGCAGTTGAGCAAATTTCATACACAATGAGCCACGGCGGTGGTGCTCCACTTCACCTCTGCACCACCGAACTATCCATACAGCCAAAAAGAAGAAAAAGAAACTAAACCAAGCCAAACCAAACCAAACTCGGCCACACAGCAGATTGGGCAGCGCTGATTTCCGTTGTCCGACAACTGGGAGTATCCTTGCTCCTTACTCCAAAAAGCAAGGAACGTCTGCCTCTGATCCTGGAGTCCAAGGACGAACGGAGGACGAGGGAAAGGCAGCAGCTAAGCCATAAGTTATTTGATTTAATCAGCGTGTCGTTGCCGCCGGCGAATTCTGAGGTTACGGCTCCAGAATCGAAATGAAACACAATGTGTGCGTATCAATGGGCAGGGAAAACCACAAGCTGCCACAATAAAAGTGATGAAAAAACTGGGTCAGTCCGATAGTAATAGATTTATTTGCTTAAAGCATATCAAAAAACATTCATTTCTACGAACGTAAACAACACAGTTTGACCATTTAAAATGTAATCTAAATTGGGATTAACCCACATAATCACCATTTTTACAACCAATAAATCCAAACATTTTCGAAAAACCAATATGTTTAAAATACGGCATTTTTTCCAACTGCTTTTGCATTAGTTATCATTTAAAATATTTAAAAACCCATTTAAATTTCTTATTGTAACAAAGTCAATTACTCCGAAATAATCCCACAAAAGAATAGCTTACTCGCAGAAAAAAAACCTAAATCTTTTTAAATTCCATCAATTCATTTGGAAATCAAATTGAAAACCAATTTGCCGCCATGGGACACGCTAATGATACGAATAAATTGATACAACAATTTATTTGTCAATTTATTTCCATAACAAATTTGATTGAATATGACAGCCGTGGCAGCAGCAGCAGCAACAACAACCCATCATCAATGGCGATGCAAGTGAATTGAGGGCCCGAAAAAGTAACAATAAAATAAGTGGCAAGTGACGAGGATTTTTTGGGGCATCAGGGATTCTGCAGATACTCGCTTTTTGTCGTGTAAATTAATTTAGGACGCTGGCAGATGTACAAAGCGCAGAGACAAAGAGAGATGTCGGCCACATTAATATAAATTAAGTATATGGCCTGGCAAAAGCGGCTAAAAAATGCTTTCAGCGCCCATTACGAACCGGCTATAGTCTGTTCTAATCTAATTTATGCCCTAAATGGCTCACTGCCCTGGAGTTCCCGAGTATCTTGAGGTGAAAAAGGTCTATCTGAGAACTTAAAGGAAATATAACGTTGGCCCAAATGGCAAAATTGAAGGTAATAGAGGCATAAATAAAATATACAAAGATCATTAGATGGTAAAATGTACAGTTTTTTGAAATGAACCCGAAGTTAGATATATTAAAATTCAATAAATTCGAAAATCAATCAATTGCACAGACCAAACCACTTTGCAAAATCCTGATATAAGGCCAGAAACCCTAAGAAACCCTAGAAAGGCATATTTTACATATCGTTTAAACGACAATTACTCCCCAACAGCTAAAAAAAAATCTATAAAATAAAAGTATATAACACTCACCATATTGACTTATGGTTTAACTTTAATCTCCCACTCTTTATTCGCGGCTATTGATAAAATGCTTTTCACCGGGGAAAAAACTCCCCATTCATAGTAAAAGAATGCCCTGAAATGGGTCAATTAAATATTGATTGGGCCGGGCTGCAGGCCACAGCCGAAAAAAAAGAACTGGAGGAGGAAGCCGGCTTTCCACCAAAAGCCATTCGGAGGGCTGTCATCGCCAGTGCGACTCCAATGACAATAAAGTGCAATAACCAGACGGAGGGACCATTGAACCGGGTGGACTCCGAGTGGAGTCCTGCCCTCCTGACCACCACTAATCCAAACATAATCTAAAATAATTGAGTATGCCCAGGACGCGAAGCTTTTTTCGCCTCCTCCCCCCCACAAAGTCCACTTTGAATAATTTATGCGCGCATTAAATAAGCTTAAAATGTGTGCGGGCCATGCTTTTTCTTTTAGTGTGCGCATAGAATGGGGGTATTCTGGGTATCCGGGGTATCTGGCATCTAGTATCTGCGGGGCCCGCGGCCATTGTCTGCCACACTTCGGCTTACATGGGTTAATGCCTGGGACGGGACCCTTGTGCGTTGCCAAGAGGCTATGGCTTATGACATAAGTTTATGTTTTCTCCTCACTGCGAAAGCCCGTCCCAAAAGACCGACCCACTACTGCCAGTTGTCGCCTTCGCGGCCAAATCGCTTGGGGTTATGCAGCATTTGCTCCAACCGAAGCTTATCTATGCAACTTCAAAGCTTTTGTGATGGCCCAGTCACATTCACATGAGCTCACAATCCATGGATGGAGAGCTAAGAAAACGTGGCGTATGCGCAATATCTCCAGCATCTCCATCTTTTGTGTTTCGACCATAAAATGGTGTCGCAAAACTGCAACGAGACCGGAGTAGCAGCAACTAAAAAAGTATATAAAGAAAAATGAAAAAAAAACCGGAACAACAGAAGTGCTCCTGGCTTTAAATCAGTGCAGGCAAGAGCAATAAGGACATCAGGATACGGCTGAGACTCCAGAAAAAATGCAGGAAAAGGACGAAAGGTTGAGAGGTCTTCGACCAGCGGACGTCAGGTAAATGCATTTTTACTCCGGCAAAATAAACGTAAATATAATTTTAAGTGCAGCAACAGCAGAAAGAACAACAACAGCAGCATCAATATCAACAAATTGGTTTATACAAGAAAAATAAAAACAGAAAACAGGGACGTCGGGAAAATAAATTTATTTTTAAAGGCAATTATGGTCAGCTATATGGAAATGTATAAGATTTTAAGGAGCAAGTGTTTGACATTCATATATAAACTCTTTAAGCTTTACAATAATATAAGTAAAAATCTTATTTCAATTTTAAAAAGGTTCTTAAAAATGTATACCTTATTTATATTGACTTTTCCTGCTCTATTTATCGAACTTTCTGTAGCGAACTGCAGAAATTTACATACATTTATACATTTGGCACTCTTGAAGCTTTAAGGAATATCATCAAACTCATTTATTTTAAAATTTGTAATAGTTTCTGTGGCATTGTTTGCATTGACTTTTCCTGTCCTGTTTTCCCAACTTTCTCCAGTGAACTGCATCAACGTCAGCTCTTTGGTGTCATCTGTAATCTGGCCACGCCCCTGCCCCTTTTGGCCACTATGTGATGTCTAATGTAAGCGACCATCGATCCGTATCAATCAGGGTCCGATTCTCCGGCATGTTGCCATTGCTCGTCAAAGTTATTGCAGCAGGCAATGCTTTTGTTATCCTTCGAGCCTTGGCTATCTGGCCAAAAGAGTGTCTATCCTAAGACCCGAAATGCGAATGTTATCAACGTTTTGGCTACAAGATGAGGGGGCGAGATGAAAAAAATCTGTGGCACCGAGGCTAAATTCGAGCTCATACAATTTGCAGTTAGCTTTCGCCTTATGCTTGGCCAACTGATACAGGATACAGGCAGTACCAACCAGTTCTCCCTTCACAAACTCACATTCCCTTCAGGCATTTGTATCCACTGGGAAAAATATCTTCGTCCATTTGTTGGTCAATGGTTTTTGATGCTTTTAAGTGATAATGAATTAGGCATTGAGGAACTATGAAGAAAACTCATTTGAAGAATATAGGACTTTCAAAAGTATTATAATGCCAGCGTAAAGAACTTTTTCTTAAAGATACAATAATTTGTTAGCTAACTAACTAATTTAAACTATTGATTTTGCTATGCATACTTATAAAAATAATGTTGCTTATATATATTTATCTTAACCAAATTAAATTATTTAAAAAAACTTTACTTAGTATTAAAGGACATTTTCTCTCTGTGTGCGTGTGTGCTGGCTCACTGTTGTTGCGGCTTGTTTGGTTTTATTGTGTTTATATTTGGCTTAGGGCATCAATTTGCTTTTATGCAAGGACGACTACAACGACAAGGAGTTCAGGACTCCGGCTGTAAGCTAGCATTATCAGCAAAGTCAGGCTAGGCAGCAATAACACAAATATGTCTATATGCATGTGCGTACATACAAGTGGAGCATGTACAATGTACCGATTGGAGAGGCCAAAGGATCAGGGGCAGGGGTATATTGCATTAGCTGCTACTGCCACAATGTTGCATCGATTACATAATCCATTTACACAAATGGCATTTTAAATACATTATTGACTGAAGCGTGGAGCGCGTTTTGAACAAGGCTTCAGCTCGCTCAACGTTGCGTATGCGTAATGTGCCGGCAACCAAAGAGCTGAGCAAACCCAATTGATATGCCTGTGTGGTACTGCATATATACATACATATTAATGTCCGTCCGCCTCGTTCTATTTAACAGATGTTTAATTAGTGCACAAATGCAATTATTGGAACTTGATAAGTCCGTAAAGGGCAAGCCAAAGCGGCTTAAAATGGCTTAAATTTATTGAAGTCTGATATTCTGATAAGTAGGCACGTTAGAGAACAGATAAGCCATTGTTTAATTAAACATTGTTCAAGTCTATAGATGCGGCAAAGACTTAAACTATTTAATTACATTCAGGCCTTAAGTAGACAAATGTGGAGCATTCCAGTTCATTTCTATAAACGAAATAAACCATTTGAATTGCATAACTTTTATGTTAGTCTGCTCTAGCTTTAAATTAATAAAAAGCACTTTAATTTAATTTAATTTGACAACTATTTCAGTAAATATATATTTTTTTCTATGTTTAACTAACTCAAACAAACAAAAAGCTTCATTAAAACATTTTGTTAATTGTTGACATATGTAGGTTGCGTGAAACAAAACTCTTGATTCAGCAATACAACTCCACTACTTTGGCAAAACAATCCGAAAACTGATGATTTAAATTACTAATAAACATCAGAGAACTATGAAAATTAATTTCTCTCATGACCACTCAATCTCGAAATAAATATCATTAAATATTTTTGCAGTTGACACACGTCTCCTGATAATGAGGCATTTGACTTTGAAGTGGCGCCACCTGCCGCAGAGATATATGCGTTCGAGTGGAGCACTTTGAACAAAAAAAAAATATCTCAACAAACATCAACAGCATTACCATGGCCATCATTATAACGATGATGATGGGCAGAAAAGTGCACACACGCCACAAAGTCATTTACCGAACCGAATCGTTTGGCACGTTTCGGCCCACAGATGGCGTATTGATGATGATTATATATACACCACTATATTGCATGAGGACGATGATGATGAGGATGCAATACATTGTGGGGCAATGCCTGGCGTCGATAAATTGAAGTGCAGCCAGCAAGGCAGAAGCCGAAAACGCTCATTAATAATTATTAAGTCATAATTAAACAGTTGCACTGGTGCCTGGTGCAAATCGAAGCTTTTGATGAAATTTAAGAAATATTTAAAACTTACTCAAAGATCGCATGCCAACCGGTAGGCAGCTGCAAAATGCAGGCGAAATCAAGCAGCAAGAAAATGCACACGGAAACTAAAAGCCAAATAGAAATGGAGAGTAGAAGAAAGCAAAAAAAAAAAAAAACAAGGCAAAATAAAGGAAGGAAAACCCAAGCAGACAGACAGACAAAAAAACCACAGGCACTATAGATACCGAAAAGTAATGGAACTAATTGCCCCACGAAAGGCGGCCAGCCTATCAGTCAAAAGCCCATTGTTCCCCACGAAAGTACGAAAGTGAAAATGCCAATGCCAAGCTCAAAGCCAACTAGCTACCATAATAATTGGAGCAACTGCAACTTGCCACCAGCAACTTGCAGCTACCAACTAGCAACTTGCAACTACCAACTTGCAGCTAGTAGTATATAAAAGCAAGTGCTTGGCGCGCAGGCGCCGACAGTTGAAATTCGCCAGCAGCCACGAAAAGAGGGTCTTAAATCGAAAATCTGTTGAAAATTTATATTCAAATCAAGCAGCAACGGTGGGAATATTCAAGTCTGTTGGCCAACATGAGGAAGCATTGCGTAAGTAAGCCAGAAATGGATTACCGAGGAAGTGTAACACATCAGCTAATTGACATTGTCAACCGATTTGCATCCGGTTGCATTTGGATTACTTCAACTCTCGTAGATCAATTGGATTTGGCTGCTGTTGCTGCTAAAGCTGATTTTGATCAGGGGCGAACAGCAGGCAGAGGATCACAGGTGAGTGGACTCCATAAAATCGGATCAAAAATAAGAGGCTTAATTAATTTGCTAAAAAGGAAACGATAAACATCAAAGCGTTTGATTGGTGTTTAAAGGTGTTAAAGTATTATCAACTGAAAGTCGAAAGAGATAGTCATGAAAAATTGGCCATAGCAAATGTTTACGATTTGAAACATTAAATGTTTTTAAGACACCCCTTATATAACGATTTTTAAAGTCTCTAAATGAACCTCAAGCACTTTCCTTAAACTTCACGCTTTTTCTTACAGTTTATTGAAACTCAAATCTTAAATGATAGTCGTAATAGGCTAATAAAATTCGTAAAATTTACTTTCGCTTTTCCCACAGAATCCAACGACGTTTCATGTGGCAAGAGATGAACAACTCCGTAATGGGTGGCGTGTTGGGACGTATGTTCAATGGAGCCAGGGCCATGAAGTCGATGTTCACGGATCTCATGCCAAGCACGGCGGGATATGCCCAAAAGTCCAACATGGATTTCCTGCCCACAGAGATGACGCGGGTGAAGTACATCATCCGCAATCCCCATAACAACAAGCCCATGAAGATCATCAAGATGAGGCCGTCACCTAAGAAGGTGGTTAAACTTAGGAGACCCATACCAAAACCCACTGTCACAGAATCCACAGTGATGATAGCTCACTCGATACATGGTGATCACCGGATGAGGCAGTTGGAAAAGGAGCAGGAACTTATAGCCGAGGGCAAAGCACCCATGACCAGCGATGAGGCCATTATGGAGAAGTACTTCAAGAAGCGACCACGAGGTGGATCCTCCAACGAAGTGATATCTGGCAAGATCATGGAGTATCAGAGCTGGAAACCCGTTTACAAGGCGGGTGAAACGCCTTCGTCTTTTGTGACCCTAAGGCCACAGGCCCTAACCCATCTGCACACCGATATATCCAGTGGTGGAGATCATGAAATGTTGCCAAAACCCGAAAAGCTGGTGAGCTACGAGTATGAGAGGGAGGAGGAAGAGGAGGCGGAGAACGAGGTGGCCAAGCAAATGGGTCACCGGTACGAGGTCACCGAGCATACGGGTGAGGCCAGTGGTGAGGTGGAGACGGTGGAGGCGGTGGCCTCCATGGAGAGTGGCTTTGTGCCCAGTCAGGGCATGACTTTCAGGTCTCAGCCACCACCTCCTCCGAGACCCAGACATCGCAGTCCTTCCAGTACGACGACCACGACCACCAGTACCACCACAGAGGCACCCAACTATCCGGCTTCGTTCCTGAAGAAATTCCGCGAACGAGAGGCCAGCACCACCACGCGGAGACCACGTAAGCACCACCATCACAACAAGGAGGTGTATGTGATCCGCGAGGATGAGGATAACTCCGTGGGCAGCACCACACCACCATCCTTCGCGATGAGCAGCCTGAGGGCCCGCCTGCAGGATCAGCAGCGCCACCAGAGGCAGCAGCACAAACAGCAGCTGGAGGAGGAGGACGACCTGGAGTCCGCCCTCGTGGACGCCATGCACGGCGAGAAGTGGCCATCGGAGGTGGCCCACAGCGGCTTCCAGCTGTCCAGTCCCATTGGACCCAGTGCCGTGGCCTTCGAGCAGCCGCTGGCCAAGGCGCCCAGGGGTCAGTACAAGCGCCAGACCCGCGATAATATCCGGCAAAGGGGATCCGTCAAGTTTAACGATAAGCCCAACTACGATGAAGCCTGAGGAGCGGCTTACCCTGTAAGCAACCAAAGAGCCACAGGCTGCAGCTAAGCTACACAGGCAAAAATTATTATATGGTTTTATATGCAACAAAATCAAACCGGTGACATAGGAAACATCCTTCTCTACAATGCAATGAAACTTTTGGCTTTTATCAAATCAAACTTTTTATTCAGTACAAAGATGTACAAGTCAAAATTGTAACAAGTTCTATTTAAAACTAGCTTAGAAAAACACAATTTGTTACAAGAAAATTTACAAAATAAACTAGGAAAACTTAATTTAAATTAAAATCTAGACTTTCTTATTTAAAGTTGAAAAATGGAAAACGGTGGTCCAAAAAAACAAAAATTAAAAATCTTTTGTTTCAAGAAAATTTGGTAAAATTGGAAAAACAATTTTTTACAAGAAAATTTACAAAATAAACTAGGAAAACATAAATTAAAACTATATCAATATTTATTATATTTATTATTATTTTTATTTCTTAAATGGCAAATGTTGGAATTATAGTTTCCTAAAACATTTATCACTGAAAAATTCACCAATTAAATTAGCTTTTCCAAGTTGGGACTGTTAACCACACTTGAACTTCGTTTAATTGGCTTATCTAAGATTTAAGATTATAGTTTTTCGCCGAGTAAAAGTTGGCTGAAACATTTGAACAACGTTTTCCCATTGAGTTGCATTTCATTCGCGAGGCGGAGTCAATGCACCCATGGCACGCAATAATATGCAGCATTCCGCAACGGACATAAAACTCTGGAAATATTTTGACTTTTAATTAATGCCAGTTAGCGATTTTCCCTTGGATGTTTGTATGTTTGTTTGTATGTATATATGTTATATGTTATCGCATTCCGCTTAGCAGCTTGCATTTGACAACTAATTTAAAAAGTTTACATGGCCGACAGCCTTGGGGCTTGAAATCGAGAGCATTGCGGCGAAGTGGGTTAAACCTGCTATAAATTCCAGAACAAAAGCCATAAGACACACTGTGCGACTGAGACGGGGATGGTGAAAGGGAAAGAGATAGCCAGATGGAGGGGCGAACAAAGAAAAGCGCATTTCCACTTTGAGTGCGGTTTTTAATCAACTAAAGCAGCGCCAACAACAAACTGCAACTGAATTAAAAAACTCAGAATGCCCACTAAAACCGAAGGAAAGGGATGGAAACGGGATGGAAAGGGGCTGGAAAGGGGATGGAAAGCAAAGGGAAAACGCGATAAACTTTAAATGAAACGACATGTCGGCTTAACTGGCGAGGGAAAATGCAGGGAAACGCCGGAAAAACCAGGGAGCCTACAGATTGGAATTGCCGATAGCCAACAATGCAATGAAAGTAAGATAAGGAAATTCTAGATTACGGAATGAGACAGGGAAAAATAAAGAGAAATGGGAATTATCCAAGTTAAATTTAAAGAAAGAGATTAACATTTCAAAATAAGACTACAATCAACTTAACATTAAAAAATGTATACAAATTAATATATTTTCATTCATTTAAAATCTTCTTTAAAGCAAGCTAGAAATTAATTTCTTAAAACACATTAAAACTGTATTCTTTGAAAAACCCCAAACGAACCAAAGTTTTCTTCTTAATTTTGCACATTTTCTTTGCGAAAAACTTTGTGAAACTTTCGTTTATCAATAAATTTATGCACTTTCAATACTTGCAGATGATTTTTCTACGCAATAGAATTTTCTCTCTCTTGAAAATATGATTGCAAATCTAGAGGAAATTCAAATTTGCCAGCGAAAAGCGGAATCAAGATGAACTCACCTGGGGAGTCGAGCAGGTAACAATAACAAATTGTGTATGTTGGGAACCACGCCCCCCGGTGAAGTCTCACCTACGCCCACGACAAACAGCAAACGAAAGTTGGCAAGTTGAATTTGCCTTTTTTCAAGGACATTATTGGAGCACTGGCTGGGCTGACTTCTTTTTGTGCATATTTAGGGTGGTTCGAAGTCAGGGCCCATGTCGACCTATACACCTGTCCACTGGCAGGAAACGTGTCCTCTGCCGCCACCCAACGCCCACTGTCCTCTGCCACGCCCCCTAATCCCGCCCTGAAGGCTGTCCCACTGTCGAGTGCACCAAATACAAATTAGAATTTAAATGAACAATGCAACCAGAGCGGAAGTTTCAGCGAGTGTGAGTGGATTTCTATAAAGGTGTGCGGGGTATTAGTGGATGTAGCTGAGTACACAGAAAAAAATCACCAGTATGTTTCTTAAAATATGTTATTATATACATATATAGTAATTAACACAATATTAAAAAGTTTTTTTCTTTAATTGAACGGCGTAAATTTTATAACTCCTTAATAAAAGAAATATACATTAAGTTCTGCAAGTGGTTCATAGACCCAAACTATTGAAAAACTGTTTTTTAAATTTTTAATGCACCCATTTATAGACTTCTTAAGGACAGATTTTTTTTTAATCGTAAAGAACTTTATTAAAGTCCTATTTTTCGGAAATCTTTTAATTTTTTCAGTTCTCTGTTTTTTCCTAAAAATGGTTTGCTGTTTGTTGGCACATCATATATCATATCCTGTTTATAAAACGAATAACATTTTGTTGATTATAATAAAATAATTTCAAAATGAGAAACTAAGGGATCATTTTTGGGTTTGCGTGCCACTTTTTTTCTCAGTGCCTCTGAGTTCGGTATATGTATGTGGGGTTGACATTATGGGTGACATTGCACGTAGAGCGCGTGGGCCAGCAACATCAACAACAACTCCTGGCAATGGCCATAATGTCATACAGTTTGGCGCGTATTTTTTGCTTTTTCCTCCCCCACCTTTTTACCCAACTTTCCTGCTCCTACTTCTTCGACGTGCTCTTTTGGGGTATTTCGCGAAAACTGCAAAAAAAAAAGAGGAAAAAAGTTTCGAGATTTTCGCACTGAAGGCGATGTCAAACTGGGTCGCTTCAACTCAACGGCGAAATGTCAAACGGATTAATGGAATTTCCCAACGAAAAATCTTTGGAAAAGTCCACCCAATGGTAGAGTACGTAAAAGGAAATTGAAAATGATCATTGGCATAAATTAAGTTAAAATACACTACAATGTCAAAGGATTAATGGGATTTTAGCTGA
Organism: Drosophila subpulchrella; assembly: GCF_014743375.2. Taxonomy (NCBI): domain Eukaryota; kingdom Metazoa; phylum Arthropoda; class Insecta; order Diptera; family Drosophilidae; genus Drosophila; species Drosophila subpulchrella. The sequence goes on from NC_050611.1 coordinate 12,204,596, forward strand.
AAACACTGCACCTAAGTAGGATAATTATTAATTATCTATTGTTAAATATATGATTTATAACATTTTTATAGATGATATATACAAAAACATGGGCTAAATGCCAGTAAAATATTTACTTATAATTAAGAAGAATCATTAAGTACATTGATAAAGTCAAGATTTCAAAAAGATAATCAGAAAACAATTTTTATAATGAGGTAAACCCACAATTGCACTATAAGCCCTTTGATCCCCATTCAACATTGAAGGGAATGGCAAACAGAACGCAAATTGATTACGCAAGGGACTACGAGCGACAATCCTTTCGGCCATTCTTTTGAAACGGAATTGCGATGGGGATTCCTTTACAGCGACCAAGTCGACCAAGTCAATTAAATATTGAAAGAACGCTTAAATTGTTGCCCGGTTAACTGGCGAAACGGTTAAACATGAGCTGGGTGCATTCGCCACTCATTCATTATTTTGCCTGGCACCTTCTGGCGACCTACTGCTGTCAAAGTTGAATTTATTAAAGCGAAAGTCTTTTAATTAAAAACGTGACAGGTGAAAAATGGGCAGTGAGTGGGTCGATGGGTGGTGCCACATCAAACTGAATCGTGTCGAAATTATATTAATTATGAATTTGGACAATTCGGCTGAAGCCAATTGGGCTGTGTCCTCGCAATCAACTAAGCCAGCATATATAACAGTATGTATATAACATGAGCTGATTCATTTGGCGTCGAAAGCATTTTGTTTGCTTTCCGAAAACCCCCGCATACACGGGCAGAAATAAAGGGGGCGTTGGCTGGGTGGTTGGGTTGCTGATGGAACGGCTGGCGGGTAACAACGATAGCTCTATGGCATCGTTTAGCGTCAGGTTCCGAAGTGCGAAATGTTCCCAGCTCGCTAAAAAATTAAATATTCAAATATAGCTGTTGCCACAGCTCACAGGAAGAATCTAAAACTGGGGGAAAAGCAAAAAGGAGCGGGAAATGAAGGGAAAACGAGCCGTTTAGTCGGGGATCCAGAGCTCTCGAACTAAAGAGGGACACGAGCAGTTGCACACATCCATATGCATATATGGAGAAGGCGACAAAAGTGTTACATTCGAAAAATACCCAAATATATAAAACATTATACAAATTATATTATCAATGGGAAATTCGAAAAAGTTCTCGCTGCATCCTCCCAACAACTATTAAAATAATAAATAACGATACTTCGCCGAGAGAATTTCCGATTAACATATTTGCATGGAATCAGTCGGCGAAAATTCATTGTCGGGAACACACGACGTAAATTCGCTTACATTTGTAATTCTTATTTATATTGGAGTCAGTGATTGTGTGCCTTAGGTCGTGGTAAAAAACTGGAGTAGATCGATTCAACGGTATTTTAATATAATTGTTAATTTTTTCTAGTAGATCGTGGACCTCTAATCTTTATTAGTCAACATGTCCTATTCGCTTTTCACGTACTTTGTTTAATAGAAACTTAAATTTATGACTTTTCTTCCAGAAAAATGTGGGTTCTTCTAAGTTTGTTTGTCATAGGTCTTTTGCTTATGACGCAAAAGACAAATGCGGAGATTATAGGTTGCAATATTGTTGACACTGTGGACCTCTCGTCAGCACAGAAACTTTCAAATGAATCATACTTATATGAGGGCCTACTCATTCCTGCTGACTTGACGGCAGAATATGATATCAGGCCGGATTCGCAGGAGAAAGTGACGCGCCACTTAAGAGGATGTGTCTGCAAAGAAAGGACCTGCGTCAGATTTTGCTGTCCTCGCAACCAGATAATGAAAAACGGCGTGTGTTCCAACATGACGGACACAGAGCTAAACGCACTAGATCTTTCTCTAAATATAACACTCGACAACGGATCGCTGGTTAAAAGGAAAATTAAGAACGACCTAATGGTTCAGTGGGATTTACCCATGTCTTGTGAAACTACCAAGATGTTCTATTTGGACAACCGAGAGAAATCATATAAGTACACTGTGTTTGAGGTACTTTTTAATATACATACTAGCCGTGGCGAGTTTATTCGTTATTTCCCATCCTTAGAATGGAACTCTTTTGCGGCATTTTGACATGGTGACACTAAGCAAGTGGGAGTACTGCCTACAGCCTCATTTCTTCGGAGACGGCAATATTCAAATTGTATCCCATAGCTGCTTAGCTCCTCAAATAGGGCAGACCATCGGTAAGTGAAATGCATAAGCAACCAAAGTACTTTCTAACCATTCATACCTTCTATTCACAGTGACGATAATATCAATGATATGTTTGCTTCTGACGATCAGCGTATATCTTATGGGTCAGAGAAACTTAGTAGGAAAGTGCTTAATCTGCTATATGGTTTGCCTTTTTATGGGATACCTATTCCTACTTTTCGATTTGTGGAAAATATCGCAGGGCTTCTGCATGACAGCAGGTTAGCTGATGGCGACTCTATGGACAATCAAAGGTTTAATAGTAACATCGTTCTTTTTCATCTTCATCAGGTTTCCTCGGCTACTTTTTCATCATGGCAGCGTTTCTTTGGCTTTCTGTTATCAGCCGGGAACTATATATAAACTCTAATACTAACTCCTTCCTTGCCCAATTCTTACGAACTAACCATCGTTTTCTGACTAGAAACATCTACGTCTGGAGCGTAGCGCTGGCCTTTACTGGCGTGACCTATCTTGCAAATGAGATCGTAGAGGATGAGGAGTGGAATCCTCGTGTGGGAAGCGGAGGCCAGTGTTGGATCAACAGTGGGTTCCGATTTGAAATTTATCTTTGGAGCAGTGATACATATCTTCTTTCTTCCCATAGCTCAAGATTGGTCTGCAATGGTCTACTTCTACGGTCCGATGCTCTTGATAGTTGTATTCAATACAATCATGTTTATCCTGACGGTTATTTTTGTAGTGAAAGCTAGATCGGAATATCTAAAAAGAAAGCAGAAACCTTTAGAAGGGTTATACAAGTAAACCGATAAAGAAAAGGACTATAATGTTTTAAATTTCATTCATTTGCTATTACAGCTTCACCTTATTTCTTCGGTTCTTCATTTTAATGGGTCTTTCGTGGAGCTTTGAGATAATATCCTACTTAGCGAGAGCCAACCCATTTTGGATAGACCTTTTCAGGGTGACTGATTATATAAATTTGTCCCAAGGTATCATCATATTTGTGGGACTTGTTCTAAAGAGAACAACACTACAACATTTTAAGAAGAGGTAAGCAACCGGCGTTTATTCAAAATGTTCGTTTGACCAATTCTTTTAATTATCTTTTGAAGAAGTGAAAAAAGACAAGCCCTTCAGAACATGATCCAGCTTGAGAATATGAACTTAGATCAATGAATCCAATCACGGGTAATACGAAAACATTTGGTTATCAATGTTCTAGTTATTAACCTAGCTTTCTTTCTCTCATTAGACCCTATCCACTACAACCGGGGAGATTTATTTTAAACTATTCTCGAAGTGCGTCCTGTAAACCCAGTGAATCAGATCCTAAAGAAGACTTATTATGCACAGGCAAAAACAAAATTATTCTTAAGAGTCACTGTTTATATTTTTCGTACTAATATTAAATTTTAAATGACGCATTAAACTTCTTAAACTTTTTCAGCTCACTAACAAATATATTCAACCATCCATACGTTGGATGGAGAACAAAACACAGAAGTGGTGTCTAGGGCATGTATTAATTTATTGTTTCGAAATTCTGTGTATAAATGAATCATTGTCATTATTATATACTCTTAAGTACTATTCTCCCAACAATTTTTAACGGAACCCGCTGGCCTGTTATCAGTAATGCTGGGTCATTCAAAATTGCTCAAGTTCCTGCTATGTGATAACTCCAGAGTGTTAATCATTTAAATAATGCTTTGTATCGCTGACTCTGGAAGTCTTGAACCAGTCATCTCAAAACCATTGTCGTGAACTAACAAAACAAAAAAGTTTTCGTGTGGATCTGAAATATCCTTGAGTCCTTAAACGTAAGAACTATATTTTCGCTTCGGTCTAGTTTTAAATGGCTTTATATATGATCTGTGTGTATCCTTATATTATTTATGATCTTTATGTGTGTTGGAAGGGTTATTAAAAACCGAATTCTCCGTAACAGGGCTACGTGAATTCGGAAATATAGTGTTTTCTTTCTCTGTGGGATAAGGACTTTGATAAGACAATCCAAATTAAATTACTGTGTGTTCTCTGTCGCCAAGCATTCATCACCATTTAACTATTAAGGCCTAAACCATATATAATATTTTATTTTTCAGTTTTTTTTGTGGTTAAAATGCGGATTTTTCTGGGGTCGTTTGTCACAGCTCTTTTGCTGATGATACAAACTATAAACGCGCAGTTTTTCGATGGTTTTCCTGTCAGTTTATGCTGTCTTCAAGACCAGGTATTAATAAACGGTGAGTGTTCCGACATGACGGAGTGGGAACTGAACGAGATTGATTTTTCTGTGGACGTAACCCTCAAAAATGGATTGTTGGTCAAAAAATACTTAAACCAGCAATGGAATACGCCCATGTCCTGTGAAACTACGAATATGTTCTACATGGACAACAAAACTGAAACGTATGGGTATACGTTGTTTGAGGTACTCCCTAGTATAGTATAGTAAACTAGGCGGGTTTAATCGGTATTTTCCCTTCAAAGGATGGAACCCTTTTGCGCCACTACGACAAGGTGGCAATGAGTCGGTGGGAATACTGCATCCAGCCTCAGTTGCTTGAAGACGGAAGTATTCGAGTTGTACCCCATATCTGCGAAGCTTCTAAAACAGGACAGACTGTCGGTAAGTTGAATGAAAAATCTTCTTAAGCACTACCAGAAAGCCCAATTACTTTTTTTCTTTCTTCGCCCAGTGATGATAATATCGATGATATGCTTACTTCTGACGATCAGCGTATATCTCTTAGTTAAGAAGCTGCGGGACCTAATCGGAAAGTGCTTTATCTGTTACATGGGCTGCCTCTTTATGGGATACCTATTCCTACTTTATGATTTGTGGGAGTTATCAAAGGGCTTTTGCATGACAGCAGGTCAGAAGATGGCGACTGTATGACCAGGGAGTAATTGAGTAGTAACATAATTCTTTTACATCTTCATCAGGTTTCCTAGGCTACTTTTTCATCATTTCTGCGTTCTTGTGGCTGAATGTCATTAGTGTGAACTTCTATAATGAATTCAGAGGTACCCCTTCAAAACTTCGATTTTTGGTCTTTTGGACTTATGTCTGGGGCACTGCGGTGGTCTTGACCGGAATCACTTTTCTGGCCAATAAGTTAGTAGAGATCGACTATTTGAATCCTCGCGTTGGCAAAGATGACCATTGTTGGATCTACAGTGAGTTCTGAATGTTGATTGTATTCCTCTTTGTCAGCACTTAAGCAACTTCCTTCTCCAACCACAGCTCAAGATTGGTCTGCGATGATCTACTTTTATGGACCCTTACTTTTGATAATAGTAATAAATGTAATCATGTTTATCATGACGGTTATTCATATGATTGAAATGAATTACAACCTTGAGCACAATCGAAAGGTGGATCCGTCACCCATCGTAAAGGAGTAAGCCATATAATAATTCGTATCTATATGATTTAAAATTCCTCCACTTCCGAATACAGTTTCGCCTTCATTCCGCGCCTCTTCATTATTATGGGTGTTTCGTGGACTTTTGAAATAGTGTCCTACTTATTGAAAGGCAACCAATTTTGGAAAAACGTATTTCTGGTGTCTGACTATTTTCACTGGTCTCAAGGTACCATCATATTTGTGATGTTCATTCTTAACGGCTCAACGATAAAACTTTTAAAGGAGAGGTGGGTAACAAGCAATTCTGCCAGAAAACGGATAAATCAGTTTTTAATATTACCTTTTTCTGAGTAGGATTACGGGTAAAGATGAAAAAATGGAGGTCCCTAAAAGCGAGATCGCTCAAAAGGATACAAAGTCCTACCAACGCGTGCCGTAACAGGTAATGCAAAAGATAGACTTATTCAATATTATTACTTTCTTATCCGGTTTTTAACGATCTTATTATTTTAGAACGCGAGTTAAATCCAACTACGTCGAAGCTGAACGGTTCCGAACACAATAACAACAAATACGGCTGTATATAAAATGTATACAAGCTAAATTACTTATAAACTTAACATTTTTTTAAATTTAATATGATTTTATTGTTTATAGGCATAACCTAACTCTCGATTATTTCCAAACAAACATTAATTATTAATTCATTTAGTTTTTTAAAAATTTTCAAATCTTTGTGTAATTCAGTTATTAAAAACACATTTTTCTTTTGGATTTCCTTTTAAGGAAAGATCAAGACCCCACTTCAATCTCAGTGAAATAAAAGTTAAAGGACAACTTTGTCGGCTGGCAATCACGTGGAACTACACACAGCTTCAGTTCCAGCTTGGGCTCCCAGCTCCAGCTGCAGATACAGATGCAGCTGCAGTACTGCAGCTCGAGTTTATGGCTGAAACTAGCGCAGTTAAAAGCCCAGCGGGCGAGTGCCGCCCAAATGGAGATGTGTGGGTGCTGGCCAAGTTTATGGGGGGCTGGTTTGGTAGGTGGTGTGTGTGTGTGTGTGTGTGTTGGCCGTTGAAGTGTAATCAACAGCACGGCGGCAATTACGGCAGACACTTGTGTGGGTGAGAGGAGTCCCGGTTCTGGTGCAAATACCCCCTTTTCACCCCTCATATAGGCATAAAAGTTGGAGGGTGGATAACGCAGAACAATTTGCCAAACTACACTGAGCGGATTTAGCGAAAACTGCTAAAATGCCGGGGAGGAGGAAAATGTGTATAGACCACCCACATCAGTGCATTCGCCCTGGCTTTTGGGAATTTTATCCAGCGAGCAGCAGAGCCCGAGACTCTTTTAACGTGTGCGCATTATAATTTTAATGCATATTACATTTCACATCACGAATTGAAATCCTAGCTCGGAAAAAATTAGACAGCCCCAGCTGCGCCAGTTTCACGCTTACGGAAATGGATCCATCAGGTGGAAATATTGAGGGTGGAATGAATGAATTCATGGCAAGCTTTTAATATTGCGATTGGTTGGGGAGTTTGAGAGGCTATTGGCTCATTTATGCCACGATGGAACTCAGCTATTACAATGAAACCAAAAACATATTTGGTGGAGGTTTGTTTTTTGGATGGTGGCGTAATAAATTAAACAGCACTAATTATGGATACTAAATTTGCAGGCGAATGTATTTTAATTACTAAGTTTTAGCTCATTTTATGTTTTAAAATTATTTAGCTACATAGTTTATATAAATTGGAGACCCTGAACGTATTTGTCCTGAAAGTTCACAAGCTTTTCATTAAATGGCCTGTCAACCAATGGCCAAGTCTTAAATTGTTCGATTGCCGAATCGATTCACCTTCGCTCCTTATCCGCCTGCATTGATTTTAATAGCCTTCCAGAACGGAAAATGGAGTTCATCCAGCAATACCGATTGGCTGGCTGCTCATATCGATAACCAAACACAAACAGAAAGTTTTCTGGGCGATGGAGGGAGAGCCATTCAATTTTTATTAAATAACTTCATGCATGGCAAGTGCTTTGCTGCGAAAGGATTCGATTCTCTGGCACATGTGGGGGAAAAGGATGAGGATGGTATGTGGATCTGGATGAGGATGAGGATGTGGATATCCTCCTGTCGCTGCTCGATGGCTCTGTCAATAGCAGTCGTAGCATCTGGGCGGCTGGAGTGGAGTGGAGTGTTTCTAGGGGGGCGTGGCAGGAGGATTTTTATTGAAACGCCTCGATGCCAGGCTCCAAATCGCATATTATCGCGTCCAGTGTGTGTGTGTGTGTGGGTCTTGGGCGTATCCTGCCATGTCCTGCGCCTGCATTGATCATTAATCTTTGCAAGCTGCCAACGTGTTCGCCTTTTTCGGACCTCAATTGCCCGGCGAGTGTGAGTGTGTGCATTAAATGGCGGATGAAGTCCATTAGAAAACTATTGAAGCACATTTTGTCGATTGCAGCCAGCAGCCAGCAGGCAGCAGTCGAGCAGAGCCAAACTCCATATCCTGGCCATGTGGCAGGATGTGGCAGCTGCCGCAATTGAATGCTTTCCTCGATTCTAACCCCCGTAACCCATCGAGAAAAACCAAAAAAGAGATTTAAATCGAGAGCAGCAAGAGCCAGGCTTTCAATTAACCGACGAAAGAACTGCAATTTGTTGGCCTAATCGAAGCTTCTTTGTATCGGGAGGCAATATAAAGCAACCAATCGAGGAACATGGGTTCTCTTTCAAGCTTATATTAGAAAAAAAAGTGGAAAAGCATAGGAAAAACACATTAAAAGCAGGAATTGCTTGGTGTTTGGATACAAAAATTTAAAGAAAAATGTACTTTGACTTTAACAGCAGGCACAACATATGTGAACACATAGCAAAGCCCTAAGGAAACAAACGGATTATAATTTATTTCCCTGAAACAAGATAGAAGTTTGTATTTAAGATACTCTTTAAGCAAAATATTTTAAAATTTAATTAGCTGCCAAATTCGAAACTGAGCATCGAGAAGTAGGAAGCAAACAAGCATAGAAAATAAATAAAATATGAAAAGGGTCCAGATGCTCAACCGCAAATAAGGTTCTTTGAGTATTAAAAGAAAAATAAATAAAATGCAATTTAATATGAAAGAAGTAAAAAGGGAAAACATACATCAACAATATTCGCTTCAGCTCTTTTTTTGCATTGGCTTATTTTCCTTTTTTACCCTTTTATGGCATTTGCTGCCTTCTTTTGTTGGTATTTTGCTTAATTATCCACATGAAAAGTCCTTCACAAATTCCAGGGGGCCAGGGCGAAAAGATGGAGCGGAGAAAAAGCGTGAAATGAAATTACATTAACAGTGGGAATAAAAGTGGAAATATGTTAGAAATGCGAGCGGTCCAGAAGTGAACGTCAAGTGCCAAAATGAAGCTAACTTTGAAGAGATTTTCGCCTAGCGGTGGGAGATGGCTGGTAGTTTTTGAGTTCTTGGTTGGAGAAAAGAAAAGAGCGTGAATTCCAGTGGCAGATTCGGTATTTGAAAGTGGCCATTACAGAAGTTGAATGGTCTTCGAAGTTGATGCGAAGTTTGGTAGTTTCGGTTAAATCCAATTAACTCTGGAACCAGTTATTTTCTAACAGAACCATATAATGTAATTTAGTATTTTATTTTGAATTTTATAAGTGTCATAAACATTTAAGTGTAATATGATATGATACAGCAATATAAATGATATACACTTATTCAGAAAATACTTTTTTGTACAATTAATTTAGGTCGTTAAGAGCAGACACCAAAGGACTGACCTGATATGAATGGCTTGAACCTTCAATGACCCCCCGTCTGGCATTTTACCCCAAAGTTCAAATGCAAACGCTGCCCACAAAGATCCGGCAAAAAGGTTCAAGTAACCCAAATAAATTCTTTGCACTTATTTAGAAATACTTCTTCGGCTTTTCCCTATTGACAAGAGTATTTATTTGTATTTTTGTTTAGCTCTTTTTGGGTTTTCTCTTTTATGCAGTTCATTTGCCAAGCGAAAAAGCGAAGAGGGGCTAAATAAATAAATGGCAGCGAGGGAAAAAATTTAATTAAATCAAATATATATATTGTGTATTGTGTATGTGTGGGTTGCTGGCTTTTTAATTTGATTATATGTTTGTGCTTCTGTTTTTTTTAATGTATTTTTCTTTTGGCATATGGTTTTTGTTGTTGCAGAAGGCAAAAGACAAATGTTGGGGAAATAAGCGCAAAAAAAACCTGCAAAACAGACATGAGTGTAAATTCAATTAAAAAAAGCTTTTCAAATATTCATTACGCCAGGGGCGGTGGGTGGTGGGCGGCTGCAGGGGGAGTTGGTTAATTAGCGCCTGGAAGTATGCTGTGGTTTTTGCCTCGATTTTATTTTTAAGGCAAAAAAGGCCGCTTGTTCGTACGCCTGCTGGCATAATAATAATAATCATGTCACACGAAAGAGGACTTGCATGCTGCCTTGCACATAGGAAAATACCAACACAGAGAGAAATTTTCAAGAACATTGTTCTTGAACTAAGGAAATTCGTTCTTAAAAACTTTGTGAGCACTTTTTGAGTTCAATGCTCTTAATATCAGAAGAAAATGGTAAAGAGAAAAGATAAATTGAGTTTATTCAACAACGTTTCGATTATATATGGTACACTTTTGACTGAAGTAGTAGTTTATTTGTTGAAATACCGCAAAATCAATTGGTTCAAGCACATTGAAAATATTTTCAAGGTGAAAGATGTAGTTCTATTTTTAAGAACATTTTCAACTCAGTCGAGCACGTCGGAATTCTCTCTGTACACATTGCACAGCAATTATTAACCAAATTACTTTTAATTACATTTTTTAACCAATTTTATCATTTAATTCCTAAAATTGTACCTTATAAACCATTGGAAGAAAACTATTAGATTATAAAAAAAAACATCTGATCTGATCTAAGGAATATATTTTATTTTTGTAAAACTATTTTAAAATCCAATTTATATTTATCATAGTCATAAAAATAATATTGGAATAGGATCATTTAACAAGAAAAATGTCATTATATGGCTCACTTTGGATATAAATTTTTCGCTGTGCATCGACCCCATTTAACCCTCAAAAAAGGCTTTGTGTGGGAAAAAGTTCTAGCTCCAAAAAAGCGCTCAAAAAGCGTGGAAATTTGATTGTTGTTGCCGGCTGCGGCTGTGGCTGCTGTGGCATGATGAAGTGTCATGAAATTTAATCAATTTATTTGAAACGTGAGCGGATTCCCCGGCACTTTGCCTGTGTTCTCGTTGTCTTGTTGTTGTTGTGGGGCAATAAATAACATCAGCGTCGTCTGTCGGTCGCTCAACTAAAAATTGTAACAGAGCAAAAGTGCCAAAGTAAATAACAAACAATGAAAATGCAATAACAACAGGCCCCTGTTAGAATGGAAACAAAGGCGAAGGGAGAAAAGGAAGTACGGAGAAATATCGCAAATAAAGTTTCATTGTTTAGCAAGCGGGAATAACCGCACGCCACACACAGATACTCAGCCACACATAGATACTCACAGATACACTACAGCCCCACAAGCACACACACACACACATACACATTACGCCCTTCTTCTTTGGACCAAAAAACATTTTTGAAGCGAAACAGGGGAAAATGAAAGGGAAATAAAAGTCTACATTTCGGCAACTAAGTTTGGATGAGCTTGCATGGTGGACATTACTAAGCTGGATTTTTAGGGGATTTCCATGGCACAACATTGTAAAATTTCTCATATTTAGCAATCCCCCACATATCTACGTTTAATTCGTACATATTTTCCAAAATCTCACAATATAAAAATGTAAAAGAAGAGAGTGTTGCTGGTAATTAAGAACGAAGAGTTTTAAAGTATTTTTAAAAAGGAAAAGGAAAAATGCTCGATATTAGACTTATTATATTTCAGGATTGCTTTTAGTTTTAGGTTTTGTTTTTACCAAAGAAGACGTATATAAGGTTTTATTTAATTCTAAATATTTATTCTAATAAATAGATACATTTTTATTAAAAATGAATTTTCTTTTAAAATTATTTGTCTATTAAACTAATACTAGTAATGTATTTTTGATCAAAACAAAGACATAAATGTTGTGGTTACAGATAGTTCGGAACTAAATATTGACACATGACCAAACCAATTAAAATAACCATTTTACTTAACCTAAACAAAAACTGGGGAACCTTTTTAAAATTGAATGCAGATCAGGTGCTTTTAAACGATGAATTTAGCAGGAAAGTCCCAAAACAAAAGGATATTCTGCACGAATTTCAGGGTAAGGCATACGGAAAAGCCAACACCTCTCGCCTCCTTTAGCTGGTCCTTTGGAAAATCCTTTACAAACTCCTCCGCCAAGCACGTACGCAGACCAAAGGGGCCTTCTTGCACCCCCCTTAAAAACACCCATTTGTCAGGGCCCCATCCAGGGTTTATAGAACCATTCTGGCTCCTCTTCGGAGAACGTTTTGTGCCATTATTGTTGGCATAACTCCGCAACGCAGGGCCAAGAGCAAAGGCATAGAGAACGTTTATAAATTTATTGTTTTCTACAACGCGTGTACTCAAGTGTTGCTGCGTGTTTTTGGCAACAAATTTGTTCAACAACCATGGCGGTGAAGGGAGGGAAATTAGGGCGGGAAAGCCCATTCAACTCGTTGCGGTGACGCATTTTATCATAATTACATTAACACGCTCGTCTGGCCGCCCCTTCATTTCTCTCGCTCATAAATTTGAAACAGATCCCCCAAAGTAGGCAAAGCCGAAAAATCTTTAAAGCCAACTTCAAGCCAAAACTTTGGCGAGCTGCAAAATAATGGAAAAAATAAACATAAATAAATGTACTGCAGCAGAGGGGCAATAACAACACTGCTATGCGTGTTTTATTATTTGTTATTGTTGTTGGTTGAAAAGTGCACACATGACATATTATTTCAGCAATGCGAATGTATATGTATCCCAGAGTCACAGCAGTTTTACTACTACTACTAGTGCAAATGATGTGTAGGGACTCTGAACAATAAGAATATTAGACTGGGTTGCTGTAAAAAATTATACAGAACTTTTTAAGGAATTTTAAAGAAAGTCCAATATAATTTTAAAATAAATAGGTATTCAGAAGGTATACAGATCAGGTCGAAAAACATTTTTATACACTTGTTATAGATTTATGTCTATATACTAAAGTCCTGCCCTTAAAGAAAATCTTATAACAATTTGTTTTTATTTATCAAAAAACAAACCACACTTCTTAGAGAGTTCGATATTAAAATATATCATACATTTGGTTGGTAAAATAATAACATTAAATAACTTACCTATATTTAGGTATATATATTAAAAGTGTTTAAAGTCTCTTGCTGCTATAGCTCTATAACCAACCATCTTTTAGCGTATATGTAGCTTTAACTATAAGATAGCATTAGATAATAATACTAATAAATAGTTTGTTCTATTTTTTATTTAGCGTTTTCTAAAAAAAACCCTAGAATTAATATTTACTAGATATCAAGAGAGTTTATCATATTTCCCAATCCAAGCTATGTTTCTGCCATTTCGGCTTACGAAATCCATTTCGCGCCATATGCGCATTTAGCACAGACCGAACCGCAAAACCCAGAGGCCGAGAGGCAAGTCAAGCCAAGTGAAAGGGCCAACACACACAGTCGCACACATAGGCATAATTAAAAACATTTTTGCAGCCACCGTGGAGAAGGGAACGAGGGTATATGACCATATTTAGGCCAAACTTTCTGCAATCCTGGCCCAAAACATCTGGCCAACACACTCACTCAACCATCCACCCACTCAGTCTCCACTTCATCATGACTCATTACAAAATGAAATTAAAATTAAATGTTTTTTATTTCATTAACGCTGTGCCATCCGTATGTGGAATAATAATGGCAAAATGAAATGCGAAATATGTGGGAATTCAGGGGGCTGAGTGGGTGAATTGTTTGGTGGTTTTAGTGGTTTCCCGAATCTCTCTGCTGCACCACGTCTCCTTTTTGGCGCCACTCAATTGAGTGCAATTGAATTATAATTTGTTTAGAGAGCCCAGAATCTTGCTCTTTTTTTAATTTTTTCGATAAAGCAGAATTCAACATTTAGCTGAAAGTTCAGAACCAAAAGATTTTTGTGGAAACCAACTTTTGCGTGAATGTGTGGAAATTTTAATTAAGTTTAAGTTGGTTCTTATTTAAAAGAGCAACTACATTTTGTAGTTAAGTAATCTGCTTGAAAGTTTGATATTTTAGAAAATCAATTAAGAAATTAAAATCCAATGTTCGTAACATGTTAGGATAGTTAAATCAACTTTTTTAAAGATTTACGATTGGAAGAACATGGCACAATAAGTTAAAAGAACCTTGCGAAAATTACATGAATTAGTTAAATGCCTAAACTCAAATTTGTTTACTTTAAAAGTTTGAAATTAATTTTTTTTATATTATTATTAATATATTTAAGATTTATAACCGTATTGTAAAATGTTTATTTCATAAAATTTTATATTTTAGAAAGACTGTTTACTATAAATCTTTAACAATAACTACCTTTAGAAATATCGCTTTTCGCTACCACAAAACAAATCTGTAAATAGGAAATCCATTCTCGAAAAGAAAACACTTCCGCAGAGAATAATTTCAGACATACCTCCGAGAACCATTTTATGTGGTCTATTTTCTTGAGCGCTCATCAATTGTTTGCGGCTAAATAAATTTTAGGGATTTTTCGATTTCCTCTTCCTCGCTATGTATTTATCGCCAAATCATTTTGTGAAGTTAATTTGACGCAGCTCGCTTGGCAGCCGAAAACATTGAACATAAAAATTATTTATGGTCATCAAGTAGCTTTACTGTTTTATTGACTCTTATTTGGCACACAAACACGCACACTTGGCTGACCCTAGGACCCGGATAAAATGAAAATCTGCATAAGTCAGTCGGGGAGAGACACCCAGAATCCAAAAAAACGAGGAAAAATGCCAACTAATGTCACTTAGTGAATGTCGTAGAACGTTGAAACGCTGAAATTCGAGACAATTTAGGAACAGTTTTTAAATTGCTCGCGGCTGTCGCAGATCTGAAATGAGATGGACGCGGAATTCCAGTGCGATAACCTCCACGAGCCGGGTTCATTGATAATGAGTTTCTCAAGAAAGCGGATGGCAGAGGGTTGCGATATGGCGTTGGTTGGGTGGGTCAGACGAGATTGTGGTGGCGGTACGGTGGTGCCTGCCTGGTGGATAGTATTTCACACGTTCTGGGGGCCACCAACATCCCTCTTTTGGCCGGTTCGGCACGTGCCGTCAATAAAGCTGAAAATCGCATAAACTGTTTGAGCCGCTTACACGTCATAAGTAGAGAGCACTTGGACGAGGTCTGGGGGCCTCTCTTTCGCCCGATAAGGTTGCTTGGTAACCCGCCCCGAACCGCCCCTCCATAACACTCGTCTGGTTATTGGCATCTTTAGGGTACGGAACCCAGAAATTCCTCGGCCATAATCAATTCAACTCGTCGGCATAGATTTAGTGCATGTGCTTCGAAGGACTGTGTGGAATATTGAAAGCAAATATCTCTGGTTTTATAGTTTCCTGGCCCATTGATTCAGGTGTGTAATATCATTTAATATCCAACTCAAGCCTAAGTTAAAGTACCTATTTTACATATTTATGCATCTGAATATACAATTTTAAAGAGTTTCGTTTGTCAGTGAAAGAAATTAAAAATTAAAATGGAATTCAATGCAATTAAACGAAAATAATAATTGAATCATCCCGAGTGATGGAAATAAATTGATAAATAACGAAATAAAATGCATCTTTTAAATGAGCAGATTTAATTATCAGAATGCAATGCAATTGGCATGCCACTGAAAGAAAATCGAGGAATGAGCAATTTAAAATGAATCTGTGCAAAATTTCGATTTTCGACTCCCACAAACCCAGTACAATTCTCAGGTGCATCTTGCAATTTCTTCGATTTTGATTAGATTTTCGGAAAACGGAAAATTTCCCCAAGGCCACAGCCAAGATCGAATTGTGATTTTGGGGAAAATTAATTAGGTTTAAAGCTCGCATCGTGCTGAAAGCTAATTTGAACCCACAGCAAAGGCGAAGTAAATCGAATCGCAATGAAATAAAACCGAATGCGAACCGCAACGAATTGATTTGAGCGATTTGTGGATTGTGTGGGGGAAGGGGGTTTATGGGTTGAGGGGTGGAGAACGCTGGAAAAGTGGCAGCAAAAAATGTTTGCCTGTAAAATGCAATTGCAATTTGGCATGACCAACTACGCATGCTGTGAAACAACATCCCATAGCCAACAGCCAACAGCCAACCGACATCTAAATCCACATCCAATGCCAAATCCCCAACCAAATGAAACTCAAAGCTAACTAAACCAGCAAAAACCAGAAGCCAACATCCCTCAGAGCAATACAATGGACATGTGCAGCGGCGAATTCCAGAATATCAGTAGTCCAGGATGGATATCCAAATACATATATACGGATATACATAGACGTTAGCTACGAGTCAATCGGAAAAGCTTTCAACAAGAACAACAGCAAACCCGTCTGCAGCCAGTTCTGAAAAAGTAATAATAAATAATTGCCCAATGAGGAGTGAGTTGGGAAGCGTCCTCGTTTCACTGCTAATTGGAGGAAACCAAATTATGAGCACAACTTGCCGGGGCCCTTCAAGGTGAATTGCTTGCCGGCATGGTGAAGTTTTCCCTCTAATTGCGAAAAGTCACTCATAAAAAGCCCCATCAAGTTTCTGTTAAGCGGCAAGCAATTGTCACAAAAAGCCAGCCAAGTTATAGATAGCGAGTGGGTATGTACCCTCGCATATGTTTGTATGCCCTACCATACCATACATATATGTGTGCCGAGCATATGAAATTCGCACACCATCAATGGCGATATGAAAGGTTAATAAAACCAAGTTAAGAACGTGCGAAACGAAGGCGTTAGCACCTGGCAAAAGGTTTTACTTGGTATTTTGTATGGGTTGGGTGGCGAAAACTTTACTTTTTGGGGGAGCTTGATTTTGTCCTACGGGGATTTCGCAAGAAATAGACGCTAAATTCTTTAGTCAATTGGGGTGCGATAGAAATTGTACCGTTCTCGGCTCATTACTTGATGTTACATCATTGTTTTTGTAAGAAATGTGATTAGACTGGTAAAATTTCAATTTTATTAGGAACAGAAGGCTATTGGTACATATCTTTCTTTTAAGGACAAATAAACCTTTATTAAAGAGTCAAAATATGAAAACTAACATAAATTAACTTTTAAAAATATTTTAGCTTTTGCCTAATTTTTTTAAACAATTAGTTTTTAGAACTTCACTGAAGAGCCAAATGTCAAAACACTTTAAAAGTACGTGGCAGATATCAGCAATGGATAGGTCCTGAAAGTTGCTATACTTAATGCTGTGCTGAATATATTAAAAAAAAAAAATTATCTTTTATAATTTTCACTCAATTAAAAAGTTTTTACAAATTTGGAGATGTCCAAACTTCTTTCGGCTTTGAATGAGCTGTCAAAAGCTTTGCAGACTTTATCGATTAGTCTGCTTAATCAGCGCAAATGATTGATAATGGCCAAGTTAATTCTCTTGCCTCATTGATGATCTCATTGGAACCTGTTTGGACATTGATTATATCCCCGAATCTCAGACAATTTCTTGCCAGTAAAAGCCAGAAACCAAAGCCCCAAAGAAGAATGTCAAACGCAGACTTCCAACCGCAGATTAACTCTGACCCCAGAAACACACACACTTTCCATCTCTGCCAGCCCCCCTTCGCTTATTTTCCCTACGCCCCTTTCGCTTATGTTTTTTCCCCACTTTGCCCACAATTCACACAAGGAGTACGAGCGAGAGTGTCCTGCAATTAAACGGGGAAAAGAAAACTTTTCCAACAGTTTCCCAGGGAAGCGAAGCCGCAAAAGGACGTCCAGGCAACTGGGTATGTAAATGTGGGCGGTGGGAGTGGTTTCGAGGTGGTTCGGAGTGGTTCGGGGAGGCGGGAGGCCCTGGGATATGTGACTAGTTTGGTAAGGCTTCATTCCGTCTGCTCGGCTCGACAATATCGATACACATTAAACAAATATCGATGTTGTAGGTTTGCAATTACTAAATAATTGATTAATAATTATATTAATGTTGTATAAAATGAAGGTATAGGGGGTATGGGGTACGATTTTGATTTGACTCATTATGCTATGACCATCTTGATCATTGCTACAAATATTTTATAATGTTATATCTAGCATAATATCATGTCAATCTACCATCAGTCAACAAAAAGCCTATGATTTGAAGACTTCGAGTTATAGAACACATAATTTATAATCTATGTTGCGGATTAATCCAGTTCGTTTTAAAAAGATTTTGCGTAATGTTGGGAATAAAAGATTCTATGACATTTTTATTAAGTTTACATAAATGGCGTTTATAAATAATTTTTCTCAGTGGTGTTTCGAGAGCATAATTGTAAAGTGGCCTGGTACGTGTCGTTCCTTTCGCTTTTAATTGTATGTGTAAAGTGAAGTGAGAGGTTGGGAACACTCCCATATTGGCACACCCACACACCCTTTTTTTCCACCACCCCCCTCCAGAGAGTGCGTAGTTGTGTGTGTGTTGTTAACAACTTTAACATCACTTTGGCGTACCCCCGAACGTATTCATCCGACTTTGCTATGTCTGCTTTTTTTTTAATGCTGGTGATGTTGTTCCAGTTGATGCCTGAACTTCAGTACTAAGGCACAAACTCATACCACAGTTTAAAAATCAGTAAATATATAAAAACTAAAATAACTTTTTTTTACTGTTTGGCTCTTATATTTCAATAGTTGAGTAGTTTCCAAATGTTTTATGGTTTCTATCGCAACTTTTGCATATCTTATTAGCAATAATGAAGCCTCCAGTTTTCATTTTTCGAAGCTATAATTGGTATTAAACTAAGTTTAAATAATTTAAAAAGTAAAGCCCCATGGAATTAAACACATTAAGAAGCCATGTATTTCTAATACTGTTCTACAAACATAAGATAATATACCAATTAGCTTGGGAAAACTATTGAGGCGAATCTTTTTTACAATGAACTTGTTCTAACGCACGAAAACATTGGCATGCGTGTCACACTTAAAGTCCCTCATGGTTCTTTCTCCGCATTCTTGTACAATATTAATTGTCGGAGTGCTAATTGCTGTTGACCAGCACTTAACTTAATGAAACTTGTCCTGCAGGAATTTCCATAGATATATTTGAAGTTCTTCTCTATTATCGAAGCTTTGTGTGGGCGAAAATCAATTTTAAATTAGGGCACAATGAGCTCATGTCTCCACGTGGATACCAGGTGATACAGTGGGGTCCCAACCTAGGACAACCACCGCCCATATTCACCCACACATATGTCAAAGGTCAGGTGGAAATGGGCTTCCTACACTGAGCAATTTTTAATATTTTGATATATTATTTTATATGTATATCTTTTACACATCGTAGTGATGTAGGACCAATTCACAGGTACTTTTTTTGGTTCCATGTGCAACATTGACAGGTTCTGAAAAATATTCAACAGTTTCTCGAGCTTCGAAACGTTTCATTATTTTTATTGAATATACAAAATATAAAAAACAAAAATTCGACCTGGCGAATTTTCAGTAAAATGACCAGTTTTGCCCTGTGCCTGCTATTGAATCGAGTTACATGTCAAAGGAAGCGTCATCCCAGTCCTTGTTGCTGCCTTATGGTGTTGCTCTTGTTGTTGTGGGCGGCAGAAGCGAATAAACAACAATAAAGCGGCGACAAACAAAAGAGTAGCAACGGCAAAAAAGACGGACCCAGGACACCAAGGGGACAAGGCCCAAAAACAGGAGCAACTAGCAACTTGGAATATGGAAGGACATGACGAATGACGCGTTGCTAGACAATTTTTCAATTTGAATGGCCCCCTCACAAACGAAAAAAAAAGAAATGAAATTGGGGGCCTGAAACTCGAATAGTGAAACGTTTCGGATTTCGATTGGGTTTTCGCTTTTGCTCCTCTGGTTCTTTTTTTGTTTTCTGGGAGGCCAGAGGATAGGCATCGATAGATGCAACCTGCAATTTGCCGCCTGACTAAGCCAGACGACGGGTTCAAATGGGGGTTATTCCAATCGGTGTGGAATTTAAGACTGGTGTGTATTGTTCTACTCATGACTGCACTCTGATTTTTGAAAAATTAAGCCATTTTGCAGTTTTTTTTAGGTAAATTATTCTGTTCTACAGTCATTGTCTTGGGCAAGTGTACAAACACTTTAAAAGATTAGTGATTATTCGCTTATAAATTCCCTTTGATGATATAAAAGTTACTTTTAAGCAAATGACTTTTCCAACATCATACACCCTAAAGCTTTAAGCCGCTTTAATAAATTCAGTATCGTTTTTACGTTTACGTTGACTGTATATACATATAAAAGATTATTCTTCTGACCGCTTGAGTTTTCTGGCGGGCAAGGTATACAACACGGGCTTAAATATATAATCTTTCGAAGTACTTATTTCATTAATAGCAGTGGTATCCATTTATTAAAGCTATTAAAGCGTTTAAAGCTTGATATACAGATAACCGAAATTGAGTGTTATAAAAATATCAATACCTTTATTATAAAATATACATGAATCTAGATGTGGAACTTTATCACAATAAAGAGAAACTGGCGCCTAAAAGTACCTGCACAATAAGAAGCTTTCTTCATCAAAATGCTTTAATATTTAAATTTCTATTATCATCTGGAACAATACCTATTGAATAATTCCCTTGAATATATGCATATATTTTCGTCTCACTCAATGATTTTGCATATCGTATCTGCAGAATCAAAAAGTTTCTCTAGATTATTCTTTCTTTTACATTCCATATTTCTTGGGAAATATCTTCAGAAAATATAAAACATGCCAAACATTTATGACCTAATCTTCTTCAGGAACATTGATTCCTATTTATAAAGATTCCTTTTTCCATTGATTAAAGTGGCTAGTTTATAATTACACGATTTGTATTAGGTATGCTTGGTACGTTTGAAAATATATCAAAAATTTCTTCAACTTTTGCCAGAAACGCACGGTTTCTGAGTATAACTGTTTATAAAAATGCCTTCAGATTATTTATGTGATTATTCATTCATCGAACTAATTTTGTTCCCATTTGCCCTTCTTATAAGAACCTGAATAAGGTATGATCTTGTAGACTCACCGCTTGCCCTTGAAGGCCAGCAGATACTTCTTGTTGGCGGGGAAGTTGTTGGACTGCACGGAACCCGTGGCGCCGGCCCTCAATGGGAACTGTTTGTGGAAGAGCGGTATGCTGACGTCGAATCCGTGCCGCAGTTGCAGTACTCCCATGCTGGCCTTGGCCAAAATGGCCTCTCCCGCATCAAAACCCAAAGAGTTCTCCGCGTAATCCGGCCAGGTTCCAGAGTATAGATTAAAGATAATGTGGTTCCTTCCATTATTCCAATGCGGCAGTCTCGCCAATCTAGATGGCACATTCCGAACATAATCCTCGGATAGCGAGTCTCGATCCAGGGTATCGATACCGAGTACAAAAAGACAGGCGGCCGTGGGATCATTAGTATGATATCTCGATTCCTGGATGGCAGTGAGTATCTTTTGATAGTTGGCCGAGGTGGGCGGGGCAGCGCCGAGGGAGTTTAGGGGTTCCGGTGGATAGATATAGACCAAAAAGCGATCATAACAGCGCGTAAAGTCGAAACAGGTCTCCATGCGACAGTCGGGTTTACGAGGGAGTACCTGGTGGGACTTTGAGTTATCCGAACTCTTCGTTAGATTGCGTTGCAGTAGCTGCAGTTCCTGCAGATCCGGGGAACCCATAAAACTAGGTAACTGCTCGTGGGGTTGGACTCCGCCGTCTTTGGCCGATTCGTGCTGGGCTCTACGGGGTCTCAGGGGCGAAACTTTCAGGCGATATCCCCCGAAATAGGCGTAGGCCAAAAAAGCGCAGGACACAAAGACCAAAATGTAACGCTTTTTGGCCTGCATTTTGTGGGTTTAGTGAATCCAAGAACTTGAAATCCTCAATAATTTTGGTTAATTTTAATATGTTTTTGTTTTTAACTTTTAATTATTTTCCTGGGAGGCTGAGTGTGTGCGGTAGTGTGTGTGAGTGGGAGAGCGTGCGTGTGTGTGTGTGTGCGAGAGGCGGGGGTTCCGACAGCAGCAACAACAACAACAACAACACAAATTTACACTAGTTGTCGCGCATTCTCGTTTTTTGTTTATTTATTCGGCCGCTGACTTCGTTTCTTCTTTAAAAATGCTAGATAACATGGCCAGCATTTGTTGTTATTTGTTACACACACACACCTTGCGGCGACAAACACATGTACGTACGTACTAATATTCACATTATTTCGTTCATAATCTTTTTATGATTTCTCATTTCCTGGCGCGTTTAACGATTCGCGCGGGGGGAGGCGGGGGGCGGCAGGGTTCGATCCTCGCTCTCTGCGAGGAAATGCATCGCGCACACACATTCAGCTCAGTTTTTCACTTCATTTTCATTGAGTTTTCGCATTTGTTTTGCGCTCTTAAACAACAGAAACATTAAACAAACACACACAAAACATTTTTAGCTGGTAAAAATCAGACGGCGGTCGCGAGTTGAGCAACACTGGCCGAGCGGCATTTTGCAGCACCGAATGAGAGCGGGCGCGAGAGAGCGGGCAGCAGGGTTGCCAGCTCGGGCAAGGAGCGTTAGTGTTTGAATTAAAAACAATATTTTATTTAAGAGTTTTCGTAACTGTTTGTGTTGTTTTATTTATTGTTCACTAAACTATGTCTCTCTTTTTCTTTTACTGGCTATATTAGATCGTCTTATTCCATATTACTATTGGTTTTTCACGTTCTGCCTCCCTTGATAACAACTAAAGTGCACAAAAATGCTCGAAAAAAGCGCGTCTTAACGTTTTGATAGCTCGGCGTGTACTGGCCAACTTATCACACTGACAAGGACTCCACTGGAACTCGCCAATTTATTGGAAAACTGGGACATGCGCAGTTTGGCGCGCTTAGACTTGTATTCAACCAAAAGGTGGCAACGCTGCGGCAACAGCTGTTGAATTCAAATTTTAAATGATTTTTTCTATGATAAATATTCAAGTGAGGGGGAGTGATTAGCGTGGGTTGGAAAACAAATCCCCCGGGCGTAATATGTTTACGAAATGTAATTACCACTACAATAACTGCTGCATACAACTGACCGCCCGGGTGCATCATAATAATAATTGTTTGGTTTGAAATTAATTACACTTTCGGCAACCCACACATCACGTTTCACGCATTGTAGATTTGCCAAATGTCACCCAAAGGTATTTCAGTTATGCCTTTATTAATTATTAGAGAAACTAATTACACCGGCAATTAAGCGTTTCCGTGGCTTAAATGACAAATATTTTTAGATTAATTTTCATGACATTTTAACAGTCAGATAAGCTTAATTTTTAAAAGATAAATTAATTTTAATTAACACAGTAAGAAAATACTAAAATTTTTTAAATTTTAAGAAATTAATTATTAAACCTTAACTAAATTTTAAATTTAAAATATTTGGGCATTTCTTAAAAGAAATTTTTCCCATTTAGCCATTGCCTTAAAAAAATAGTAAATATTTTGTTTCTCCTTTTTGATTGTCTTTAAAGTAGTATTATAACTGTTTTAAGTGTATTTAATTATGAAACTGAATATATGATAACCTATGGATATGCACAAAAAGCAGCTAAAAAACATAAATACGAGTAATTTAAAAACAAATCCTGAAAATAAATAAACTGTTTTGTGGAGTGGACATTTTAACATCCGCATCCTTGCGTCCGGTTTTGCTCTTTTTTGGCCAAGCGCGCAATTTCCCGTTACAAACGCGTTTAGGCTGGAATTTCAATTATGCACAGGAATGCCGCTCCGCCCCTTCTCCTTTGCCACGCCCCTTGCCACGCTTCTTCTTCCTGTGCACTTCCTGCGCTTTGGCCGCAATTATGATGCGCCCGCTTAGATAGAAAACTCGCCCAAAACTGAAATATGCCAGACATCTGTGAGTCCTGCGCTCGAAAACTCCTTTAAAAATTCCTTAATTAGCTCATTCACCTCGCTTGTTTTCTTATAACCAATTCAACGCAACTGCCATTTAGGGAAGAGCTATAAAACAAAGAACATCTTGAACAAATTAATTCAATTTTTAATATCACAGCTTGCTTTATTTTAAGCAAACTTAAATTCACTAGAAAAGAAGTCTAAAACTTATATGTTTTTATTTTTTAAAACCATTATAAACAATTTTAAAATCTTATGAAAAGAAAAATGTAATCAAAAAAACTTTTTAGTTGTATGATTAAGATTGCTGACGCAGTGGCTAATTTCTGCAAAAGATAACCAATTTTCCTGAAGAGTCCCATCAAAATGTTATTTTTATTAGATGCATAAATGCAAATAGTTCAAATGTAAACATAATATTTCAAACAAAGCGCTAAAATGGTAGAAAAAATAAAAATTCAAACAGGTCAACATTTTAAACGAACATTTCCATAGAGAGTACAGCGTAAAGTTTTCCACACACTTGCGTACAATGTGCATATATCACAGACATAACCCGGTGACCTTGCCATTTTGGCCGTGCAAATTGCTCGTCTTCCGCCATGAGTGCACACGACCCACTTGATGGCTATGCATCTCGTTTCCGTTTCCGGCGTGCCTATAATTAAGTGTCAGTCGTCCGTGTCCTCCAGTGGCTCTTTTCTACACGCTTCCATTTAATATTCACCCTTTTGTGAGATTATTGGGTTTGCTCACACGCCAATTTTCTTCTTTTTTTGCATTTTTGCTAAATCACGAACAACGCCCCCATTCAGAGTTAATCAATCATGCACATGCTGCATAATTTGGCATCCTAAAGGAGATTTTTAGGTGTCGGCCAGCTGGGGACCCCGTTCTATCTATCTATATATCTGTTTCTCACCCTCTTTCCAAGTGAAAACTTTGATGGATATTCCGCTCGGTTGTTTTTCCTGACCCATGCTAATGAAACAATTTTCGATTTCGCCTGGCCAATGGTGTCTTCGCCTCCCCTTTTAGCACTTAAGAAATCATAAAAACAGACAAGATTATATTGCTCAGTTTCTTAAACTCACCGTTTATTGGGGTGCATTCATATTGTGTACATCAAGAATAAGTAGCCAGGAATTAAACTGAAAATTTTTTAAAACTTCTAAGCATTACAAAAAATTTAATGTTGTTTTATTTGATTATATTTACACTTTAAAATTCATCCTAATGAAATAATCATACTAGAACTTTATTAGTTGAACTAATTTCAATTTTTCACTTAGCTATTAATATAATTGGATCAAAACCTATAAATTCCACTTTTAATCTTAAAGATTTTAACTAATTATATTTAATAAAATGCTTTGAATAGACAATATAATACTGAAATAATTCTTAAAAACTAAAATAAATGTTATGGTTATTTTTTTCTGTGCACAATCTTTGAGCTATGGCTATCAAGTGCACGACCACACGACAATCAACTGACTGGGTTAAGTTTAAGTTCTGCCGATGCTGCCTGCTCCTCCTGTTTTATCATCATCGTCTTCATCAAAATTGTAACCGGAAAAAATAACAACAGAAAAACCATCAACAACTTTAACATAAATTCATTAGCCACGAGTCAAAGTGTTGGGCGAAGAAGGGAGATATATACATATACTTTCGCACAGTTTAAGTACCCACCGAAATTTATGACGTCACTTTTAGTTGCCACCTCCATTTTATGGATGCTGAAGACGCCGAAGAATGCCAGCCGCAATCTTCGCAAAACTTTATTACAGATTTTTTAACGAGCTTGTTGGGAAAAGCCACACGAAAAGCTTATGGGGCTGAGAAAATTAAGTTGAGTGATATGAAAGTCGGCTGAAGCAAATGGTTATGTTTGCGCTTTCATCTGCAATCCTGTGAATCAATGCACATAACACCTGGATTAAAGTCTGAAAAAGCAGTTAAAAATGAAAACTAAATAATAAGCTGGTCTATAAAAAAAAAATATTTATCGGAAATTGTTTGACCATCTCTACTAAAATTTTACAAATTGTTATATGTTCAGGATTTTATTGTCTTTTTTTAATACGCTAGGAACAGATACTTATATGATTATCATTTTATTTTACAAAGAATACGTTGCATACTTTTGGGAGTCCGGCTTGAAATATTAGTTAAATTAGTTAAAACCCAAAAAAATATAAGGTGTAACAATGCTATTGAAGCATAGTACACAAAATACAATGTTGAAACTTTAAAGATGCATTTATGCCTCTGGTCCTTTTCCCTGAGATGGACAAGTATAGCTCAGGAAAGGACAGCTTGCCCTGGGGATATCCTTCGAATCGTCACCCACAAAACACACATTCGCAGGAGGTGGAAGCCTCTTTGGCATTATAAAGTGGCAACATTATGTGCTGGTTTTGTCTTTTTACGACTCGGATGTGAACGATTATGGGTGCGGAGGTGTTAACCCATTCTCCTTGGCGAAGGCAACATCTCCACCGCACCGAAAATGCAATATCTATATGCACAAACACACGGCGACGCAGTGGGAGCAGATGCCATATCCTGTCAGATTTGCATGGCGGAGGTGAACATGACAGGCGCAACATCGAAGCCTGCAGGACGTGCCAAGGATAACGCCATCCCACACACTCATTCGCTCACCCAAATACACCCGCATGCTGGTGGAGTTCGTAACTTGCCTTGACACTGCGGCTAGACAGGGAAAAAATCCATCAAGTTTTTATTTAACATCATAAATATTATCATTCATATTTTCTGGATAGAAAAAAAAGTAATATAATTGTTTAAGGTATCAAACTACAATGTAAGATATAAAAATATTATATTTTTTTAAGACCTATGTCTTTAAGTAAAAGATCGTTATGGTGAAATGGTAAGAAAATGTATAACTAAAATACAAATATTAAAGATAAATTACATATTATTAATTTATAAATATAAACAAAATTATTTTAATTTAAATAATTATTTTGGTATTTTATATATTAAATCATTAACTTTTAATTTAACTTCTCTAACAAATTGAATAGTAAAGTGAACATAATTCATTTTGCAGGCTAACCTATTATTTCTTTATGATTAAGTCATTTTATGTCAATTTTACGTTTAACTAATAGTTCCTATTTACAAATAACATAAATCATAAATAATTAATAATTTGTCGATACATAAGAAACCCCGATTGTATACATATTATTTCTTTCAGTGTATATAAATCGTTGGGCAACGATGAGCTTAAAGCAGAAATGATTATTAAGCTGGCTCCCCTAACAAGGGTGATGGGCGTTGAAGGACGTAGTCTTGGTCAGTTTACAAATCCAATCAACGTTGCGTATACTTGATATGCAAACAGGAGGAAGGGAAACTTTCGCTGCCACTTCGGCTGCTTTCCCTCGTTTTATTTCAGCTACTTCAACTACTGCTGCTTCAGCCAAATTAGTTTAGCAAACATCAAACAGGCGAAAGCAGAAGCTGCAGCCAATCAAAGCAACAAGCTTGAAATGAAGAAGAAAAGTGTTTGACTTTGGCTTTCAATATAACGCATACGCCACGTGGCACACCCGAAATAACCCGGCTGTGTGTCTGCGTGTCGGAATAATTCAATTTATTTAGCCAACGAGAGAAAAATGTGAAGCAAATAAAAACACACATTTTTTGCTGATGTTTGTCTCTGATTTTGATATATATACGTAGGAAGATACATATGTGCAGGCAAAAGGAAACTCACAATTTCAGTCTCAGTAAGCAAACATTTTATGCATAATCCTTGAACGTAAGGTTTCGCTCCACTCCTCTTTTCCTGCCAAGTGAGTCGGAAAATGTGTTATTTTATGCGTAACGCAATTTTGAGGGGCAATTTCGCCAAAACTTTTACTGCACTTTTAGGGGGAGTTTTGTTTTCCTGAGTGCGCACTGATTTCAAGGTCGGCATTGTTCATACGGAATCCATATTATTGCACGAATTTCATTAATGTCCTTAAACAGGCCTTAAATATAATCCCACTGATTTCAGCCTGATTTTTTTACGCCTCCGGGAAGCTTATATATCAACCGCAAAATGATCAAAAGAACGATTAGCCTGCCACGCAAAAAGCCCCCCGGCGGAATTCATCTGAAGCCTTGAACAAGCAAAGGAAATGCAAGCAGTATAAATTAAATTTCAGCAGAAATAATTGCCTTAATTTGTTGCTTCTCTACGTTTTAATTGAATTCGCTGCGAAAACACATATTTTAAATGATAAAATAGAATGGAATTAAAGCATTATTTCCGTCATTTATGTAAATCAGCTTAGGTAACACAAATAAATGCCTGTCTTGTTTATTTAATTAATACGGTAGTTTAGATTTCCTTTGTTAAGATAGCACATTTAATTAGTTGAATTTAAAATGGGGGCTTATAAAATCAGAAGAGTTAAATTCAACAAAGTATTACTTCATTAAAGCTCTTAAAAATAATCTTCTTTTACACTTAAATAATCAAAACAAGATTTCCATTTAATTGTATAATTTTCATGTCTGCTTGATTCAATTGAATTCTGTGAATTGAATTACGTGGCTAAATACACAGAAAATGTAATCATAAATTCTGTGCAAAATACATAGGCCAAGCCAACCCAATCGCCAAACTCAAACCCAATACCCTTGGCCACTTTTCGATACTCTTGGCCAGATAAACATTTGTCCTGGCCAAGTGAGACTCTGTTGCTGCAACATATTGCATTTTAATGGGAATTTCGTTTTCATTGTCAACACGTTTGTGAATTATGTGATGAGGTGGAGGGGGGTGGAAGTAAACCGGCTAAGGGACACCGAGTCGTAAATTCAGACCCGAGATTAGAACTGCAAGTGAAGTTAAACGAGATGAGCCAGGAGGCTGCTCATCCATGCCACTGCCAGCCAGGACATTTGACACTTTTCTGGCTTAATGAGGCAGGAAGCTCCGTCTTGGCTGTGGATCCTTGGATCCCTGGATCCCGGGTCCTTGGCTCCCTATTTCTCTATTGTCTTCTGGCCGCACATTTGCGGACGACGTGTGTCAACGCATTGTGCGGTGTAAATTGCTTGCTGCCACATCTTCCCCACTCCCATTCCCATCGCCCCCCGCTCATCTGGCTAACCAATGCAGCACTTGTGAGCCCGCTTGTCAGCCCCCGCTTTTTCACCCCTTCCTCACTGCTTCTTCACCCCTTCCTCGCCACTGTCTACACTCCTTCGTCACCCCTTCGTCATCCCTTCGTCACCCCTCCGAGCCATTCAAGCCGCCGCCCTGCGTTGACAAGTTGTGTGCATAAATTGCAACTGCCTGGGCTTGTATACAAAACATGTGAAGGATGCGATGCTACTGCTGCTACTTCAAGGCACTGAAAAATAAATATTTGGAAATTGGTTCATTTTTTAAAAAATAACTTGATTGTAATTACAGAGAAGTTATCTAGAATTTATAATTAATCATCGGAATTTTTTGGGGAATTTGTTTTCCTAAATTTAAGTTTTTAGTAATTAGTAAAGTGAATACCCAGTAAATAATAATGGTTAAAAAAAGGGAAATGTCTTTTAAAATACATGACTTGCTTTTATGAAATTCTATATCCTATAATATATAGTAATAATATATAGTAATAATATATAGTATATAATATAGTAAGAATAAATCAAAGTTCCCTGGGTTATTCAAAAACCCAACTTAGATAATTAATTTAATCACAAGGGTTAAGGATTATATCTTATTAAAAAATTATATTACTGAATTTAAAATTAAAATTTAGTTCTTCCAGTTAATAAAAATATTTAAAAGAATTTTGAAAATATAATTCTGCTCTTTGGAAAAAGATATGTTTTAAAGTTTAAAAACGAATTTTAATACTGACAGTTTTAATACATTTGAGCATCATATGTTTCTTATATTATTTAAATATTTGCCTGCAATAAGAGAGTTATATTCTTAACAAATTTAAAATTAGTTTATTATTTCCCCCAGTGCCTTCCTGATGTCGCTGCTCCTGACTATGCATGAGTACGAGTGTATCCTTGATGCTTTTGGATTTTATTTGCTGGCTTAATAAAGGCATCAGGCATCAGGCAGCAAGTACCAAGTACCAGGCCGAAAACCGGCCTCAAGTTTCAATGCACTCGCTCACCTCTCCACCTCCTCCTTGAACCTACACCCCCCCCTTCCCCCTTGATTACATATATGTGTGCGAGTGTTTGTGGTGAGGATGCACTTCCGGTTTGGCAATGTTGCATGATGCAGCTTAAATTGCTGCCTCAATTACACATGTCTCGGTCTCTGGGTATCTGTTTTTGTATCTGTATCCGTGTGCGTTTGCAGGGTCAATGCTGCCTGACAGCCGGCACAGCTCTTCAACTTTAATGCGATTTTAAAGATCCCCACAGCGCCAAGGGCCGTCTAGAAACGAGAAATGAACTGCAGATGAGGTCGTGACACGCATTGGCTTATTTTTTATCATTTTTAATGTAAGGATAAATAAAAAAAAAACCTTAAAGCATTCAGGAGCAGCCCTGAAATGGTTTTTGAGTAGTTATTAATATTAATATTAAAAAGAAGAAGAAAAGAAAGCACGCAGAATTAATTATTTTTCAAAAATAGCTCGGTACTGTAAATTAATTAATAAGATAATAGTTAATAAGACATCAAAGTTAAACTTTAAGTGGAATTAAAGACATGTTGGACATATTTTAAATAAAGAAATCTGTACAAAAAAATAGTTTTTAAAAATTTTATGGTATAGATATATAGATTTTGTAGTCCTTTTCATGTAAAAAATCTTAGAAAGTTACTAAAAAAAGAGTAATGAGATTTAATTATATTTTAAAAAATGGCTAGATACTGTAAAATTAATTGGAATTAAAGTCATATTGCACTTATTTTATGTAAATATAGCTGTAGAAAACAAAATCATTAAACTAACATCCAACACCAAAGCAATACTTTACTAATAATGATGTTATAATAATATGATGTATCTGTAACGAAAAAATTCACGAGTGCCTTCTTTCTCTCGCTGCTAAATCTAACCAGCACCTTTCAAAAACCCCCGAAACCCCGTTTTCTCACCAAACAAATGCAAATTCTCAGGAAAGGAATGCATTTTTAGATGCGCTCGCCATTTGTTTTGTGTCCTGACTTAATTAACGCTGACTTACTCATGTTGCCGGGACTCGTTTACCCCGAACCCCGATCCCGATTCCTCTTAACACACCAGGGGTCCTCTATAAGCCGCTTGCCGGTATTGTTGCTGTCTTTTGTTGATAATTACTTTTGATAACTTGGCTCTCTTACTTAGTGAGTCTGTCTCTTGCTGTCCTCATTCCCTTCTCCACCAATTTTCCCCCTTTTTCCACTTTTTCACGCGGTTTTTCGGGTTATTTTATAGTTTTTGCTGGCGGTTTTTCCTCTCGACTCGCATATGGCGCCATTACAGAGCTTATCAGCAAGCTTTCGCATAAGCTTTAGTTTTAGTTCCCCTCTGTTCGTGCCTTTGGCAACCGACTGGGCTAAGTGCTCCGTAAGCCTTGAGGTAGGTCAAGTAAAAAATTTCAACCAGGCTCAAAAAGGGCAGCTACAACAGCCCAGACTGCTGTGAATAATGCAATTATCATGGAGTAAAGCTGCGATGTGAGACCATGAATTATTAACAGATAGATGGAGAAGGGTTAAAGCTGCCAGTGATACGGTGTTTAAAGTCGAAGGAATGTCATTAGCTTGGGATACAAGTGATAGATTTTAATAAATAAATTAAAAGAGCTAGCCAATGATTATATGTTATATCAGTGGCGGATCCAGAATTTTGTTGTGGGGGGAGATATAAAGAAAAAATTCGTTGAGTAAAATACAAAAATGTGGAATCAAATCCATATTACATATACTTTTTAACCTGAGTGGGGGATCTAGTCCCCATATCCTTCGCATAGTTAAAATATTATTATGTTATTTTATAAACTCAAGAAAAATATTTTTTAATTTGTTTAAAGAAATAATTTACAATAATTTATACAAATACTGCTAATTATACTTAACATTTTAGGAGTTAAAGATATAGGGCTACGTTTGCCAAAAAGCTATCTTTCAATAGCGGTTTTCAAAAGAAAAAGTTCGATTTGGTAAGTAAACAGAGGAAAATGCCTTTCCCATTTCATGCATATTTGTTGGCTTAGGAAGTGTTTGGCCCAATAATATTTGCCACTCTATTTACATATTGTAAGGCACCCAATTTTCTCCATTTTCCCCCTTTTTCCGCCCTCAACTATTGCTTTCACTGTTTGGCATGCAAATGTGTGTGTCTGTGCATAATGTGGCCCGTCCATTGTTGTCGTTGTTTCTGGATGTTTCTGTATCGCACATTTGGTTTTATTGCATTCCTTTTTTCGCACGCAAGAGGCCTCAAGTTTTTAGCTCGCACTCCTCTTCTAAATGTCAGCTGTCAAATATATATGCCCGTACACATCTTATATGTATACACATATTTACTACTATTGCACTTAGAGAAATATCTCAGAAATTTATTCCAGTAGAGCTGGTTTTAAAAGTACAATGTGTTCTTACATATATTCCCAATACCATGATTAATGTTGTATATTTTAAACTACAAAAAAATACATAGCTTTAAAAAATTATGATGAATAAAAAAAAATTGCATATAAAATATTTATAAAAGTTCACCTCGAGGAGTTGAATTCGACACCACCATAATAAAGTAGTTCATTTAGTAACAAAATAACAAATAAGTTGAATAGGGAATAAAAAAGTGTTCCTATTTAATAAATATCTCAAGGAATTGAACTATTGAAAAACAAAGTTAGAAAAGTAAGAAATTTCTTTAGTTATGCAGGTTTGATCTGCCAATTAAATTTCTCTGTGTGTATTTGCACATGTTTACTATATATATTTTGATGGGTAAGTTGGTTACTTTTGCCACAGTGTCCTTGAAACGGGTGTGTGTGGGTGTGTTTTGTCTGTTGCCAAGTGTCTGTGTTTCTGTGTTAGTGGACAGCTGTTAAAGTGACAACATCGCGTTGAAAATTTATGCGATTGCTTATAAATCGGATTTATTTTGATATGCAGGCCAGTGATTCTCTGATGATACCGGCAAGTTCCAGAAGCGTGTTTAGAGCGCTCGTATAATCAAAATTAACGCTGTGATAAATTTTATAAGCCTGGTTCTCTCACTCAATCTGAGAGAATAGACCGTAAAAAGTAATGTAATTCAACGAGCTCTTTTATTTTATAATTCTTTTCCGCCGAATATTTTATTGGTATTTTTAACAGACTTAATAGAATATTCCATCAAGAAATAATAGGTTTAAAATTCAATTTTATAAAATTGTTGTTTAATTAAAATTAACTCTTTGAAATCAAATCTGATTGAACAAAGAAACCAAATTAAAAATTCCGTATACATATTTAACTATTGAAACGTTGACCCATATTTCCCTGATGAAAATTAAAGACCCCACTTGCTTAATATCCCACACTAGCTACTCAATCACAATGGCAACCAGCTGATGGATATCAGACCAATTATTCAAATCATTAATATAATTCCGATTATACGTATGAATCCATAAGACCCACAAAAAAAATGCAAATCAAAAGGTCATTGAATCGCCCACAGAAAGCGTACAGAAACTGAAGTCGCCCCAAAAGACATCATTTGTATGGCTTGTCCATAATCACCAATAAATAATTAACAAATTTTGATTGAAAATGTCAAATTGCCATAGCCCTGAGCTAAATCCGTTGCGTTGAAGATCCACGAAACCAAAAAATGAGTATAAAATACAAAGTCAATTTGCATAAAAGCGGCGATAAAAGAGAGCGCCAAAACAATTTGTCAATGTAACACCCAAGAGACTACCCCTCCCTTTCTCTTTTGGCCCTCTCTTCGCATGCAAATGAGGGGTTGGAGGGGGTGGGAGAAAGGGGTCGAGGAGGAGGTGGTGATAGCGTGCTAATTTGCGAAGGCAAAGTCAAAATAAAGCCATAAATATGGCAAATGTTTGAAGTTGTTTCCTTTCCTTCCGGACCACCTCTCTCTCCATCTCTCTTTCTGGCCTCTATACCCCTCTCTATCTGACCTCTATACCCCTCTCTTTCTTACCTCTATACCCCTCTCTTTCTCCCGCCCCTATATCCCCCTCTTTCATTCATTGGCCATCATTAAACCAACAATGTATAATTATACACTTATCGGTAGACAAACCTGATGACTTGGAGCGGTCTCTCACCTTGAGCTTTTTACATTGATTTCCATTCCGAACCAAAAAAAAAAAAGCTCTAAAAACTCGTCTACCATCTCGATATCATCAAATTCGAAATTCGTGCAGTAACAATAAAAGTTAAAATAACTAAAAAAAAGT
The DNA here is from genome assembly GCF_014743375.2 of Drosophila subpulchrella. NCBI lineage: Eukaryota > Metazoa > Arthropoda > Insecta > Diptera > Drosophilidae > Drosophila > Drosophila subpulchrella. The sequence continues at coordinate 12,238,674 of NC_050611.1, forward strand.
AGTTTACTAAACTCTTATTACATCTGCGATTCATAGAAAGACTACATGGTGAAAGGTGGTAAGGGGAAGGCGAATTGAAAGTGGAACGAACGGAAGTACAACAAATAAAGCCCTCGCACTGTGGGCCCCGCTAAGAAAACTTTGGACCTGCCCAAAAAGGGCATCAGAACTTATGGCTTTGCTAACGTGAGGAAATTAATAATACTAAAGAATTCACTTTTTCCAGAATTTCTACTTCGAGGTGACCAAGTGCATCAACCCTATTATAAATATTTAATAAGCCATCAAGTGCAACTAAAATTTGCATCAAAATATGGTTACCCTAATTAAGTTTTACTTTAGCTGCTAAATTTTTTACAAGGCCTTATAACCCAATTGCTTTAAGACGGGGATTTTATTTGAAACAAGGAAGAACGCTATAGTCGAGTACCTCGACTATCAGATACCCGTTACTCAGCTAAAGGGACCAAAGGAAAATGGAGATATGCAAGCAGCAAATGCGCCACCTACCGGCGGTAGACAGATTTTAGCGTTGTGGGCGTTAGAGTGGGCGTGGCAAAGTTTTTTTTAAATCAATCGATAGGTATTGACGAGACCAATACATTTCAGTTTAAATTTTTTATCTAGCACGAAAATTGTGGGCGCCACAGGCTTGGGCGGTTTGTGGGCGTTAGAGTGGGCGTGCTAACAAACTTGCGCTGCGCTCAAGCCTACGGAATCTAAATCTGAAATCCCGTTTCTCTATCTTTGATATTTTCCGAGATATCCGCGTTCATATTTACGATTTTTTGAAGTTTGTGAGCGGTTTGTGGGCGTTATAGTGGGCGTGGCAAACTTTTTTTGGGTCAATCGGTAGGTATTGATAAGAACAATACATTTAAGTTAAAATTTTTGTTCTAGCATCAAAACTGTAGGATCCACAGTTTTGGGCGGTTTGTGGGCGTTAGAGTGGGCGTGGCACTCTTTTGAAATAAACTTGCGCTGCGCAGGAATCTCAGGAATCTGCATGCCAAATCCCAGTATTGTAGCTCTTATAGTTTCCGAGATCTCAGCGTTCATACGGACAGACGGACAGACGGACAGACGGACAGACGGACAGACGGACAGACGGACAGACGGACAGACGGACATGGCTAGATCGACTCGGCTAGTGATCCTGATCAAGAATATATATACTTTATTGGGTCGGAAACGCTTCCTTCTGCCTGTTACATACTTTCCGACGAATCTAGTATACCCTTTTACTCTACGAGTAACGGGTATAAAAATTCATAATCCACAAATTGTAGCTTTTATTAAAATAAGTAAGCTTGACCAAATAAAGCTGAAACTACATCTTCAACCTACCCATTTTTCGTATCTTTTTCTTAAAATGATTTAATGCTTAGCTTAAATTATGATAGGGTAATTACAAGGCTAGGTATGACAAAAAAAAAACATTTCAACTTAATAAGACTCAGTTTATGTGGTCAAAACAATGGTTAAACTTAAAAATGAGGAAGCTCAGGGAACTCGAAACCTGCAAATGAATAGCGTTGGACACTATAATTACGATTATGAATTCAAAACTACAAGCCACCTGCTTCCCACATTTATTAGCCCATTTAATTTTTGGTTTACCCGCTTCCATGTTTCCCAAGAGTCAGGTTTCCCCATGGATTAGCAACTCCAACCCCATTTCGACCAAAAACCAATAAATGGTAATTCAATTTAACCGTATCTAAATCAACCACGAAGCTTGCCCAATTTTTCCACTGTAGATCCCCAGATAGGTGGGCCCAAATTGCAGTTCGAATCCGAATCCTCCAGCTGTTGTCGAGTGGTTATGGCGATGCCTGATCCAAAAATACAAATTCGAAAAGTCGAAAAGGGTGCCCCAGACACAACGTAATGCTCCACTTACTTCCTCGAATGCGAGCGCATACACAAAACAAAAAAAGTACCAGAGCAGAGGTGCTTTCAATTTGCACAAAACTCCACATAAATTACATAAGTTGACCATAAAACCTGAAGAAACAGAGCATTTGCAGGAGAAGCGGCAGAAGAAGCGGCAGAATGGGTGCGGTAAGTGCACCATTTTGGAGCGGCTTTTGGAAACTGGTTGACCAACTGACCTTGAAGCACTTTGGAGATGGGGCCGCTTACGCAATGCAATATACCCCGATTCCAGTTCGATCTTCTTCTCTACACGAAAGTCAACAAATTGCAGCCTCCCCAGCGACGATTGCAAAATTACATTTGAAGTTTTTGGTGAGCTGTGGTGTTGGTTGAGTTTTTCCCCCAACAACAACAACATGTCAGATCTTTGGCTTGTCAAAAATGTAAACACAAAAGTCTCGGGAGGGGAAAAAAAACATATATACAAAAAAAAAAGATGTATAAAAAACGAAGCGACGTCGCCGCCGACGCCGCTGCTTTTGGCCAGGTCTCAAGTGCGATATAAAAGCCCGGCCACAAGCCGATCAACGAACCACAGTCCAAAGTCGCTTGCAGCTAAAGACATCCCAGTGCAGAGAGTTTAACCACCCCAGAAAATATGTTCAAATTCGTGTTGATCGCCAGCCTGCTGGTCGCCATTTCCTTGGCAGCTCCTGCCGTGAGTGATAAAAAAATATACACAAAAAATATGAACCATTTTAAAACCAAACATAGACATGGCAAAGAAAGTTTTCGGGTCTATAAGTTTCCATTTAGTGACAAAGAAATCAGTTTATAACGCGATGTTGCCGCCGTGTCGTTGATGTTGCTGCGGGGTTTTCACGATCGCACGCACTTGGGTCGCTTGGTGCTGCGGTCCATTTCGCACTTCTCGAAGCTGCCGCACTTGACATTGCCGCAATAACTGCCAGTTGATCCAGCTAAAGAAAGAAATTAAAAAAGTTATTAAATTCCAAAGCACTAGAGTTTCGGACCTATGTAGACATATGGATCCTATTCCAATCTTTTTTTGTGGAAAAGCCCAAGGATTCATCTTCAATTTTGATATTCTAAAAATCAAATCAAATATAGAAATTTTTTTTAAGTCCTAAAGGCCCTTTGAAATATAAAATAGATTTATATTTCTATTTCAAAATGTAATTATAATAAATGCTTCCATTATTAGTTATTTAAAAAAAAACTATTTTCAAAATGCTACTATAAAAATCAGATAGCAATTTTTATGTGAAAAGTAAAATGAATATTAACAGTAAAGGATATTAATATAAAATATTATATACCCTTTTACGAAAAAAAATTAACTTAAAACATCAATATTTAACATGCAAATCTGCATATCTTTGTGAGCATACTGCCCTTATAAGGTCAAAACTTAAACCGGTATTTTTTCATAATAATATAAATTTCTGAGAAAACTTACTGTTTTTGCTGCCAAATGGCGATTTATCGGCTCCGGAATTTCCCAGCAAATTGGGTTGAGCACAGCTGCGACCATTGCACAAGTTCGGGCAGCATTTACCTCCAATCGCACTGCACTCGCTGTCATGCAAGCATTTTGGGGTACAATTTTGGACCTTTGTGGACGAAGGACAATCTGCCGGAAAAGAGAGTCCATGAAAAAGCTCTGGAAAAGCTGAAAATGGGCACTTACCACCCGCAGCAAAGGCAGCAACCACACAAGCGGCAATTAACAGAGAAAGAAAGCCCAGTTTAACTGTAATTATATAAATGTAAAAGCAAATTCTGAGTGGTTCCGCATTTCGTGCGAATATTTATCGTTATATATTTGGACCTACCCATGATGATAGTTGAACGTCCGCTTCGTTACTATAGTCAACACCGACTGCCGTTCATCGGGCTTTATATGCCCCGATCGGCGGTTTCGAGTCGAACAAGTTTTCTGCTTATTTGCCTTTGTATTTTTCATTTTTCACTTTATTTTTTGTATCTTACCTCCCCAACTTGCCTTGACGAGAGGTACTAAAACAAGGGAACGAAAAAAACACGGATAAAAACAACAGCAAAGCACATATCAATTTGACTTTGAATTTACATACAAACAGGATCGGAATAAGCGGTATTTAAAGACGCTACCTTAAAAGGAACATGTAATACTAAAGTAGTACGGCAATCGAAAAAATATTCAATTCGAATATGAAATTAGTTACATTTTTCTTAGACACAAACACTGTCATCGGGTATTTTATAAGGAAAATTTTATCAACCACTGCAGCGTATGAGATAACCTCAAGACCCCAGCCTTAAACACATATCTAGAGTCTAGACTATAATACATCGACATATTTCAATTACTATTTCCGTTCATGCAGTTGCACAAAAGACAGTTGAAAAATGTGTCAAAACGTCGCGTCGTAATGAATATATCATTTCTTCGACTTAGATCATTGTTGAGTCATTCCGGCGCAGTCCATGTTCATACGATACTTAGAAATCAAGATATTAAACTCTGTAAGACGTTGTAACATTTGCACTATCGCATAGTTTCGAGTTTGCTTGTCTATATCAATCATGTGGTGTACACTTTGATGGAGTCATGTAACCAAAGATAATATAGACTATAGTCTATTCAGACTTTGAAGTAATCATTTCTGGCAGGAGACTATTATACTTAATAGTTTTCCGGTTCAATGGGTCATTGTTGATTACCGGAATGGGGAATCCCGAAGTCTAGGTGACCGGACCAAAATATTTTGATCTTCAGCTTAAAAACTGGTAAAATTTATATGTATAATAAAATGTAACAAAAAGGGGCGTGTTTGCTGACCTGAAATCTTCAGAGCGTTTGAAAAATTACTCAACGAATATATTTAGTTTTCGGAAAATCAGTTAGAACTTAAGCATTATAAACTAGTAACTTTAGGAGTGTTGGCAATTATAATAATTTGATTATATATTTTGAACTTTTCAGCGCGATGAGACCGATGCGGAAAGGGCAGAAAGGGAGGATTACGAGAAATATCAGAATGAAAATGCGCAGTACTCGTTCAATTCCAAGGTGGACGATAAAATCAACGACGGACAAATTACCCGGACTGAGGAGCGTGAAGGAGGCACAGTGCGTGGTTCCTACAGTTACTTCGATGGATTTGTCAAACGCAAGGTAGAATACATCGCCGACAAGGATGGCTACAGGGTGCTTAAGGACGAGATGGAGGACGTTGGCAATGGCCCACAATTCAATCCCGAAGGCCAAGCTGATGTAGAGGGTTCTCTGATCGGCAAGTACTCCATTAAGTTGGACAAGGACGACGAGGAAAAGCACTACAAGGACATTCATGCCTAAGAGAATATGAATTGGAGATTTCTAACATTTAGAAATGGACTGAATACATCGTAGAGCCTTAAAGTAATGTAAACACCATCTGAACAAAAATTGTATTTTTCCTCCGAAATAAAAAATCAACAAAATTAAAATAGGTTCTATAAATATGAATGCCACTAAATAGCGAATATAGGACGCGATCCTTCCCTTCCTCAAAGTACTACGGTTATTTTCTTATTTTCAAATTTATTTGTAATAATGTTTATTTATTGGTTAATTTTGCGGTAAGTGCATCTAGGAGCAAAACGTTGTTCTTCGTTAAGGTTTTGTTTTTGAATTTGGATTTATCTCGCCATTGGTTTTTGCTGATGTTGCTGTTGATTTCTGGCTATAATTCATTTAGTTTCCTCATATTGTGTTCATTTTTCTGTTTGTTGTTCTTTTTTCACTTCATATTTTTAATGTATTTTCGTATTTATCAACAGTTTTAGCTTAACATATAGGGTTTCGTTTAGAAATCAATTACGTGTATTACATTTACGTTTATGCGCTACATGCTAAAGAAATGTGGGCGTGGAGAGTCTTAAATCGCTTGGGTGAGTGTGTATGTGGGTGTCGTCGGGTGGATAATACTAAACTTAGAAAATTACAAATTAAAGCCTAAGCGCTGGGCCCAAGCGTTTTCAAAATACATTATGAATATTTCATAAATTATACAGTAAATTATAGTATACTTAACTAACAATAAGTATATTGATCAAGTTCGTATATTCATAGATCGAACCAACCGAATCACGCACATACAGCGAATAAATTATAAAAATATAGTCATTAGACGTGAGTGAGTCCATATGCTAACCTAACCTCGTATGTAGTTCATATTGTTCCATATAAATTACATTTAAACATATATATTTACATTTGAATTAGTTCTGTTGGATCATATTTGCTTTGCTGTAATTTAAATGATAGTTTTCATATCGAATTCTATTGTTCTTTTAGAGTGCTTGTGATATCCTTAAACAATCACAAAAATCAACGAGTATCTTTAGGGATATGCAACAAGCACAAAACACACAACACTAGCTTGCATTTTAGGCTTAACTCCTCTTCCCTATCTTTATACAAAAAGTGTTACGAATTGCCAGTTTTGCTTAGTTTACATGAATTGCAAATGAATTATAATATACATTAATGTATGGTTGCCGTTGCTGCGTCTGTGCGTAAGCCTCTGCACTTGCGTTGTTTTACTTTGTTGGTTGTACACTTGGTTTTCGCCTTTGCTGTCTTCGATTGCTATAGTTCACAATTCAAACACTCGGTATCTCTCTCTACTGGGATCGACCAAAGATACGTGTATCTAAGTAACTATAATACGTTATCCACCTCATCTGATCACGCAGGCGACGCACAGCTTTGCCGCACCAATGCAGTCGTCGTGACAGAAGGCTCCGCACTGCTGGCAGATCACCATTGCGTTAAGTGAGCAGGCGCAATTGTTTGGCGCTGCTGCTGCCTCATTGCCTGGCGGAGTATTCTCCCCGCTCGGATGCAACTGCAGCAGTGGATGCTGGTGTTGCGTAGGGGATTGCTGCGACTGCTGATGGTTGATGGGCGAAGGTGCTGCTGTTGGTGCTGTGTTGGTAGTCACTATGTAGTTGTTGCCAGCTTCCATGAGAGCGACGGATGATGAGTTGGTATTGCTGCCGTCAATGTAGGCGATATTGGGTCCTAATTGGAAATTATTTCAAAACTTTAATAAGATGTATACGGCACTGAACTCATATGCTATAGTTAAATACTTACTAATAAAATAAATAATCTATGAAGTATAAACATATTTATTAAAATGGTGTCTAACAGGGGCCGTATCAACTATAAATTAAGATACAGAACACTTTTGATTCTAAATTTATGCTCTACAAACTTAATACACTTTTGAAATTAATTACAATGAAACCTTTTAGATATAATATTTATATTAATATAAATAATATTGGAAAGTTTTCATAAGTTTCATAGGCCCCTGATATGCGACTGGGTTTAGAAGGATTTAAATCTTTCCTAGTACATGCAACTTTTCTAGATAAAGTACAAAACAAAAAAGTGATTCGATCACGGTGGTTAATCTAACAAATCTATGCAACAAACTAATGATTGCGTGCCAATTATGGTAACATGACCAATAGGTTGATGAATTTGTGGGTGGTGATTTGAAAGACGTACCTCGCTAACCACTAATAATACACCAATTTACCTGCAGCGATATTGCGCCGCACAATATTCGCGGCGGCGCCCACATTGCCCAGCGGCTGTGGCTGCTGATGTTGCTGCTGCTGCTGTTGTTGCTGCAGCTCGTGGTGATGATGATGCAACGGATCTGTGCCGGATATTGTTGGCGCCATAACGTTGCCGCTGCCTGCAGTTGTATCCACCGATGCTGGACGCCCGCGTCCACCCATAGAAATGCCGTTCAGGCTGTGCAGCGGATTCTGAACAGTGACAAACTAAATGGCATACAAATTTCAGTAAGGATAAAATATTTGAAAATTCTTAATGATAATTTACCTGGTTTTGATGCATTGGTGGGGCGCTGGAGGCCCTAGGCGCTTGATTGTCAGCTGCACCCACATTTGCGCGATGTACAAGAACATATTGGCCGCTACCATTCTGATGGATCAATTGCTCCGGTGCCGACTGCTGGGAATTTTGCACTGACACTGGTACTGGCACTGGTGAAGGGGCCGACTGATGATGCTGCTGCAATAACTGCAACTGTTGAGGGGTAGCTGTAGCTCCGCCAGGTCCTGGACTAAACACATGCCGGATGAGGGTGGTGGGCGAGGGCTTTCTTTGAACGTATTTCTTCCGCGGAAAGCCACTCATTCGTGGCCCAATGACCTGAAACAGTTAAAGATTTGTTTAGTTTATAAAAATAATTTAACACAAGCAATCTTTTACCTTATACACTCCCGGACGTCCGACACCCATTACATTCGGCGGTAATCCAGCGGGCAGAGCTCCGGCACCCACGGCTCCACTGACCAACAGCTCTTCTTGCTTCAAAATATTCTGCGGCGGGGCGGCGGCCACGGCTGCCGCTCCCATACTCCCACTAGCCGTCGTTACGTTGGACATGGGTGTGGCGGCCACCGTTGAAACATTTAGGGTCACCGGGTTGACAGGTGTCGCTGCAGTAGTTACCGTCGGCTGATGCTGGTTCAGAATGGCGGCAGGCGGGCGCAGCTGCGCCTTCAGGTTTTCCCGATTCGGACTGTTTTGGATTACGGCCTGGCAGATTTGATAGCTACGCTCCAGATTGACAGCACCCGGTGGCAACCTGTTGCTGGTGGCTTTGCGTCCCTTGCCCGTTGGCATTTTCGGCTGCAATCTTTGCTGGGCTATTGTAGAAGGCACTCCCGATGGGGGCAAGGCTTTCATCGTAAGCACATTGGGAATAGTAGGCAACTGCTGCATATTGCTGTTGTGATTGGCCAGGTGCTGCTGCTGGGCTGTTTGCTGCTGTTGTTGGGGTGCAGGTACTGGCGGCGATTGTTGCGCGCTTGTCACAGCAACAACATTAGCGTAGGCGGACGGAATAGTTGCGGTATTTGCTGTTGTTGCTGCTGTGGTAGGCGATGCATTGGCAGGTCGCGTCATGGAGATAATATTCAATGGCTTGGCAATGAACTTGGACTGCGTTGTCGCTGGAGCAACATTTTGCTGCTGTTGCTGTTGTTGCTGCTGCTGCTGCAGTAGATTGTTGTTAGCGGCCTGGGCCAGTAGTTGTCGCTGATGTATTTGCGCCTGTTGCAGGGCAAACTGCTGAATTTGCTGTTGCTTTTGTTGTGCAGCAGCCTGTTGTTGTTGCTGTTCCAGTTGTTGCTGCTGCTGGTGTTGTTGGGCGAGCATATTGGGAGACAAGAACTGTTGGGCTCCGTTGCGAAGAGCCACTGGTAATGTCTTGGTCAAGGCGTTGCTACTTGTTGCTTGCTGTTGTGGCTGCTGCTGATGCTGTTGTTGTTGCTGCTGCTGCTGATGTTGTTGCTGCTGTGCGGCAGCCGCCTGCAGCGTAAATTGTTGTAGTAGCTGCTGTTGTTGCTGCTGGCGTTGCTGTTGCAGCAGAAAGTTGCCAATTATCTGACCATTGGAGTCTACCAAAATCTGTCGTTGTTGCGGTGCAGTCGGCTGGGCGTTTGGCTGGGGCTGCTGATGTTGGGCAGATTGCTGCGGCAACTGACTGATGGTGAGGCTGTTACTGCTGCTGCAAAGGCTTAGATTGTTGCTGCTGTCGTTGCTGTTGCTGCTGTTGGTAATAACGGTGCTGGACACCTCCATTTCGGCAGCAGACATCGGGACTGCATCGCAAAGAATTTCCTGGCCGATCTGATAAAAAATAAAATAGCTATTAACTTTAAGCTTTACCTTTTACCTTTCATCATGCACCAAAAATAATTCAACAAATTACTTTTAAGACTTTAAAACATTAAAGTTCTACCTGTTACGCTTTCTGACATACACGATTTCTTTTTTAACTTACATCATTTCTATACTCGCTATGAGCTTGCGGCATGAACGAATGCTGAGACAATTGGACCATATCCTGGATATGCAGCTGCTGATGTTGTTGCTGTTGTTGTTGCTGCTGCTGATGTTGCTGCAGTTTGTCCACTATCTCGCGCACAACTTCGCTGTCTTCATCCATCATCTGCTGTTCCTGCTGGTCCTCCGTTATACATTCCACCACCTCATCGTCTTCCTCCTCCTGGTCATCGTCCTCCTCTTCGTCATCGAGCACTTCGTGGCACACATCGTTTTCCATAATGTCGTCGATAACGTCGGCATCTTGCACTACATCCATCAGATCAATAGCTTCGTGGCTTAGGTTTCGCTGCTGATCCCCAGTTGATTGTGAGCTGCTCAATTTAATGTCGCCAAAGTTCCAATCGTGTTGTACGTGCTGGTACATTTCATTGGAGTTTAATTCCACGGGCAACTCCTGTTGCTGCTGTTGTTGCTGCTGCTGCAACTTGGCCACCGTTGAGAGCATGGCTTGGACATTCGCCAAAGTGGTTTCAGCTGCCGTCGCTAGCGTCAATGGAGCTGTGGCTGCCCCGGTCGATGATGATGTCGTGGGCGCGGTCGTCGTCGATCCTGAATTGCTACTAGAGCACGATGACGACATTGAGGCGGTGGAGGATGAGGACGAGGTGCAGCTGGTGGATGTAATCGAACTGGCCGGCGTCGACCCAGCAATTGAGCTTGCAATGGGCATCGGTGAGTCCTCCAGCTTATCACTTTGCTCTTCCAGTTTATTAGCTGCAGTGGTCGCCGCTACACAGCAAAATAGGAACAATAAAATACGTTAGATTCTGGAATATGTAAGAGATAAGTATGATTACTGTTGGACGATGAAGATGAAGTGAAGTAGTTGTGATTGATGGTTGATTGATGGTCTTGGAAATAGGCTGATTAAAAAGAATGAAGGAAAATTAGTTGCTAATACTGACAATCAGCTAAATGCAAACTAACCGTGATCGATAGTATCTGCAAAAACGAAATCATGGCTGTTTGTTCCTGTCATTACATCTGCCTCGTTTGTATTGTCCAAAGCCGCTTTGGTTTCTATAAGTGTGAAGATTTTAGTGAACAAAATATGTATTTCGTAATAACATATCCAACTTACCAGCTGCTAGTTCAACGCTTTGCAAGTAGCTTACAAACTGGTTGACCACCTCCGGATTGGTTGCCATGGGTTCCGGCTTTGGTGCGGCTGGGGTCACAGCAGCAATCGCTGGCATGGTAGCTGCAGGAGCAACGAGCTTCACTTCGTCTACATTATCCACTTGTTTGATGGCAACGATCACCTCCTCACTGCACTCAGATGGCTCAATTTTATCACAGGTACTGTTGATAAGTGGTTGATGTTGTTGTTGATGCTGCTGCTCCTCCTCCTTGATTTTGGTTTCTGCTGCGGCATGATCCACAACATCAACCTCTGAGGCAGCGACAGCAACAGCAACATTCCCTGACGCATTAGGAACAATTTCGGCCATCTTCGGCTGCTTGCTATCCTTCGATGTGCTGGGCAGCTCGTCGGGATCGTCGTCCAGAGTGATGGTGGCTATCGTTGTGGGTGCCTGTGCCTGCTTGCGTTGCGAAGGACTACTCGATGGACGTTTGAGGATACGGCGTTGCTGTTCGTTTAAAACACTATTCTGGCTGCTGGTGCCAGGAGGTGTGCTTGATTTAGCTGCTACTGTTGTTGCTACTGTAGTTTTTGTGGTTGCTGCTGTCGTTTCGCACTTTGTGCTCTGCAAGTTTTTACATAATATTAATTTGAGTTAGATATTAATGGTTTTTCGTTGCTTACCAAATCAAATTTTAATTCAGTCTCATTATCACATGTTGCTTGTTGTTGCTGTGGTTTTTGTTGCGATGTCGCTGGTGGTTTGGGCTCACTCTTTACGCTGGCCGTAAGCTTTTGATCCTTGGCGTGGCCTTCTGGCTTTTCCTTGCTTCTGGAACTCTTCTCGCCCCAGAAGGGTTCAAAGTGTTTCACCTTCCAGGGATCCAGCTTGTTCTTTTCGCGCTCTGCCTCCGTTTTCAGCTTAAGCTGATTCTCCGGAGTGAACTCGCCTTCGCTTAACCGCTCCCGCCATTCCAGGCAGGCACGGGCAAAGAACTCGTTGTTCAGGCAAGAGGCACTAAGCCGAATAGCCTCCGAGGGGCTGCTTCCACTTCCGCTGCTGCTAGGCAGCTCCAGTTCGCTGGCCTCGCGATCCACGCTGGGCAGCAGCTGTATGAGATTGTATTGATAGAGCGGCGGCAGGAGCGAAAACGTTTGCTTATTTAGCAGCGCCCTCAGGTTGGTGGAGGCCAGTATGGAGTCTGGCGTCTCCAGGTCGATCTTGCCATCCTTTGTTTGTTCAATTTGCGCCGCTGTTGTCAGCTTTTTATTGCTTCTCCGACGGGGTTTAACACTAAAGCCGGGTATGGAGGCCAGGACCTCCCGCATGGTCGAAGCTTGCGAGGAGCCGGCCTTGCTACCGGGTGAGATGGCGGATGGGTAGCTGGCGGCGGCTTGGGCTTGAGCTGAGGCCGCTGCAGCTGCTGCTGCTGCCGCCGCCGCTGCTGCTGCTGCCGCTTTGACCTGTTGCTGTTGCTGGATGCGTCGGCTGCAGATGAGGCGCGTGGGCGGAGCAGGAGCAGTTGCCGGTGCAGGTGCAGAACTGACGACTGGCTCTTCACTGGGCGCCATCGGCTTCTTTTCAGGTGGTATGGGTTTCACGATAATGCGTGGCAGGTGGCGTCTGGAAGGAAATTAGTTGTGTGATTAAGATATTTGGGTAAATTGGGGTAACTCGAATGCCAACTCACCTCAGACTGTGCGTGTGCTTGGTAGAGGGTGACACCTCCAGCTGCTCTAGGGCAAGTGGATCCTTCTCGTCGTCGTCCACCAGATTGACATGCTCCATTATAATGGGAGGCGGTGGAGCGGCCAACAGGGTCTGCTGCTGCAGCATCTGTTGGTGATGCTGATCCGCTTGTGGAATGAGAAGTTGTTGGTGCTGAGACGCCGTCGTCGTCGTATCCGGCGTTATAGTTTTCATTGTTAATCGCTCTGCCTAATCTATTTACAGCGAACTTTTGATCCATGCATCCATGTCAGGCAAGTTTTTTCCGCACATACTGGAAATGGATTGGAATGCGTAATGATATTAGTTTTTGTTTGTCAAGAAAGTTGTTTGAAGTTTAAGGTACTTTTATATTTCGGGTGTTTATCTTGGGCAAAGAGAACCATATTTACCGAATGCACTGTATTAACCTAATATGAGCAATTTACCTTACATTACCTTAACATTAATTTTATTTTGTAAATGAAAAATGTTTTTAAAATAAAAAAATATTTGTGTTTGATCGATTATTTCTGGTTTATTAATTAAATCTGGCAGTAGATCTTATTTGTTTAGTGGGTATAGTAAACATATTACCGGCTCTCTGAGTATAAGTCTTTAAAACATAATATTTAAGAGGGTTTTGTAAAAAGAACATAATGTTTTAGTCAATATAAATTAAAAAAAATGATTTACCAATATAAATAAATAATACATTTTGGGTGGAATTTGTGCTACTTGAAAGTGTACTTCTCGACCTGCAATAATACATTTTACTAAGGGCTTTTTTTGACTACCCACAAGTTCAGCTAAAAGTAGGTTTAAAATTTGAAATGATAAAAACCTACTTTTAGTTTACCATTAGAAGGAGTAGTCCTAGGATTTCGTAGTTTTTTCATTGATGCTCCTGGAACAATATTGGCCAAGTGTGAGCACATTTGTCTTCCTGGCCGAAACTTTAGATGCCCGATTAGGTTGGCAAACTAGTTCCTGGTTCTTTGGTCTATGGCCCGATTAATCCTGCACTAACCTGGCCAGCAGTATTGTCCATTTTAAGGCAAAAACTGTCTGTATAATTTTAACGTTGCGCCCTTTGTATATGTACTGCCATCTGTGTGTATGTATGTACGTATGTATTTCGTTAGAAGTGTGTGTGTGTGAGTGTGTGTAATTTTTATATGTAATCGAATTGCGGCTATGCGGAGATTTTCCGTTTGCTTTGGTTTCAATTATCTTTTTAGTTTTCCTTTCGATTTTCCGCACTCGCCAGCATTAAAATTAAACAAAAACAACAATGTAACTGCAACAACAACAACTGCGAACGACCTGCGAAGTTGTTGGTTGGTTATATTTTTTTCTCACGCACGCACACACACACACTCACATGCACACACCAGCGAAGAAGTAGAAAAATTGCCTTTGCTGCTATTTTAAAGAACTTTTAGCGAATCATTTACCTATTTATTGTACGGATTTCGAGCTGTACTAGAGCACTATCTTTTGCATAATGCCGATTTCCGCCTCGTTAATGGCTCACTAAATTAAATATTGAATGGGGGAAATGTGAATGCCAAACACACAAACAAAGCAGCTACAAAATGATTCTTTTCTAGCTAGCTATGCCGGTCCCTTTCTGGCGCACGCGTTTCGGCTATCGGGCCCAGCGGCCGACCCTCTCGCTCGCACACTACGCAGAAAAGCTGCGTTTAATTGAATGAAATTGTTTTAGTTAGTACAATTCGAACACCGGGCACTAATCACACCGACTTTTAAGTATTTTTTCTTGGCCAGTTTTTAACGCGGATCGCTCGAATTTCTGGCTGCCCTGCCAAGTCCGATGGGGTTGTTGATGTCGCATCCGATACATCGGATATCGGATAGGAGCGGAAGTATTTGCGCAGTCACTGCTCCCGCAGCAGGGTTGCCACCTATCGATTGACCGCGCTGGTGGCTAGCTAGAAAAAAGGTAGCGGCAGGAGCATTTGTGATGTCGCCAAAAAACCGTGATGGCTCTAAACAGTGAACCCTCGTTTGGGTATTCACTTTTCATATGATCGTTACAATGATTCGTTACAATAAATACAAAGAGCTTATTGAGTTTTCTGAAGCAAGAAAAAAATAGGAAAGCTTCTATTCATCTCATATTTTAAAAAAGGCAGCATTCTTTAAATTAAAATTATAAAGTATATCAGGGTAAAAATGCTTATATCTAGAAGTTCTTGAATTAGACTAAACTTTTATTAAGCATTTAACACAAGTATGTCGTTTCTTATCATACATAAAAAAACCCGCTAAATTAGTGGTCTTATAAAAGATAGCCAATCTGGATTTCCACTGACTAAAGAGCAGTCAAAAAAGGTGCACCACTGGCCGATAACTCTGCTCCCGCAATCGATAGTTCCGCAGCTGCTGTGTTGGGCCGGCAAATTGTTTAACTTGCTAAATTGTTTAATAATGTTTTAAATAGTTGCGACAGTGAGCAAACCAGACAACCGCAATGTTTTCCATGTGCAAGCAGACGCACGCCGCCACGGCGCTGGAGTTTTCGATAGCGTGCCGCTTCTTCAACAACCTGGAGGAGAACCTGGTGGTGGCGGGCGCCAATGTGCTGAAGGTGTACCGGGTAGCGCCCAACGTGGAGGCGGGCCAGCGGCAGAAGCTGAATCCCAGCGAGATGCGGCTGGCGCCCAAGATGCGCCTGGAGTGCCTGGCCACGTACAACCTGTACGGCAACGTGATGTCGCTGCAGTGCGTCTCCTTGGCGGGAGCCATGCGGGATGCCCTGCTGATCAGCTTCAAGGACGCCAAGTTGTCCGTGCTGCAGCATGATCCGGATACGTATGCCCTGAAGACCCTCTCGCTTCACTACTTCGAGGAGGATGACATTCGTGGCGGCTGGACGGGCCGGTACTTTGTGCCCACAGTCCGCGTGGATCCGGATTCCAGGTGCGCCGTCATGTTGGTCTACGGCAAGCGACTGGTGGTGCTGCCCTTTCGCAAGGACAACAGCCTGGACGAGATCGAGCTGGCGGATGTGAAGCCAATTAAAAAGGCTCCCACAGCCATGGTCAGCAGAACGCCCATTATGGCCTCGTATTTGATAGCACTGCGGGATCTGGACGAAAAGATCGACAATGTGCTGGACATACAGTTCCTGCACGGCTACTACGAGCCCACGCTGCTCATTCTTTACGAGCCGGTGCGCACCTGTCCGGGAAGGATTAAGGTGCGCTCGGATACCTGTGTTCTAGTGGCCATTTCGTTGAATATCCAGCAGAGAGTGCATCCGATTATATGGACGGTCAACAGTTTGCCGTTCGACTGTTTGCAGGTGGGTAGAAAATTCTAGGAATATGATTTTCTCTATAAAAATATTCTCTTAATGTGCCCTTAACTTTTCAGGTTTATCCCATTCAAAAACCCATTGGTGGCTGTCTGGTAATGACTGTCAATGCCGTGATCTATCTCAACCAGAGCGTTCCTCCATATGGTGTTAGTTTGAATAGTTCAGCCGACAACAGCACTGCGTTCCCGCTGAAGCCGCAAGATGGAGTGCGAATTAGTTTGGACTGTGCCAACTTCGCTTTCATTGATGTGGACAAGCTGGTAATCTCGCTGCGGACTGGAGATCTCTATGTGCTGACTCTGTGCGTTGACTCGATGAGGACGGTGAGGAACTTCCATTTCCACAAAGCAGCTGCTAGTGTGCTGACTAGTTGCATCTGCGTCCTGCACTCGGAATACATCTTTTTGGGATCACGTCTCGGAAATTCCCTGCTGCTGCACTTTACAGAGGAGGATCAGAGCACGGTAATTACTTTGGATGATGTAGAGCAGCAGGCGGAGCAGCAGCAACGCAATGTGCAGGAAGAGGATCAGAATGTTGAGGAGATTTTCGATGTTGACCAAATGGAAATGGTTCCCACCCAAGCCAAATCGCGTCGCATTGAGGATGAAGAACTGGAGGTAAGAAAAAGATCTAACTAGCTACCTGAAATCCAGAATTACTACAAATGTTCCCTTCTTTTTACAGGTGTACGGCTTGGGAGCTAAGGCGTCAGTTCTTCAGCTGCGCAAGTTTGTCTTTGAGGTTTGTGACAGTCTAATAAACGTGGCTCCTATCAACTATATGTGCGCCGGAGAGAGAGTAGAGTTTGAAGAGGATGGGGCCACATTGCGACCACATGCGGAATCTCTGCAGGATCTGAAGATCGAGCTGGTAGCTGCCACGGGTCATAGCAAAAACGGAGCTCTATCCGTCTTCGTGAACTGCATCAATCCGCAGATCATAACAAGCTTTGAACTAGACGGCTGCCTTGATGTGTGGACCGTGTTTGATGATGCTACCAAAAAGACCTCCCGGCATGATCAGCACGATTTCATGTTGCTTTCACAAAGGAACTCCACCTTGGTTTTGCAAACAGGACAGGAAATTAACGAGATCGAAAATACAGGTTTCACTGTTAACCAGCCGACCATATATGTCGGTAATCTTGGACAGCAGCGGTTTATTGTCCAGGTGAGTTTTAAACAGTGCTAATAAGATTTCTTGTTTATTTTTTAATTGTTGTGTTTTTTATTTACCAGGTCACCACTCGTCACGTCAGGTTACTGCAAGGAACTCGTCTGATCCAGAATGTGCCCATCGATGTGGGCTCGCCAGTGGTGCAGGTGTCAATAGCAGATCCGTATGTTTGCCTGCGGGTGCTAAATGGTCAGGTAATCACACTGGCGCTGCGAGAAACACGTGGAACTCCGCGATTGGCTATCAACAAGCACACGATCAGCAGTTCCCCCGCCGTGGTTGCCATTTCCGCTTATAAGGATTTATCAGGATTATTCACAGTCAAGGGAGATGATATCAATCTCACGGGAAGCTCAAATAGTGGATTTGGACACAGTTTTGGGGGCTACATGAAGGCGGAGCCCAACATGAAGGTGGAGGACGAAGAAGATCTGCTCTACGGCGACGCCGGAAGTGCTTTCAAGATGAATAGTATGGCGGATTTAGCCAAGCAATCCAAACAGAAGAACTCGGACTGGTGGCGACGTCTCCTAGTGCAAGCCAAGCCCAGCTATTGGTTGGTGGTTGCACGCCAGAGTGGCACATTGGAGATCTACTCCATGCCGGACATGAAGCTGGTGTATCTCGTAAACGATGTGGGCAATGGAGCCGTAGTACTCACGGACGCCATGGAATTCGTACCCATTTCGCTGACCACACAAGAGAACTCCAAGGCGGGCATTGTCCAAGCTTGTATGCCGCAGCATGCCAACTCTCCACTGCCACTGGAGTTGAGTGTCATAGGTTTGGGACTCAATGGAGAAAGACCTCTACTAATGGTGAGAACTCGAGTGGAGCTGCTCATATACCAGGTCTTCCGATATCCCAAGGGTCATCTGAAGATTCGTTTCCGCAAGCTGGAGCAACTGAATTTGTTGGACGAACAGCCGTCGCATATTGATTTGGACGAGAACGAAGAGCAGGAGGAGATAGAATCCTACCAAATGCAACCGAAGTATGTCCAAAAACTGCGACCTTTCGCCAACGTAGGAGGGCTATCTGGCATTATGGTGTGTGGAGTAAATCCCTGCTTTGTCTTCCTAACATCCCGCGGAGAACTTCGTATACATCGGCTGCTGGGAAACGGAGATGTGCGTAGCTTCGCTGCCTTTAACAATGTGAATATACCCAATGGATTCTTGTACTTTGACACCACCTACGAGCTAAAGATCTCTGTGCTGCCCAGCTACCTGAGTTACGACTCTACGTGGCCGGTGAGAAAGGTTCCACTGAGATGCACACCAAGACAACTTGTTTACCACCGCGAGAACAGGGTTTACTGTTTGATAACTCAAACGGAGGAGCCGATGACCAAGTACTATCGGTTTAATGGCGAGGATAAGGAGCTGTCAGAGGAAAGTCGTGGCGAGCGGTTTATTTACCCCATTGGATCGCAGTTTGAAATGGTTTTAATATCACCGGAAACCTGGGAGATTGTGCCAGATGCATCGATTTCATTTGAACCCTGGGAGCATGTCACCGCATTCAAGATCGTAAAATTATCATACGAAGGTACTAGATCTGGTCTCAAAGAATACCTGTGCATTGGAACTAACTTTAACTACAGTGAAGATATTACCAGCAGAGGAAATATTCATATTTATGATATCATCGAGGTGGTTCCTGAGCCCGGAAAACCCATGACCAAATTCAAGCTGAAAGAAGTCTTTAAAAAGGAGCAGAAAGGACCCGTTTCGGCCATTTCGGATGTGCTGGGCTTCCTGGTAACTGGGCTGGGACAAAAGATCTATATTTGGCAGCTACGCGATGGAGATCTCATCGGCGTGGCTTTCATAGATACAAATATCTATGTGCACCAGATTATCACCGTGAAATCACTGATTTTCATCGCAGATGTTTACAAATCTATAAGTTTGCTGCGCTTCCAGGAGGAGTATCGCACTTTGTCGCTGGCATCGCGAGATTTTAATCCTCTGGAGGTGTATGGTATTGAATTCATGGTGGACAACTCAAATCTGGGTTTCCTGGTGTCCGATGCTGAACGCAATTTAATTGTCTACATGTACCAGCCAGAGGCCAGGGAATCGCTCGGTGGCCAGAAACTGCTTCGCAAGGCAGATTATCATCTGGGACAGGTGGTGAACACCATGTTCCGCGTGCAATGCCATCAAAAGGGACTTCATCAGCGCCAACCTTTCCTCTACGAAAACAAGCACTTTGTAGTTTATGGAACCCTAGATGGAGCTCTGGGATATTGCCTGCCACTTCCCGAGAAAGTGTACAGGAGATTCCTTATGTTGCAAAACGTCCTCCTCTCTTACCAGGATCACCTATGTGGCCTGAATCCCAAGGAATATCGCACTCTTAAATCCACCAAGAAGCAGGGTATCAACCCCTCACGCTGCGTCATCGACGGAGATTTAATTTGGTCATATCGCCTAATGGCCAATTCGGAGCGCAATGAGGTGGCCAAGAAGATTGGCACGCGGACGGAGGAGATCCTGGGCGATTTGCTGGAAATCGAAAGACTGTCCAGCGTTTTCTAGACATCCTATAGCGTCAAAGATGTAAAGTTTTAGTTGGTAGTTCTATCTGTAGCTTATATTATATGTTACGAGTTTCTCAATTGTAATTCTAGTTTTGTAATCCAATCGAAGCCACAACAAAGTATTTTGTTAAGTAAACTTATAGCTTGTTATGATTTCGGCGGGCTGGATAATAATTTTGTGGTCAAGCAGTAATCTTCCCTAATATTGTAGACTTTAATTTGCCAATATTTATCAAGTTTAAATATGGTAAAAATAAAAAACAGAAAATTTAATTGGTTTTAAATTTATTTTATGATTGCAAGTACAAGGAAAACTTTATCTTTTAAAAAATGGTCAATGATTCGATCTCTAGTCTTCAATTTCTAAAGAGATTCAGTAGTCTGACCGTCCTTCTTTAGTTTTATCCCTATTTAAACACAAACTTTCCCCACTCAAGAGATCAATGTTTAAGAAATTCAAAACCTTGCCCAAAGGCAAAAAAAAAACAATTGAAGACATTGGATTGGACGCTTTGTGGTGCGTCTTGCCTGCTTCACAGCTGGAGCTGATGGCTTTCTTTATGTATTGTATAATATATATAATGTATATGTATACTAGATTATTCATTGTATAAACTAACAACATCATCAGTATCATTATCAGTTAGTTAACTCAATGTGCAACAGCCAACGACAGCCGTACACTCGTCGTACGAAGAAAATACACATTTCCAATCGAAGATCATCCGAAAAAATGAAAGAAAACTTATAGGCAATATATAATTAAAGAAATTGCAAACTGTCTGCTTAGTTGGTACTTGGTAGTTGGTAGGTGGTAGGTGGTGCGTATGTGGTTTCATATGTGGTTTATGTGGGTGGTTGGGTGTCTGTAGAAGGCGCTTCGTGTGTCCTTGTTTCGTTGAGCAACTAATTTAGTTTAGATAGCGAAAACAATCTTCAAGGCGGCTAGGCAACAGGCAAACAAACAAGTATGCGGATTACGAGCTGATATATTTATGTGTACGTAGTGGTGACTCCGAAATCCCAGCCATCCTGGCTAGCCCTCGATCTGGGATCGCAGGCGGGGACGTGGCAAGTCGCCAAACACAGCCTCGCCATGGACACTTTTGGTCAGCGCTTGGATGCTGGCCGCAATGTCGATGTTGTCCATTCCCTGATAAAGAAATCAATCGTTAGTTTCTTGTGTACTAAGGCATTTTAATGCTGATCTCACCTCTTCGCCTCCAAGCGCATAGTTATTATTGTTGGCCGCAGCAGCTCTCTCGGCCAGCGTGGCGTTGGCTATCTCGATGGGCAGACTCTTGGCGAAGTTCATCAACTGCGCCTGGCTGGGGCGTCCGCCTCTTCCTCCGCGCGTTGGTATCGAAATGGAGCTGTCCGGGTCGAGAGCATCTGCAAGTGGGGGGGAGAAATTCTGGTTACTAAATGCTATGCAAACAAGGATTTTATAGTACTCACCTTCAGCTTCGTCGGCAGCATCGTCTTCCAACAAGCCATTTTGCTGGCTCATCTGCCGGAACGAAGTGTCGTGGTGCTCCTGCATATACACCAGACTCCGCGGGTAGCTGGGCACTGGCACGGACTGAACTGGTGGTGGCGCCGGAGCATCTACATCCTCTAGGTCGAAGAGGCAGTCATCCGCATCGTCGGCGGCACTAGACTGACCCCCGCCGTTGGTGGCCAACATCTGGGTTGGTGGACCACCAGCTCCGCCGGTTGCCGATTGCTGCCGGAAGGTGGGACTGTTGCCCACGCTCATGGGCGTGGCTTCTGGGGTGGCGGGAGGTGTGTCAAAGTGCGACATCTTCCTGGCCACCGAGACACTCTGCTGCATTGGCTGCTGCTGCTGCTGCGCATGCAATTGTTGCTGCGGCTGCTGGTTCAGCGTAAGGAAGCTGGGCGGATGATTCAAGGTGGTGGTGGGCGTGGTGGGTCCACCATTCAATTCCCGCCGACTGCTGATTGTGTTCCTGCGCCTGGCAGTGGCACTCTGCGGCTGATTGGCCGCCACATCTAAGGCGGGGGGCATGGCACGGTCCAGCAGCTCCGAGGCCTGCTCGGACAACGCACGGATAAGTCTGAGTAGCAACGCACAGTCCTGATCCGACTTCTCCCGGAAACTGTTCAACAATTGGAACTGATTGCGCGTATACCGCTCGATTCGCTCGTTTGTCTCCAAAATCTCCTCCTGCAATCGCGCCTGCTGATGCGCTTGGATCATTCTCAGCCTCTGCAGCCTGGCATCTGTGGGATTCGCGGACAGCGAACCAATGCTCATATTCGATGCAGAGTTGGATATTCCACTGGTTCGGGACTGGGAGTCACTGCCTGTTTGGTCCATGATCAGCAGCTCGAAGGTCTCCGAGTAGGATTTGTTGGACTTGCGCTGGGCCAGCTCCTCGCTGCTGCTCAGCAGCGTGCAGTTGATGAGGTAGAGCGTGGGCGTGGCTCCGGCCCCCGCCGTCAGTCGCTTGGCGCACAGCACCTCCTTGCAGTTGATGCACAGGCTCAGCTGCCAGCTCTGGCCGGCGGCATCCAGGGTGAGGCCAAACAGCAGCTCCCGCTGGTTGATCAAGGCCACCGTGAGGTCTGGAATGGGTCCATAGGCCTGGAAAGTTAGGAAAAGTTAAAGATTACTGTTTGTTTGAGAAAATAATCAATCGATTCAATTATTTTAATAATTTGTTAACAATATAGGTATGTGTGACCTTAAATAATACTTTAATACATAATCTATATATAAATTCGTATTATAAATCCCTATTATAAATCCGTATTATTATAGATCCGTCTTATATAGATTTTAAACTCGAATAAATTTTATTTTTGTTTTGAAATGTCTTTTTTTAAGTATTAAATTTTCTATTTACAAAGAAGATCCTCTAACCGGCTAAAACTATACTAGTTCGTACAAGAAAATATTTCCTAGTCCTGTATGTGGTTTTTTTAGCATTTTCCCCCTACTTCATTATTACTGGATTATTTCAAGTCAACAAGTCGATAAGACCCTCCACACAGCCTGGTCAATGTCTGATAAAGGGGATTACCAATTTACCCCATTATTATCTGCAGTTCTGATCACCCCTGCAGTGGCTTTCTTCGATATTTACCCAGTCAACAACCCCGCCGCACAGTAGTTCAAGTGCAAATTTGTCAATTATGTTCATTTCGAGTGCAGCACCCGATTGTCTGAAAACTTATCGGAAAACAAGAGACCGCTGATGAACATGAAAACAACAAACAATTAGTGCAATGGGAAAATGATGTTGGGGGGCACCAAACACTGCTTGAATTATTCAGGGTATCATGGAGAACAAACACAAGATCATGTGATGGGCAAACAAGTTTCCGATATCAAACAATCAATTGAAATAGTCTGTTTTGAAATGGCAAAATGGTGACCCCAAAAACGAGAAAGAAACAACTGCAAATAAAATACGAATATAAACAAATGTTCATGATCAAAATTCTGCTCCAAAAGTTACCTCACACAGCTGTATACTATAAAAAACTAAACCCAACCCCCCTCTTTAATTTATACAGATAAATTCCCCCATTTGTGCAGAATAATTCCGGCATGTTTGGGATCGTAGCACGTGTTTGCCGACTGACACAGGAGAGGAGAACACTTTTTATAGACGTGCTCGGTTAAATTTGACACTCGCGTCCAACACAATCAAGCAATATTCATATAACCCGGACAATAAACCACCCAAGGGGGGAGGGGTGAGGGGGCGGGACACTGGACACTGGACACAAGTGCACAGACAACCATTCGCACACGTATATACACAGAATTAAATTGAATTAACGTACGAAATGCAAACGTCAACAGAAATCAAATGACAATGTTGCCCGTCAGCTAAGCGCTTCAATAGCTCCTGGATTGTATAGCATCGTTTTCCATATAACCGTCATCATAATTGTCAGGTGGGCAGAGGAAAAACAAATATATCATCTTGGAGATGAGGATCTAATATCATTTTGGATATGCGGTCCATTCATATTATGTCCAATTAACTATGTCTTTATTATAAATAACGATTTTTGCTTCGTGAGAATTTAATGATATTTGCTTATAAATGTATCTTAAGAGTTTAATGCACAAAATTTATTCATTAAATATAATTATAATATATATGTCATAATTATGATTGTTTGCAGAATGGTTGTATCTAACCACAGTTTCAAGGTGCAGTTATAAGAGAACATTTTACAGTACTATTTTGAAAGTAATAATACTATAAAAAGAATTATATCTTGAAAAATAATCAAGAATATTATATATATTCATATATTATATTGTTTTATAAAAAAAGCTCTTTGTTGTTCTGACCAAAAATGAAATTATTTCCCCAATTTCTCCCACGCTTCTACTTATAAGTAACAAATATTAAACTAAACTTGGCAAGGAAATCAATTTCCGGGTTTTCAAAACTGCAGCTGCATTCGTTCGTCTTCTTTTAAAAATTGTTTTCGCTTCCATTTTGGACAATAACAAGTTGCGGTCACACCCACTCAAAAAATATTGTTTTCAATGCAAATTCCCAACTTGTTTACACCCAGTGCGGTAATATCTAATCAGCCTCAGGCAGTCGGCGACAATAATTATATGAATGAAACAAAAAAGGCAGTAAAATGTGACACAGCAAATGCATTGTTGTCAAGTGTTTTGGCATTCATTTGTTATTATTGCTGCCAAACGCATAAACATATTTATGGGCTCAGGCCTATTTGCTCGGTTTAAAATTGCAGTTTTATGGCTGTTTTCGTAACCACAAGACTCGACTGACTTGTTGTTCTTGCTGCTAATTTGCTTCGCTGTATACCCTCTAGTTGGGTTTTTTGGGGGAATGTTCGATCGAAGAGCAGATAAGATAGGTGGTGATAGAGGAAAGATTACATTTGTCACAGCGATTTTTAATTTTAGATTTATGATTTTATCTGTCGAGAGCGGGTAATTAAGATTAGGACATTTTTCCATACATTGACATATTGGGTTATATTGTAAATAATCAGAAATATCTAGGTTTTGTATCTTGTATTTAACTATGTTTTCTTATATTAACACAGAGGGAAATATTCATGTTTATTGTTCTTAAATTGAGAACATTTGTTCTTAAAAACCGTGTAAGTACATTTTGGTATCTATGTTCTCAATATTGGAACGAAATGGTGAGTTAAATTGTGTTTATTTAATAACTTTATGATAAGTATACACTACTGACTGGACCAATAGTTTATTTGTTGAGTTATACTTGGTTCGAGCAAAATTAGATCATTTTCAACTTCAAAAATGTCGTTCTATTTTTAAGAACATTTTTAACTCAAATGTGAACGTCAGAATTTTCTCTGTGTAAGTAAGGTTCTTTAAAACTAATCTCTTAACAAAAATGGTTTCTTAGACTATACACTTTCCTGCCTTATCGCTAAGATTCCAGGGTATCAAAGTTATCGGTCATTGCTGATCCCCGTCATTCATTCTTAATTTTTTAACGTTATTTTCAATTTTTATGGCCCGACTGGCTAAGCTTAAAGTGGGTGTTTTTGTTTACTCGGTTGTTTTGGCCCCGACCGCCTGACCTTATCAGTTGGGTTGTAAAATCTTGTGAGCCCTGCTTAAGTCCCATCACATCCATCCATCCATCCTGGATACTTTCCCGCCCAACAATTTGTAAGAACTTGCACACATCCCTCGCCATTCGCAATCTGCCAAATGTCAATGACTCTTCTCAGTGACTTTCAGACTGCAATGACAACAATTGAAGGCAATAGCCGTCGTCGTCACTTCATTGGGTTGGTTGCTTAATTAACGTAACTGGCTGTTCGAATTATCGGTTCTTGCTTAATTGAAATTAAATGTCTGTGCGCGCTGTCCTGCTAATTATGTTGTGGCGCCACCTAGCGTCCGGAACCAGTGGCAGTTAGCTAATTAAATAACCGTTTACGTTCGACTTTGACGTATGACCGTTTGTTTTATGGCCCAGAGCCCCGGCATTTGATTAATTGTAATCGCCTCTTGTGGCCGAAAGCAAAAGCAAAAAAAAAAGTAAACCACGTAAATAATAATAAATAAAACATGGCGTGTTCTTGTTGGGGGAGCTTCTGAAAGAGATGGGAATTGGCTGGCAGAATGAGAGGCAAAATCGCCAGAGGAAACGCGCCGAGGAGCACGTAATTCAGCCGCACACGCTCTTCGCATATCGGAAATCAATATAAATCGTTTTAATTGAAATGCGACATTTAAATAATGTATGCAATCTAGACGGAATCAATTGCAGTTGTGCCAACTGTCGAAATCGTTGTCAAAATGTCAACGGATCTCTTAATATGCATGGGGGTGTATCTATAAAAAAACAACTTAAATACAAATTAAATTATTTTAATATTTTGCCTTACTTTTTCTTTATGTAAAGTAATCTCAAACGGATCTGTTTACCTGACTCGTTTGTAAACAAATATAAATCGTATGGAACCGCATAATTTGGCCATAAAGACGACCATAACTTGAGAGTTATGTTCTGGCAATCTTGGCCAGGAAATAGAAGTGCAATATTATGGACCTCTCAAGTGCCTCGGCTGTTTAGTTATGCTGTAAAATTAATAACGACGGCTGTTAAAGCTTTTTGCTATCATCAAAACTGTTGCGCACTTGAACTGCCTCTGCCTGTCTGTTTCTATTTGATTTTTTCATTTTCATTTAGATTTTCTGTCTGGGCCGCAGGCTAAAAACAATTGAAATTCATATCAGAATGAGAGTGTCTGGCAATGCAGATCCCCACCAGCCGGCTTATGCAACCAGAACGATTCCCATAAAACAAGCAACTTTGCGCCAGAATGTACATATGTAATAATTTTTCGCATTTTGCACATTGCTGCATAATTAATTTGTTGTTGTTCGAGGCGATTGTGTAGTGTAATTGATTGCCCGGCATTAATTAAGCTCGTGGCTCGACACTCGATGTTTCTAATGGGTCTACTTAGGGTCTGCTGTCAACCTCCCCCGGGGGTCCCTACTTTCCCCTATCATTTTCTACTTGGTTTTCATTTTGCATATCGAATCGCTTTGCTGTTGACTTGGTGAAAAACAAACAAACACATTAAGCTGTGTCCAAAGGTAAAAGTGAGCTGTTGATGACACATAAAAGAAAATATTTTCGCTTTTTAATCGCCCTGATACAGTTGTACGTGCACATGTAAATGCAGATATGATAAACAAATAGTTTGTATCTTAAACCTTTTAAAATGTTTATTTAATTTTTCTTATCTTGAGTGTGAATTCATTAAGATAATACTTATCATGTTATCTTTTTTTAGGGGATTGTAATTCTGATATCATAGTCAAAACTTATATTAAATATTATTCTTTCTAAATTATTAAAAATTATCACTAAAGCCTACAAAACGTGTTCATACACAGGGGAAATGTCAGCGAGGGGGCATTAACCTGTTGCAAGTGTTGGCACCTTCGATAATTGCCCATCAATCAGGCCATCAATCATCCGTGGCTGGCACACCTTTTGGCCAAAAAGAAAAATAGAATCATTCGCCCGATTGACGCATTTTCCTTTGTTTTGTTTTCCATTTCTAATTCTATTTTCATTGGATTTTACTTTTTTTATAGCTTCGAGATAACTTGCCTTGTTTCGTATCATCGGCAGAAACCGAAACTGAGCCAAAAGAAAATAAGTTGTAAACAAATCAACTGGCAAAAGAAACTACGAAAATAATCTTTTATAGGTTTGGATCCCATTCCCCCCCCCCCCCCCCCCCCCCAAAAAAAAAAAGAGGAGGGATTGCGCGAAGAGGGGTTCGCTCTGGGGTGCGACTGGGTTTGCCTCGATGCTCACGAATAATACAATATAATACCCTCTTCCTCTTCGGTTCTTTTTTAGTTTTGCCTCTTTTTTTTTGGATTGGATTGTTTTTTGTTGTCGAAAAAAGCAAACACATTTCGTTCAGATACGTCGCCGTCGTTGGCCATTATCATAAACAACTTTAGACAGCTGGGGACACACGCGCGTGCGGGGCGTTTTCGCTCTTCGGATTACGAATTGCCAATTTGTATTGCTCGGGCTCTTTTCGAAAAATTTCCACTACCATTTGGCGGGTTTACGGGTCCATCTAGGGCTTTTGTTTTGCTCTTGCTTTCTTCGGGTTCGGGTTCGGGTTCGTTTGGGCCGTCTATGTGAGTCACTTAGGGCCTAAGTCTGATTTAATCACCCATAAAAGTGTCTTTGGGTCACTTGTTGGTCGAAACTTGTTTTTCCAGACACCAAACGGTCTTAGTAATAGGGTTCGGTCCATGTTTCTTGATTGGTATTAATTGTTTTTTTAATTTATAGGGCGTTATGAAGAAATACATTTTGTTAAAGAGTCTTTGGATTGGTATTAATAGCTTGTCATTTGAATATTGTTGGTTAAGTTATGTATAACAGTTTAAATAAGTTAACTGGATGTTAGATAGGATCAGTAGGGTGCTATAAAATTTGTTTTTCTTTTATTTAGTATGTTTTAAATTTTTGGAATACTTCAAACTACGACCTCTATAATTATAATTACCAATATTTCTTTATTACATTTATTTTACTACCTTAAAGTTAAATATTACACGCTCAAATCCATTTAAGCAATTTTGTTATTATAAGCTCTATAATTAAGAAGAATGATGGTTTTGTAAAAGCTTCAATATAATTGATTATCTCGTTTGTCTCTCTAAATATTTAGTCAACACGTGTTACAAAATTAATTGCTCTCATGTTAACTTTCTAAACCAATTTAAGCTTATTGTTTTTTAGCCCTTTCCTTCTTCCCTTCTTCGTACTACTCCAATAAAATGTTGCCTTATCTACAAAGAACTTAAAAAGAGGAAAAATAATAAAAAAAAGCGTATCATTCAATGTCGTTTGAAAACAAAATCTGATAAGGCCCTAGACCCAAAACATCGCGTATAGTCTCGCCAGCCAATGTACCACGAATAATACCGGCCCCTACCCTCTGTACCCCCTTTCCCCACAACATATATAGTGCAATCGGGTCTAGAAAGAGAGACAGAGAGAGAAAGCTCTGGGAAACGTGCACACGTGTGCTCCCGCCGACAGATTAAGCGTTTATTTAATAGGAATGTGCTTAAAAGAGTCGCAGCTCAGTTCCCTACACCAAGAAAAAAATATACCTATAATTTCCCAACAATTTGGAGCTTTTTAAAATGAATTTTAACAACTAGACATTATAATAGTGTGCCCATATCCTCGACCTATGCTAATTCCAAAAAAAATAACGGTTTATAAGGCCTTCGCGTTTTTAGTACAACCAATTTGTTCAAGTATTTGAATTTTACAAAATTAAATAATTTTTCTCAGTGTTTAACAGTAAATTAGGCGCAACAGTGTTTGCCTACCGGCGGTGCTTAACAGACTTTGAAAGGAGTGAGCAGCTGAGAGGGGTAGATACGGGTAGATAGAGAAGACTGGGGGCTACGAGGTGTGCCAGCGTTATCTAAAAACTTTGACAAACAAATTTTCGTTGCCGTGGGTTTTGTTTGCTCAGCCCACAGCCGGCTACAACTCAAATTTAATAAACAAACAGCAAAGATGGCGGAATTCTCGGGCCTGCCCAACGTCTGCTGTTAATTGTTAGTTTACTCGCTTTATACACACGCTCACACCGGTCCTATAAATATTAATATAAATACACATATATGGCCATATACATTCCTACTAGAATAATGAGATCATCTGTGGCGGTCCCAAAACGCGACCTGCGCCTATTTTCGTAGCTACCGAATTATAGAGTTGTGATAAGAGCTGATTATTTGTGCAAAGGGGCTATTTATAGCTCTTCCTGGGGTAAAAATTACAAGACAACAGAGTGGTGATAAGACGGAATTTCAAACACTTGGGGAAAAAAGAATGTTTTTCAGAGCTAAGATTAAAGTTTTGGACTGAAGAATATTTTGGTTCTAGACTTTAAAATTCTTGTAAATGAATGAGTCTTTCAAGGGTCCCAAAAAAAAAAACCAAAGTTTTTCTGTAAAATAAATTAATTTAAAGTTGGTATCTAAATGTCATAAACCTAATTTGTTAAACGTATTCACAAAACTTGATTTTTTCTTTGTACACTTTTTCACTTTTCATTCCTATTTGCGTATCAAATTAAGACGTTTTCCGTCCTCTTGTTTCGTGTTTATCCAAAGCAAACAAATCTCTGGCACATTTGACACAGTTTTCAGTATTTATTTATTTCTCGTCTGGCAATACTATTATTTTTTTTATTTTGGCTGCATTGTGTTGTGCCTCAGAGCAAATATTTATGCCAAGCCATCATAATTGGGGGGAAGCGAAGAAGCTAACCCCTCACCAGAAAAATCACGCACGGTAAACGTGAATGACCGAAAATCAGAGAATCAACCCCCACCCAGAAAATCCCACCCCTTTTGGCTTTCTTCATCCCTCGTGCACACGCAAAATAAATTATTCGCGTTTAGATATTTTGAAAATTGCCCGCTAGCCAAGAAGAGGTGATTTCGCTTTATTTTTAGCAGGCGCGCGGTTTCTCAATTCAAGAATTTATAGTTTTGTTTACACAAGAGTGTCGAATTGTGTGCGCATTTGGGCGGTACTTACAAGGCCCGTGGAAAAGGTTAAGAGTTTACGAGCGAGCAAGAGGCTCGTTAAATTGGTCCAAAGTTTGATTCGGGTCAGTAGTGGTGAAGCCCAAGTGTGGGCTTTATTACAGTACATGACTTTCAAGGTTATATTTGTTAAAGATTAACATTGGTTTTCAATTAACCGACACGCGCGCTGTTAGCAGTGGGGTATACATATATGTATAAGTATATAGGGTTAAAGGGGTGGCCGGGCGCTGATTGACCAGAGTCCCTCTTCTGGGACTCTGAAATTCTGACCTTGCGATAAAATAATTGCAATCTCCTGCTGGGGTTTGATAAGTTGCTTTTTGAAATGCCAGTAATTGAAATAAGTTGGGGTGTTGAAAATATATATATTCTTTAGATATGCGTTAAAACTAAAGTAAATGAATCCATAAAGTCTTGAAATAAAGTTTAAGTCGCCTTTTTATAAAAGGCATATTTTATAAGAGTTGATTTGGTATACAATAATTCAGTTTTGAATATTTGATAATATCTTAGTACACATCATGTTTTTATATAAGAGTTGATTTGGTATAAAGTTTGAACAATTTTAAAATATCTTAGCAATCATCACATTTATTTTAATACCTTTAACTCATTCCTTTAAAAATATTTTGTCAAGTTGCTGAATCATTTTTTGTTCTCTGGGACTATCTCGCAAGGTGAAAATAAAACGATAAGAAATTCTTTTTATAAACAAATACAAATCATTCCAGACCAAAAAAAGTTTAAATGATCATTCATTTTAAAGACCAATTTCATCACCTTTGTTTACTTGCTCGCCAGCCCTAGACAGCAAATAAGCTTCCCTCGCCTGATTTGCGATAAAATAATGATTCTCCTTCCCTTCGAGGGCCCACTTATCATTCCACTTACTATTATTGTTACACAAACCCATACAAACTTCCTCGATTCACAGACTTTACATTTGATAATGGCTATTTTTAGAGTCCACAAACGTTGTCACTGCAGCCGCTCCTCCTTACATATGTACTTATTCTCCCCCCATAAAAGTATAACTTATAACTGATTGATAACTCGTGCTTGGGATTTGCTTCTGTTGATATTTGTTTTGCGGAATCGGTGGATTGGAAAAGGGTTTTTGTTTCATAACGCGATTAACTGGGCTAAAAATAGACATGGGCATATTAGTATATTAGCATATGAATGCAGCTTGTCAGCTTTTGTTTAAGCTGTATTCGTCAAACTTGTTTTTTGCCCCATTGAAAGATCGTCGCAGTTTTGTATCTTTTCAATTAGCCGATTTCCACAAGTGCGACAGAACTTTGGCGAAAGGGCCGCGGAAAGCGAGTTTAACTGATTAAAGGCTCTAATCATAAATAAATAATTTCCAAAGGCAAAATTAGAGGCAGACATCGATTGACGACAGCCCGACTGCCAGCGATCGGTTTTTTATATATAATATATGGAAGAGTATCAGACGGTATATCAGTATTTGTGTCGCAGCGTTTTTACCGTTTGATAACCTAGAAAGGAAGCCTAGGTGTGAGTGTGGATGTGTGTGGGGCGATGGACAAACGTAAATTGATAAGGGGCGTGCGTACAATCACAACATAGTTTTTATTTTAACTGCCGGTTTAGGAGGCAGTGACAAACAAACTGAAAGAAACTAAACCATCCACTTTCCATAAAACCCTCGAAAGACGTTATTCGGTAAAATCAGTTTATGAAACGAGTATTACCTATAGAAATAATTCACTACTACATATCATATCATATGTTATTAATGATTGTACAAAATTCCATGACTATTATTTTTTAACTGCCGGTTTAGGAGGCAGTGACAAACAAACTGAAAGATGCTATACCATCCACTTTACTTAAAAACCCTGAAAGACTTTATTCGGTAAAATCAGATTATGAAACGAATTTTAGCTATAAAATAAATCATTACTAAATATCATATCATATGTTATTAATGATTGTACAATATTCCATGACTATTATATTTTAACTGCCGGTTTAGGAGGCAGTGACAAACAAACTGAAAGATAGTATACCATCCTTAAAACCCCGAAAAACGTTATTCGGTAATATCTTATTAAGAAACGAGTATAAGCTATTCAATAATTCATTACTACATATCATATCATATGTTATTAATGATTGTACAAAATTCCATGACTATTATAGCAGAATCATTAGGTTCTCAAACAATATTATAATTATCAACAGATGTCGAAAATTCAGTGCGTTTTAACTTGAAATACTCAATTGTCAGTCTTTTCAATTTGCGTTACACAAATCATTAGGAAGTTCGAGTTGACATAGCCATAGCCTTGTAATATAACACATCTCTTTCCATATGTCGTCCAGCGATTCAACAAATTTGATGCATAAATTCATAATTTAAACATGTCGGGGCCTACGCAGTTGAGAGCTTTTATGGGTTTGGTGGTGATGGTGCTCCGACTGTCAACTGGCCCATCAAATGGGCCCGAAAAAACCATTCGCCAGCCATCACTATATGCCTTAGTGACCCCCTACCCGGCTTTGAATGTATGTTTGTATATACATATTGTCCTCACGGGTGTCTTTTGTGTGCCTACACATAGCAAAAAAAAAATCATCAGTTTGTACTAACTATTATTATTAACTACTTTTAACTTAAGGAGTTTTTTTTTAAATGAAAAAAATTCAAAATTTAAAAATTACGGAAAAATACAGCATCTATACCTTTAACTCAAATTGTTTTATCATTATTTTATTTAATCATTTTATAAAAACACCCAATACTTTTAAGATTTAGAAACAAAAGAAACCACACTGCTTTTATAAAGATTTTGTACTAACTATTATTATTAACTACTATTAACTTCAGGAGTTTTTTTTAATGATAAAAGTATCAATTCAAAAATCGAAATTTTTAAAAGTACGGAAAAATACAGCATTTTTATCTTTAACTCAAATTGTTTTAATTCTCATTACCACAGCTTTAAATGATATTCATTTTATAAAAATACCCAATACTTTTAAGATTAGAAACAAAAGCAACCTCATTGCTTTTATAAGGATTGTTTCTATAGTAATCTGGCAATATGGCACTGATATCGTTCGATTTTTTTCCGAGTGAGGGTCTTGAAGTAACTCCCCCTCTTTTTGCGCCCAGTGGGCCTTTTTGGGGACCCCTTTCTTCCTCTTCCCGGACCACTCCATCGACTTTACGGCGGTCCAGTACCCGGCCGGCCGCATTTGGAAATCTCGAAAACTTGTTTATCCAATACACACACACATACACACACTCAAAAAAAAATATACTGCCAAGAGATGGGGGAAAAAATTATAAACAAGTTTTTTGTTTTGTATTTCGGCTTGCCTGTTGTTGTTCTTCCTCTTCTTCTGCCTCCCCGTCTTTGCCCTCGTCCCGCCCACCTCCCACCGCCCCCTCCTCGACCGCTCTTTGTGCTTTTTACTTCTTGCTTGTATTTTGTCGCTGGTTTCGTAATTTATTCTAAAAGCGTTCCGTTTTGGCTCTATATAGAGAATAAATACATACATATATATACACGAGCTTGCATACGAATTTATAAATATACAAACATACAAATGTATGTACAATGTATGTACATTGTACATACATACAAGTGGGATGTGACGCGTGTTTGAATAAAAGTTATACCCTGAGTGTTACCGAATTACGCTCATCAGTTGTGAGATACTTTTGGGTGCAAATTTTATAAGTTAGTTATAAGTTAGTTATTTGCATTGATTGTTTAGTCAGAAACATGCAACTCAGACGTGCGAAAATTACTCTTATAATAATTCCAAGTTTTATCTTAACGAATTTTATCTTGTTTGCAAGCAAAATTTTTTGGGAACATGTTTTTTAAGTTCTTCAATACAGAACACCATTTAATTTTTGTTAAAAATTCTTATGTGATTTAATTTTAAAACAAAGAGTATTTGTGCTTCGGTCTAATGCACATTTTCTGGTTTTCTTCAGGTTTTTTGTTTTGTTTTGAGCTTTGAATTATTCAAAATAACACTTTTGGTCTATTTGTCCGTATTGTTGTTGCTGTACGCCTCAGCGCTTTTGAAGTGGGTGCAACACAAAGCAAAAAAAAAAAAGAATAATAGGCGCTATGGCTACATCGGACGATCTCCAAACCGCAAAAACAAAAACTAACAAGACGTTTGTAGTTTTATTGGACAATTCAATTTTGCATTACAACAAACACGGCTCTCGAGTTTCAAGCTTGCGGTGCAGCCACTGATGTGTAATTACAGCGATAACCCATTGTTTAAAATAAACACAGTAGTCCCACTTTCATATTATAACTAATAAATTTAATAGTTTAGATATATATAATTTTCAGTAGAGGGTATTCGGAAATTATTAAAGTACAAATTTAATATGATTTTATAGAACAAATTTGTAAGTAATTTAATATTATTGAAAATAGGATGTTAAAAATCAGGCTTTGGGAAAGGAAATTTCGAATTATGGATGTTGCACTGTAAAAACTCAGCAATTACATTTGGGAGGGAGGGGGTACCTCTCTTAAGCCTCCGCCCACCCACTGCATGTCAAACCTCGGCTTAGCCGCTCCAGTGGCTGTCAAAATGTGACAAGTGTCGTGGTCGAAGGAGGGGATAAAACGGAGATGGAGATGGAGAGAAA
This sequence comes from Drosophila subpulchrella, assembly GCF_014743375.2. NCBI lineage: Eukaryota > Metazoa > Arthropoda > Insecta > Diptera > Drosophilidae > Drosophila > Drosophila subpulchrella. Next base: position 12,273,658 of record NC_050611.1, read on the forward strand.
GAAAAGGGGATATAGAGATTTAACCTTGAAAAGTGTGGACAAGACAGGCGGCGATGACGCAGAGATTCTGTTTTTCGGATTTGGTCGAGGTAGAACCAGAAACGAAAGATGGAAAAATACAGTACAATTAATAATAACCATTACACGCAGAAAAAGACAGGTGAGAGATCCTCGAACGAAAATTCTTATGGGAAGAGTTCAAGGTATTATTTGCTTGCAAATGTCAACTTCTTACGAACCAGTTTACATTTTTAATTAATACACTTAAATATGATTTGATTTTATGCACATAATTTTGTTATAAATATAATAAAAAGCCAGTATTAACCATTCCATTTAAAGTCAAACAATAGTTCCTAATGGATTTTTTTATAAACTAGTAAGTGATCAAATAACCGAACAAAGAGTTTCTCATGGAAACTCCTAACGAAATTACCGAAAAAATATTTATTTAATAATTATTCACCAAAACAAACAAAAAAGTATATCAAAGTAATAACATGGTAATGGTAAAATTTACCACTTGTTTATTTATTTTTAAAAATGTACATATACATACATGGGAAAAAATATTCCCGGTGGTAAAATAAATAATAACCGAGAAAGTATGGAACCTTTTAACAATGACTAATAAAAAGCCGTTGCGGTGGTCTATAAATGCTACGTATACCTTTGATGAATTCAGTAAATATACAAGTTGTTTATTAAATATGGCGATTTGGTAAAAGGGAAGGTGGGTAGCTCCTACAAATCTAAATGAAACATTTAGGTGAGAATTTTAAAAATTTTTCGGTTGGTAATGGTACGCTAAATAGGTAATTACAAAACAAAACCCGAAAATGCATGCCTTTAATTATCCAGAAACACACAACTTCCGAATTCCAAAAGTAAAAATTACGACCCATGAACCGACTTTGCTTAACCCCTGAATGCCCGGTAATGCCAACCCCTTTGCGACTTTGTGACGTTTTTGGGGAAGCGAAAAAACTGAAAACTCAGAACGAAATTATGCAAATTACTTACAACTGAGGGCGTGACAAATGAAAAGCAAAAGCGCATAAATCATAAAAAACGCGAATAAAACCGGGGAAAAAGTAAGGCGAGTGGAACAGAAGCTGACGCAGGAAACTAAAAATACCGGCGATCAGGTTGGCAAAGAGAATACCGAAAAAGAACAGGGTGTTCCTGTGTGAAAAGGAGGAGCGGATGATGAAAACAGGTGCGGGCGGGGGAGGGGGGATGGCCGAAGGAGCGGAAGAGAGATGCGAGTTGCACTTGGGCAGGCCGAAAATAAACCAGAAAATGTGAGGATTGCTCACGATTTTCCCATGAGCGAATGGATGACCCTATTTATTCTTTCCCTTCTATATCCCCTATCTCCCTATCCCTACATCCCTCTATAGACCATTCCATTCCATTCAATTTCCATTCCCATTCCCTATTCCAGGTCTATGTTTGTTTTGTGTGTGTGAGAATAGGCGACACAGGCAGAAACGGCGAAAAGCAAAAGCCATAGGCCGGCACACAAAGCATAAAGAACGATAATAAACACACACATACCCTACGCAACAATGCAAACACAGTGAACTTTGCTTAAAAACAACTCTGCCTATATCAAACTAAATATGTATAAAAGTTATTAAGAAAATATAATATTTTCAAAATGTTTTATATTTTCGTTTATCCAACTTATTTTGCGTTTTAAAAAAACAGACTTGCAAGTTTTTACTGGGGGATAAAAAAAAAAGTGATACGATTTCTTGAAACAAATTTGTTCGAATAAATTCTTAAAATTAAGTTCTTTATTCATTCAGTCATTTGGTTTTTAAGCTAGCACAAGATTATTACTTCAATGGATAAACACTTAAGATGTTTAAGATAACATTATAAGTTTTTGACTTTGTTCGTTTTTTAACTTTTTTCCCCTCCACTTCTTTAATTCGTATTACCACTGTACTCCCTGGAAGCGTGCGAAAGAGCGCGCACTAGAGGCCCAGCATAGGCCTTTTGCCCATTGTTGTTGCTTTTTATGCTGCGCCGTTTTTGCTTTTGCCTTTGCTCTTACCCCCCAATCAATACATGCTCCATCACGCTCTCGCACATTGGGCGATAACCGGGTGACTAACTTCTTACTACAATGTAGCAACTATATAGTATAGTATGATTATGAGACTTACGTGCTTGAAGAAGTCCATGAACTGGCTGTAGAAGACAAAGTCCCGCGGATATTTCTGCTGGAACACCTGCGACAGCAAAGTGGAGAGCGGGACCTCGCCAACGGGCGTTCCGCTCGCTCCAGGATAACCGTTAGCCAGGCCGGTACCGCCCACACCGCCCACAACAGCGCCGTTGCTACTGTTGCTGCGCTGCAATTTCGAAGTCGAGGCAACGAAATTCGAGCATTTGCACGAGATCAACATGATTTTGTTATTGCCGGTCGGTGATAACGGTTATTGATGCTGCTGCCTTTTCGTTCTCTCCTTCTGTATTCCTTCTTTCTTGCTCCTTCTCACTGCACAAGGAAAACACTTTGCTTCTTCGTCTCTTCCTCTTCCTTATTTATATTTCCACAAGCGCTAAACCACAACAACAACAGCGAGTCCTTTAATTAACGCGTCGTTTTCCCGCTTTATTTTCTTATAAATTTCGAAATGTTTTTAGAAACCCTTCGAGTCACAAGTCGAAGAGCATTTGCGGGTCTTTTTTAGATTTCACGAGTTTTATTCTTGCGACCGAAAACAATCGAACATACACCATACACCCACAACCGTTCAATTTTTTTTTCGACTGCGCTGTTAGAGGTGGAGGAACATCGAAACATCGGTGTAAGGCATCGGTAATCGATGTTTGGCACGCGAACATCGATGTTTTCCATCTCTCTCTTTTCCGGCGGCTGCTTCTCGCTCACGCTCTCTCTTTTCGGACAATTACGGTTGCCTACGTTTGCTTACGTTTGCTTACGTTCAAACTCAAAAATGCTACGTTGTGCTGAGCACGGCGTTTGAAAATAAGGAAACGTAAGCAACCTTAAGCAACCGTAAGTGTCAGTACAAAAGGGAAATGGCAACAACGTAGTGCGGAGTAACATCGGTGTCATCGATGCTTTTAAGCTCTAGCAAGATTTAAATTTTCTCGCTATTTGGGGATCAAATCGAAAAATCTAAAATGCGAAATTGCTTAGAAAAAAATATCCTACGATATAGGTAGGTTTGGAGCACATCCGAGGCCTATTAATGTTTCAAAAATGCATTTGAAAATGCATTTGCTAACATTGCTGTTAGAAAATAGCTAGAATTTAACATTTGATTGCGCCAAAGTGGCGAAAAGTTGAAACTGATTGTAACGAAAGCGACACTGTGGCCGAAAGGAGAAGCGCCTGTGTAGACACAATGTAGATACAATGTAATGTAGTGTTTTACTAGCATACTTTTGTGAGAATACTATTCGTAATTTTTATAGCATTATAAAAAAAACAAGTCGTCATTATATTTATACACACAAACAAATTTGGACCAATCTAGATAGTTTAAAACGTATGTATTTGTTTTTGCTTTGCTTGCTATTTAATATTTAAGCAACTATTCACATAACTACATTTACGTGATGTTCGTATTTTGTTATAGCAATAGTAAATAGTTGATTCACACTTAAATAGTTATTCTGACGTTAAATCCTTCTGATGCAACAACAACTTATCGAATATTCTTCAATGTGTTGTTGCTGTTATAATTCCCAACAGGGAATTAAGTCTTCAACATATGTACTTCTACAGCAGCTGGAAGTCACCTTTAAAATGTGAAATTGAAAATAACTCTTTTTATTACCTTGCTACAGTGAAGTGTCTATGAAATTAATTAAACTTTGTCAATTCTAAGGTATATTTTGATAATAAATACAGTTCACCAACTACATTTTATGGAAACTATGAAAATAGTTGGGTTTTGTTCATTCTACCCTTTTTTATAGTTGCGTAACCATTTTTTAAATGTAGTAACCCTAACGTTTACATATTTCGTAAAAGTATCTATTTGATGGGTACAATTGACTCTTCGATGGCTGGGACCGTTTTACTATTATGTTGGTTAATTTTAGCAATCGAATTGGTGTCTAGATCCGGGACACTGGAATCTGAAATAAATAAGGACATTACAATTTTTTATATAACTTACTTTTGTAATTGCCAGTACAAGTAAAATAAAAAACTTAACAAAATAGTGAAATTAGAGAGTGATCTTAACGCAGGTAACTTTAAAATCTCTTCGCCTGTTGTGAATGTCTCCCGAGATGCAGTGAGTACGGAACTTTCATCCCGACAATTTGCACCTGCAGCGCTTGATTAAATTCCGGCTTTTTGCCGCCTCCAAAAGGGTCATCAAAAATGCATGTAACAGGCAGAAAGAACCCTATCCCCTTGTCCGACTCTAAGGCGAGAAATCATAAAGTTGGCCACGTGCCACGTGCTGCTTCTTCTTCTTATGCAAAGGCCGGGTCAACTTCTCTAACCCCCACTCCACGGTAGTTTTCGGTTTGCTTGGGTATAAATTATGCGCGACTCGGGCGTTCGCCTGTCAAATTTGGCACCTGGCTGCGGTCGAAGGTCTTACAACATCGCAGCTCCCCCCTCCCCCCAAACCATCTCGAAATGAAAATGTTGGGGAGCTAGTTGCTCTATATAACTGCTTGTCTTGGCCCCTTGTAAGCATGTAAACCGTTTTGCGGCCTGTTGGGTTCGCCATGTAATTGAAATTGCGCGGCGTGCGCGGCATTAAGTCATAAAAGCAACAACTACAGGCCACTACTCTGCTACCCAGCAAATATAAAAAAAACAGAAAAAAGAAACAAGTTTGTCACACTCTGAGGCCAGGCACGTACTCGCCAAGAGGTCAAAACGCACTCTGGACATGATAAACCCGCGAGCAAATTGTGAAACTTGTCCGTTTCTGTCCACCGCCACCATCACCATAACCACCATCACCATCATCATTATCATCTTGGAGCCCTGGCACTGTGTGGGTCATAAAAGCAGCGTACTTAGAACAAGTTAACACAGAAACCGAAAAGAGGAAAATTCCTGTTCGGGCAACAAAAATTTAATTAAGGTCTCTGTATCTCTCGGGTTTTCTGGGTAAACGTTTTTATTCAGGCGCTACCAAGGGTCAGAAAACAGCATCTGATTGTGTAATACAATCTATATAGAGAACGTTGACTTATTCCGTTTATGGCAATTTTGTAAGAGGTGAAAGACACGGGGCTTACGAAAATTTATTATGTCACCTTTATGGATTTTACTGAATGTTGGAGGGAATTTGTAGTAAGGAAAGAAGTGCAATTACCAAATGTTTGCTTGGAATGTAAGGGTTTATTTATGATCTTACCTTAAGAATGTTAAAACAACTTTTATATTTACATTTAAAACTATTCAGAAGAATGTTAAAGCAAGTTACAATTATACTTATTTAAAAATGTTATACGGATTTTGGTGTAGTTTCTAATTTTTTAGAACAAATCTGTACAAATTATTAAATTGGAAAATGAATGTATTTTTATTATTTTGGAATTGGAACGGTGTTTGCTTTGTAATGACTTCTGTCCGCCTACTTAAAAACATTATTTTTGACGTGTAAATAAATCAATAAATATTTTAAAATTGAGTAGGATTTTAGTATACTATTATATTTCTTAAAAAACATTTTAAAAAATCATTTTGTTGATCAATGAATTTATTTAGATTTTATGGATGTGGTTAAGTAATTGAAACGGAGTCTGGCTGGTAATCTGCTGATGACTTCTGCCCGCCTACTGAAGCTTTTGAAAAGAGTCTGGCAAACTAGGGTTCATCCTTTGGCACATCCTTTCCCAGCGGCTTCTTTTCTCTCCCTCTTGTTATCCTCGAGTTGCTCCCTCTCGAAATTTGATCTTTTTGCCGTGATAAGAAATAATCGAGGGATAAGAAGGCGCAAAGCATAAACACGCTCGAGGAAATGCCTGGGCAATTGCTCTGCCCGAAGGTCCTTTGTCTTGGAGGACCTTTTATGTCTTATCAAGGCGAGCAAACTTGGGACGCTCGGCGGATCCTGGCCGTTGCCATTGGTCCCGATTCAGATCCCAATCCCGATCCTGTATGCTGGTAACACAATACTTTTCGAATGCGCTGGAGCAGCGGGACCGCAAGGCCAGCTCCTTTTTAAATTAATTCGCGAGAACTTAAGGCGGAGGTGCCATGCGGCGGGGTGATCCTGGCGTGTCCTGGCTCCCATTATTGTGTCAGCAACTTTATAAATTGCGCATAGAAAACAAACCGCCCGCAAATGCGAGGCACAGGCATCCTTTGTCCTTCACAATCGCTGTTTATACTTGGTGCTGCCTGCCCTGAATGGCAATCAATCAATCAATCAATCATAGCGAAGATCGCGTATCGATATCCATTTACATAACGCCGTACTCGGCACGTTCAGGCTCTAACAAGGAAGAACGCTATAGTCGAGTACCTCGACTATCAGATACCCGTTACTCAGCTAAAGGGACCAAAGGTAAATGGAGATATGCAAGCAGCAAAGCGAGATTTAAATGCGCCACCTACCGGCGGAAGACAGATTTAAGCATTGTGGGCGTTAGGGTAGGCGTGGCAATAAAATTTTGGATCAATCGATAGGCATTGACGAGACCAATACATTTCAGTTAAAATTTTTAATCTAGCATAAAAATTGTGGGCGCCACAGGCTTGGGCGGTTTGTGGGCGTTAGAGTGGGCGTGGCATATTCGCATAACAAACTTGCGCTACGTACAAGGCTACGGAATCTAAATCTGAAATCCCAATACTCTATCTTTGATAGTTTCCGAGATATCCGCGTTCATATTTACGATTTTTTGAAGTTTGTAGGCGGTTTGTGGGCGTTAAAGTGGGCGTGGCAAACTTTTTTTTGGGTCAATCGATAGGTATTGATGAGAACAATTCATTTCAGTTTAAATTTTTACTCTAGCATCAAACTGTAGAAGCCACAGTTTTGGGCGGTTTGTGGGCGTTAGAGTGGGCGTGGCACTCTACTGAAACAAACTTGCGCTGCGTAAGAAGCTCAGGAATCTGCTCGCCAAATCTCAATAGCCTAGCTCTCATAGTTTCCAAGATCTCAGCGTTCATCCGGACAGACGGACAGACGGACAGACGGACAGACGGACAGACGGACATGGCTAGATCGACTCGGCTAGTGATCCTGATCAAGAATATATATACTTTTACTCTACGAGTAACGGGTATAATAAGGGGAATCACTTATGGTATTTAATATGCTACGGTACTTTGGGTGTAGGAAGGAAATTGAATATCGAGGTCCTTGAAATGGAGACAAGAGGCTTGTTATGTAGATAAGTTTTTCGATTTATTTTATAAAATTTACCAATGATCTCAATTTAATAAGTAGACAAAGTATTAAGATATATACTTTTCTGAAAACTCCCCAGATATTTAGCATAACATGTATTTATTTTACATTTCCTAAAATTATTTCTTATTTATTTATTTATTATTTAATTCAAACTTAAACTAGAAAACGTTTGGAAATGAAAAGTTTAAATGAAATGAAATTAAGAGTAGAGTTTGATAAGCGGTTGAGAAAACGGCTCTGAATATATAAAAATAGGTAAAAGCTAACCCATATGTTGGTAGCTCGTTTTCCCATTTATTTTACCTTTTATTTTTAGAACGAAATGCTTCCCTGCAAATCAGTAAACCAGAGTATCTGACAGATACTTTCCACTGCCACCCATGCCACGCCCCAAACGACTCCCTATTCATGTGTATCCGAAATCTGGTACATAAACACCTATAGACACACTCACATGCACAGAGGAGTACACAAGAATGCTCGACCAATGGGAGCGTCTCGCATATGTGTATCCGAGAGATTATGTATCTGTATCTGCAACTGTTTTCGGTTTCCGGTTCGTTTTTGTGCCCCAGCTCGTGCCGCCGAAGAACGAAATGATTAAACAGAAAGCAAGTACCCAGCGGAGAACAAGAAAAATTATCTAGTAATTGCATAATTAAGTGTGCAGGGCGGAGGGTAACTGTTTAGTTTTAATTTGTGTAAATTGCCGGTCTGATACAGATCGCGCGTGTTCGTCTATATCCCCTACGAAGCGAGGGATTATTAATTGAATTAGCGCCTCGCCGCCGAAGAGGATACCATGAGATCTGTATCTCTGTGATCTGGTCAGCTAATTAGCGCAGTAGATAGCCTAGCCCCATCTCACAATTTCAGACAGGAAGTTGACAGCCAATTGACAAGTTCCAAATGAAGATGAAACCATCCATTAGATGATGAACTCTATGGTTAATAACCGAACCCAAATCAAAATTTGCATATGACAAGTTATTAGGAGGGGGAGGGGGGAGGAAGCTGTAAAGTGAAGAATTTCCTGTGGCACATCCATCAAGAAATTCGCACGGTATTATTGACAAACGGATATGGGATATGGCGCTTTCAAAGTCATTTTCCCAGGCCTTGTAACGCCCACATCGCATCATTCAAGCACATCCTTATCCGCACTGTCATTATCTCTTCCCCAGGATACACATCACTCCCCCAATCGGTAAATCACGCTAATAAGCCGGTAATGAATATAATGTAAGAGTAGCCCTCTTCGCCGGCGTATGTTGCATGTTTGGCACACATTCCGTGTCCTTAAACTCCTTGAACACCCCCTTTTCTCCAGGCCGGAAGAGGAAGCATTTGCCGAGGGGTTGTGCAAAAAGAAAAAAAACAAGAAAACAATTTTTCACTTTTGTTTTTGTTTAATAGGGCATGCGAAAATATTTCACTGGCATCACTTACCCCTCATTGTCAAGGACCTGAACCGAGTTCATTTGGCAGCTTTTTCCTCCATCTGGCTTCTCCGCTCATCATTTGTCTCCATTTGCCACATGGTTTTGGGTGTTTTACGGGCATCTTCATCAGTCCGAAAAGTCCAAAGTTGGAGCTGCGCTCCTTCTTTTTTCCATCTCTTTGACTGATGGGAGCTTCTTCATTTGTCAATGTAACGCGGTGCGGGCCCAAAAATGCTTCTCTCGCATGCCAGCCAGACTTGGAGTTGGCCAACACATTACTGGGGGTTCCATGGATATATGTATGCGTATATCTCCAAGTTAAAAATATAGGAGTGTGGATACGCTGGTTGTTGGACATCCCAGTTGTCTGGCCAGTCACTCAGTCAGTTTGCCAAACTGGCAGTCGTTCAGCAGACTTTCAATCGTCCCACAGTGGGTTTGAAGATGTTGGCTTAGGTGTTATTACAACAAAACACCCTTGAGTATTCTTAGTATCTAAATAGACATTGAGTTTAACTTCTAGTTGGTACACCAAGAAATATTGATAACAAAAAAAGCCAACATCAAAGGTTTTGAAAAATCGTCTATCTCTTATTTGAATAGAAACGTTCTTGATATCAAGACGAAGTACTCTTTAGTTAGCCTTTTTGAGAGGATGGCGTTCTTGAAATAAAGGTAAAATAGGTCTTTGAGAAAACATCAGAGGTTTTGAAAAATAGTCTATTCTCTTATTTGAGTAGAAACGTTCTTGATATCAAGACGAAAGTACTTTTTAGTTAGATTTTTTGAGTGGATGGCGTCCTTGAAATAAGGGTAAAATAGGTCTTTGAGACGATAGTATGCGGTTTCGGTACTTTTTTTAGATCCTGAAAATGGTTTTGTAAACGGTTTATTAAGAGTACTTATACTCAAGGATTATTTGGTATAACCAATCTAATGATCAAAATCAACTAAATGAGATACCATAAATTGATGTTTTAATATAGGTCTTCAGAATTTCTTAAACCTTCCAGTTTTAATTTGATTACTTGCCAAACTCTCCTTAAGAACTTACGATCCCAAGACCACTGTTCACTGTCCTGTTAAGACAGCGTGTAAAAACCCGTCAAATGCCAGAAATACCAAAACAAAGCGATGCGAATCGATGCGATCGGCGTTTTTACCTCGATACGTTGGAGGTTTTGATTTGCAGAGCCATCGGCATTGTCGTCATCATCACCTGGGACATATTGGTGACGCTAAGCGGCAGAGCACGTAAGCCGCAAAAAAAGAGTTCGCGGAAAACACGAGATGTGCGGGGACTTCGGGGGATATGTATTGGATCCAGCGGATGACGCGCCTGGCGGTCTGGTAGATGCGTATGGATACGTTTCGCTGCGAGTACGTGGATCATAATGGAGTGCATGTGCGGCCAAAACGATCAATGAAGTCTCAGTCTCCTCTCGTGGCTTTCGATTGTGGCCGGCAATTCCGATTGCCAAGTTTTTCTGCCGCTGCTGCTGCTGCTGGCCGTTGTGTAGTTGCTGTTTTCCTTCGGACGTTTTGGCATTTGCGGCATGGCGCTAATTAACAACTGCCGGTGCTTTTTAGCCTTTTAGCCCCACTTGAGGAGCTTGGGCCAATTGTTTTAGCCTGATGATAAACATTTTTATTGATTTGTGATGATTGCCGACGAGGAGGGCAGCAGGTGCAGAGATATATAGCGGCTGGCATCGGTCGGTGCCTTTTTTCCCCGCTGCAATTTATTAAATGCGACTTATTTGCAATTGCTTCCCAGAAGCAGGAGGTGCTGCCTGTTGGCTGTTGCAAGATTAGACCTACGATCCCCAACCCGTTTTGATGGAGCGTTCCGGGAAACAGAAGCGTCATATGCTGGTAATTGCCACCGGTCTTGCAGATAGAGATCACCCAACCGAGATGCCAATTTGTCGTTGGTTTGTCTCTGGCGAAACTCAAGGGGTTACGGGCACCTTTTTTATGGCCGCTACGTGTCGCGCTTGCCGAAATAAACCAGAAACGAAATATTCGCCATAAAATTTGGACTTGGAGGAGCCCTCGAGGAGGCGACCTCGCGCATGTTCGTCAGCTTCCATAAAAACGGAGAATAAAAGACACACTTCTTATCAGATTTTCTCCCCTTTTCCCCCGAAACCGAAACTTCTAAGTAAAGTCATAAAATATCTCCAGTTTTGGTTTCAACTTGTGTTTGTTTTATTTACTAAATATTTTTCTGTTTTCTTTCTTTTCGGTTTTTATATGCTACACATTAAAAATGTTTTGGTGCTTATATAAGACGTACATTCACATATATAATTGTATAATCGTTTATAGTTACATGGTTAGTTATTGTTGGATCGTGTAATACAATATAAATACTGAATCAAAGGCAAGGCCCTATAACATACAAATCTATAATAGATAAATCATAATTGAGGATAAATAGCAGAGTCGAATCTTTGAAAAACTATCACACACAAATGCTTTATTTTTATTTTGTCAAGAGTTTCTACGAGTACACTAGGCGTATGTGTAATATTGATTATGTTTTGACGTTTACTTAATTTAAGGATTTATGCAAAGTTAGATTTATCGTTTATGTAATTATACGTATATGGTTAATACTAAACTGTTCCATTTGCTTCATTTGTGTATAAGTGGCAAGATCTAGTAATTTTTGGAGAGTTTTCCAAAATGTTTATAAAAATAAATATACTGAAAGTCAGAATTCTGGGGCATTGTTTTAAAAGCAAGTTTGGAAACAGTCTTTTAAATACTAGGCTGAACTCTAAGTATTTTTTCTTATCTCTCAGACTCTGCTGAATTACTGGTTTACATCTTGTTAAGGGTGGAAGAGATTTCCGACTGTTCTTGAATTTTGCTAATATTTCTTAGGCGCTACTGGTGGACCTTTCCAGCTGCGACCCAATCTCACTTGGACGTGTCTCATGCGGCATTTGCTCCACTTCAATGTACTCCTCCTCATCGGGAGGATTCTCCGGCTCATCCTCAGCTCCGGCGGACTCGACAGTATCAGTTTCGTATAATTCTTGCTTGACAATCGTGGGACTTCTCACTGGACTCTGGCTGGGTGAACTGTTCCGGTTGGTGGGAACCTCTACTTTGGGCACGGGAGGACGTGCCTGTGGCCTCAGCTCATGACCCCTCTGATGGTGCTCCAACTCGGCCCGGAAGTAGAACTTCTCCGGACAGAGACTGCAATCGTAGGGTCGCGAATGGGCGCCATGTTCGCCCATGTGGTTGAGTAGTCCTCCGGGTGCGGTGAAAACAGCCGAGCAAATGTAGCAATTGAAGCCACGTTGTTCGGTGCCCGCGAAAGTGTGTTCCACCAGGTGTTCCTGCAGTTTCTGGGCATGTGGCAGGATCATCTTGCACAGATTACAGCGGTTCTCCACGAAGGATGAAACTGGCGGTTGTAGAGAAGCTGGAGCCTCAGTGTGTTTGCCACGTTTGCCATTCAGATTGTGTTTACGACAGCACTTGTCGCAGAGTTTGGCTGGTCCTTCGCTGGCATCGGGTAGTGGCTCCAAGCACAGGGCACACACTGGATCCTGGAGACTTCCACCGCTCGTCGAGGACTTTGTGTGGAATTTGGCATGCAGACTTAGCTCGAATTCCGAGTGCAACGTCTGGCGACAGCAGATGCAGGCCAGTGGCAGGGAGGCACCATCGCTTCCATGCTCCGAAAGATGAGCCCTGAAGGCGGCCACATCCTCCAGCGGCTGGCCGCAGTGGGAGCACTTGCCCGACTGCCCCACCTTCGAGTGCTGGAGCTTGTGTTCGGCCAGGATGGCCGGTGAGGGAAACACCTCGTCGCATATCAAGCACTTGTGTTTGCCCGTCGAATTGTGACAGCTCTTCATGTGCTGCTCGAGTTCAGCTCGGGATTTGAAGTTACCAGCACAGTAGGCACACCGCAGGCTCACTCCCGTCTTCAGATTGTGGGCCAACTTGCGGTGGGAGTGGAGTTCCGCCTCGCTGCGCAAATCCTGCCGCTCGCACATTCCGCAACTGAAAGTGGCAGTCGCAGAACTGGGTGGCGGTGGTGGTGGTGCGGTGGCCTGAGGAGCCGTTGGCTGCGGGTTTCCAACTCCCTCATTTCCCGCAGGCGATGTGGACTTGGCGGCATACATCTCCATCAGATAGCGCTGACTAAGACCGTACATTAGAGCCGGATGGGGAGAGGTTTGGGCCTTCAGAGCATTGGTGTCCACCTGCAGAGGGCTGTAGAATTTGTTGCTCGAAGGCGGTGCACCTCCAGACGCTCCTCCTCCTCCTCCACCTGATCCTGCTCCACTTGCTCCCCCTCCAAACAAACCCTTGAATGCCACATTGTAGTCAATGATGCTGCTGTTATTATTGGTGGCTGCTGCTGCAGCCGCCGCTGCCGCCAGCGGAGGTAGCAAGGCATTCACATAGAGACTGCCCATATTGGGGGAGTTCGACTCCTTGTCCTTGACTCCTCCATGCTGACTTTGCATATGGCGATCCAACAGGAACTCCACATGGAAGGTCTCCGGGCAGGAGGGACACCTGAACTGACGTGCATGTGCGGCCAGATGGAAGTGCATCTCCAGCTCGGAGGAGCAGACTGCTCGACAGAACATGCACTGCAGCGGATTAGTGGGCGCATTAGAAGTGGCGCCCAACGTGGGATGTCCGCCCAACTGATGACGCGTCTTTACATGCACATGGAACTCGGCATCGGATCGGAAGAGCTCCAAGCAGGCGCTGCAGCGGAGGAGCTTCGTCTCCTGACTGTGGGCACAGGCCAAGTGCAGCTGCATGGCCATTCGGCTTTCGCAGAGCTCCGAGCACAAGGAGCACTTCAGCAGGGTTAGGACGTGCTCCGAAAGCAGATGTTGTTGCAAATCCTCCGACTTGGCAAAGCTCTTTCCGCAGCTCGAATTGCAGTTGAACTCCGAACCGGTGATGAGAAAGTGTCCCACCACATGACGTTCGAACTCCGATTGCTCCGGCAAACTCAATCCGCAGTGTGGACAAACCAACTGCATGCCCTCGGCGATGTGACTCTTCAGATGATTTCTGAAGCTCTCGAAATCCGGCAGACCAGCATTGCACTGATTGCAAAAGAAGACTCCCGGTGGAGCCGCAGGTGGTGCCAGCTGAGTCTGTTGGGTTTGGGGACTCGGTGTCAGTGGTCTCCTCTTGTTGCTGCTCAAATCTGTGGGCAGATCCTCCTCCGCAGGTCGCGATTCCCTCTCCGGACTTCCCAAATCCGGCTTAATCTTAGGTAAATCCATGGCCAGTCGTGGACTGAAAGTGCCAGCTGTGGCCAGGCGATTGAAGTGCTCATAATAGGAATTCGGGCTGCTCAATCGATCCATGTGCGTGCCCCTCATGTGCTGGAAGAGTCCGGCGATATTGCCAAACTTCATAGTGCAATACTCACAGCTCAGCTGGAACCCTTCGCCCTCTTGAGCTGGAGTCTTCACAGCCGGCTGTTGTTGTTGTTGCTGTTCGTGGACACTTTGGAGATGGGCATTTAGCTGCTCCAGACTACTGAACTCTGTGACCTTGGGACAGTAACTGCATCTCAGCAGAGGAGTGGGCGTGGCCGTGGTGGTGGCGCCACCACCCACATGACCACTTCTCGATCTCTTGGGGAAGTCCAATCGGCTGGGACTGCTATCTGAGGCCAGAGCCAGGGCATATCTCCTCTTCTGCAGGCTACCATTACTGGAAACCGATGCCGAGGCAGATCCCGTCGATCGTGGACTATAGTTCAGGGCATTGGGATTACCTCCAGCTGCCAGGATGGCGGCATTCTTCTTGTGCTTTTGCATGTGCGAGGTTAGAGCAGCGGCCGTATTATACCCTCTGTTGCACATGCTGCACTGGAAGGGCTTCTGGATGTCATGGGTTTTCATGTGGATCTTTAAGTGGTCACTAAAGGATAAATAAACAAAATAGATATTTTTTGGTTTAGTTGAAAGTTCTTATATATTCTTTGGAAGACTCCCTAACTTACCTCCTGGAAAAAGCTGCCTCGCAATGCGGACACTTGTAGTTTCGCTCGTTGGTATGCAATTTCTTATGACGATCTCGGGAACGCTTGTGCTTGAAAAGCTTTGAGCAGTATTCGCATTTGAAAGGCAGGTGTTCGGCGTGGCTCTGAAATGAAAATACACAAATTCGGAAAATCCCATTAGCATAAAGATAATCTGAGCAATTAGCCAGAGGCCCACTAGGCTATTTGAAATTCTTAGAAGAGCCCCAGACAAGGCAGCGTCAACTGTCCCCTGTCTACCCCAGTTAAGAGTTGCGATGACAACGATGACGACGACTCCTGGCTTGAATTTATAGATGCGTCAATCTGAATCTGAATCTGCATACCGACTGACTCGACTTAGACTCAGAGGCCCAGACGAGTAGGTGTTTCACTTGCGACTCGTGGCTTGTGGACAAAATTCATCTAAATGCGCGACGCCGCTCACTTTTTTTCCCCGCAGGTTGGGGCTGGAAAGGGGCAGGTGCTGTGAGTGAGGTTGGGTCTTAAAGTACACCCGCAACCGGTTTGCTTTTTGGGTTCTTTTGGCGGCAGTCGGCTTTGAACTTTGAGAGCGGCAAAAAAAATTAGCCCATTTGTATGCAGCCCCCCAGTTTGGACTGCCTTAAAATTGCACAATATATGATGAGTTAGCCGGGTTAGTCGCATCCAGAGAGCGAAAACTTCTCGTGTTGGTTATGGGTTTTTAAACTGTCGCTCCAATCATCATCGCCATCAACATCCCATAAGCTCAAAGACCGAATTCCGAACCGTACCAGCTCATCCAGGCGCTAGGATCAAAGCCGGAGCGCTACATGTTAGACCCTGGTAGCGGATAAAGATCGCTGGTCGGTAGTCCTAAACAGCAGTTGCAATTGGGTTAACAAGTTGCTGATGTCATGGGCGGTGTTGGCAGTTCAAAAAGCGTTTAAGCCGAATTAGAACTATGGCCAGGGGGAGATTCGGGGGGCCTGTGGGTGAAGTGCGGTGTCCACAAAGACCTGGAGCCTTCGGTCGTTGATGTTTTGCTTAAGATAGCCGAAGGAGTGTTAGGTAAATGATATGAGTTTAAAAGTTTTGAGTAATGCACATGATCCTTATTTTGATTTTTAAGAATGTTAGGTCTGAGATGCTCTAGATATTAAAAGCACTATATTTTTGGATTTAAAGTTACACTTGACATGAATTATTTCATTACCCTTTAGATCTGAGACCTTTACCACTTTCGTTTTCAATTAACAAATAGAAACCCCATTTTAGATTCCTTTCGTTAGAAGAAAATCAATGGAACCACCGCAGATTGTCAATTAAAGTTCAGCCTTGACGCCCTGAGTGCCTAAAGGTGTCCTAAGCATTTCGAAGTCTGTCACCTAAGAGGCCAAATGTCAATCAAGGCAAAACACCCAGCCCCAAAAATAGAATAAGCGTCTTACAAAGCTGTCAGGATGGTAATTAAGAACTTCTCCTGCCACCCACTTGTGGTAGAACCACCCACCCTTCAGACATAAGCTGGAGTTCCCCATAAACTTTGAACCCTTTTCCTTATGGAGACTCACCTGTACGTGATGCTTCAAGTAGCCGAGTCGCGGAAATGTCTTTTCGCAGAACTGGCACTGATAGGAGCCGTCGCCGCGACTTTTAATCCCCTCCCCTGTCAACTTATCAAACTTGGAGACTGCTCCAGTGGAGCCCGCACCTCCGTTAGCTCCCATTTTGGCTTCCTTATTGATTTTGCGCAGCTTGTTGGCTATCTTCAGCGCCTGTTGATGATGGTAGTGATGGTGGTGATGGAAGTGAGGCAGGCGTTTCGGCTTTGGCAAATCCCCGCCTTCAGGACCACCATTGACCTTGCCCTCAGCTGGATGATCATCCTGACCAGCGGCCGCTAAAGCTCCAGGCAAGTGGTGTGAATTCGGAGTCATAGTGCCGTCAGAAATGCTAGGCGAATAACTGGACGATGTGTGGGTACTGTACATATCTGAAATAGAATAATAATGACAACATAATGAGTATCGAGATAGAAGATACGCATTTTCTTACTACATTCGGTTTAAGAATAATTAGTTGAGAGTCTAAGACGTTCTGAGAACTAAACCGGAAAACAATATTTGAAATAATGTTATTTCTATCATGGGAAGATGGCTTTTTTTATGAGAGTAGATTCCGTTTAATCGAGTGGGCGGCTGCATCCTGATTAGCGGCGCTTTGGGGACCGGGACAGGAAATCAACGTCGGCTATCAAATGCTGTACACGGAATTAATTCAATTAGCTGGGCTACATTTGGTGTTGACCAGACGACACCCCATTCCAGTCGGCTGGAAACTGGGCAGAAAAAAACTGTAAGCGAGTCTCATGCAAACTAATTGCGCTTTGTTCTTGCTGGGGTTTTAATTACAGACCCCAGCATCCATGAGGGTCACTTGATTCCCCCTTGATTCTGGCTTCTATCACCACGCGCCAAGTGCCGATGTTCACTTTCCGTTTTCGACAACTTTTAATTAAGCCCAATTGCGCGTGATCTTCGCGTCTGTATCTCTTTGGATAATGGATAATGCTCTGGGTCGGGGGATCGCGGCTTGTCATTCTTTGTTTTACCCCCCGATCGGTTGAACTGTGATCTGGTCTAAGTTCCACTCTAATTGGGAAACATCAAGCTGATGCAACAGCCACTTGATTCACACATTCGTCTTGATCTTTGGGGTTAAGGAAAGTTGTAAGAGATTTGAACCCATTCGGATTTGATTGAAATGTTGGTTGTAGATAAGATGTGTGTCAAAGAGGTTGAACTGATTTGAGAAGATGGATGGAGAGTGTCTAGGATTTACAAATCAAGTTGGGATGCAAATTATTTGAAAAATATTACTTTTCGATTTATGGCCTTAAAGTTCCGACTCTTTTTGCAGATGAATAAAAATAAGGTACAAAATCAAAATGTAAGAGGGCAAGAGGAAGATAAAGATTTTGTAATACCAACTTTAGTATTTTAAAAATAAGTGTTCTCCATACTGTATATCTTAACACCAATACGAATGTTGATATACCGTCGGCATATGCACTTTTAGTGGAAAGGGTTGGAATAGGAATACAATTTAATCCCTTGGGTTTCTAAAGTTCCCCTTACACGTATTTAAAAAATCACAAACGAAGTAAGAGAAAGTGGATTGCAGACCGTCAAAATAAGGTAGAATATTTTTATAAAAGATCACTTATCAACCGATTAATGACCATTAAACCAGAAGTTCTCCTCAGAAATCCTTATAAAATTACCGTTATTGGTTATCTCCTTGGTGGCCTGGATCTTTTCAATTAAATTCTCCAAACGCGAACTGGGACCGCGATATAACATCTTTAGGGCCATCATATCATGGCATAGTACTGTCTTTCTTCCTTTTAGGTAATTTGTTTGAATTAAATCAACTAAATTCGATCTGATTAGGCACTTGAGCTGCACTTTCTTAGATATTAAACACTTTTAGTTTAGACCCTTGCTGCACCAAAGGATCATTATATTATCTGTTATTGGTGGGCTGTGTGTTTTTCTTAAACGCGAGGCGCGAGGCGAAGGACGTCCAATTGCCGCGAGCACCAAAATATGACTAAAATCAGAGCCGCAGAGCCAAAGGCCGAGAGCCAAAGAGCCCAGAAGAGAGAGTGAGGAAGGAGAAGGAAGGAGAGGGCGACAACTAGGCGAACTGGTTTTTTCGCCTTTGTCGGTGTGTACGTGTGTGTGTGTGCGTGCCTTTTGGGATTCTCAACCAACAAATGAGAAGCGAAACACACAGCGAACGTAATTTAAATGGCGCCCCCACCCCACCCCCACTAACACACACACACACGGGCGAGAGTGAGAAAGCTTCGTGTGTATATAAGCACCACACACTGATATCCCGAAGTAAAAGCCGAAGAAGTTGCGTTCGTGGGCGAGAGCGAGATGGCGCCACACAGAGTGAGCCAAAGAGAGAGGGCGAAATTATCGTTGATGCCTTGGTGTTAGTTATATAGAAACACATACACACCAATACACAGGGGCTGGCAAAAGGCGGAGCATGGGATCCAATGTGTTAACGCAGCCAGAGGGTCCCCTAATGGGTTAAAGCAGAGCGGCTGCGAGAGGGAGCGGGATGACAAATGCCTTTTATACTTTATTTATGTGCACATAAAAATGTAATTTACCCAAAACGTCAGGTGATGATGTGATATTTCACTACATTTTGCTCGTTTTCCCCTTGTTTTTTATACCGGGATTGACTTTGACGGAGGAGTTAAATTTTTGGGTTAATTAGATGCTATGGAAATTGAAAAGTTGCCCTAATCTCTTGGCTTAAATATGCTTTTGGGTAATTGAAAGTTAACATGCTAAAAAGGCTTAGAATTCGGTACAAATTTGATGATTTTTATGCTTGTTAAAAGGGTGTATTGTATTTACTGAAAAATATGTAAAGTGTAAGGTAGCCCCATGTAACTTATATATTCTTGTTCAGGATCCAACTAGATCTTGATCTTATGGAAACTGATATTGGTTGAAAGATTATCAAGTATCTCGGCTTTCTTAAGTTTTATCGTATGTTTTCTTGTTGGTATTGTTCATTATATATACAAAAATTTAATAAAAAAGGCTTAAGATATTTATGTTGGGAACTTTACAAAATTAATACTTTTGAATAACAGTAAATTAATCATTTTCCAAGATAACAGGGAGATTCAATTCGAAAATTACAGTGGGGACTGAACAACTTATTTAAATGCAATTTAATTTGCAGAATTTTAGATAATCTGGCTTAATTTACAGGATTATAAATAAACGGGTTTAATTTTTTTTTCAAAACAACTTTAATTGAAGGAAAACATAAGTACTAACATTATTTCAATAATAAGCTTCACACAAATATCATTAGAATATCAATTCAAGCCAAATGAAGTTTTCTAAATTTATCTTTTCAAATATTTTGACTAGAACAAATTGTGGTAACTTATACACATTTCCATATAAATCAAGGGTATAGCCCTCAACACTTTGTGTAAGTGTCAATTGCCCCTCGCTCCTCATGTGAACGTATGAACATGACCGCAAATAAACACAACGAAAGACAAGCGAAAAAAGAAAAAAGGTTAAATTGACGCCAAAAACGATATGAGAAAAAAGAAAGCCAAAAGGCAAAAACACGTTTAAGCCATTAGCGCGTACCCGTCAATGTGGCAAGCAAATTGTTGCGAAAAACCATTGTGATGCCGGAGGATATGGCAGGACATCGGTTGGCCAGGACGAGGACTCCACAATGCAGTCACTAAAAGCCAAATTAATTATGCATGCAGCGGCGGGAGTGACAGCGTTGGCAGGAAAAGCGGCAGGAAAATGCAGCAAATAAAAGCACGGCTTTGTGCTAACTGTCAGCAACAGAGGTTCACTTGGAAAAAATGTTTGGACTCTACAATCAAGTACTATATCTTGTTCCAACTAATTAAAAAACATGATTTTTAAAGGACATTCACTTAAAAATGTTTTTTGATGAAACAAAATATAACTATTTAAATATTTCCTATAGGGAATATAAAGTTATAAGGGTTCTAACTTTTTTTTAAGTGTATCTTCAGTTAAACACCGCACTTTTCACCTGTCTTTCCTCTCTTTTTAGCCCAACTCCCCCGTCAGTTGCCGTAAAACTATTAAAGCAATTAAAAAATCACTTTTCACTATTTTAGCCCCAGTCCCACTCTTGTTTCTCCTATTTCCCACCTGTCTTCGTGTGTTTTATTTAAGTTTTCTTTTTGTAGCAATGTCATTGGTGGCTGATTCTGTTGGCCAATCACAGCGCTCTCTGCGCTGCGCATGCGTTGCTGTTACCGCTTTTGCACAAGAACAACACCAACAACAACGAAGGCAGTACATATAATGTACATGTAGAAAGAGATGGCTATCGATGGAGCTGTCGATTCGGGTTTCTTGGTTTTTAACAGTTACCTCTCGATTTGCTAATTGACTCGTTTTGTTGCTGCTGACGTCGTCAGGTTTGTCGTTTGAGTCTTTGGTTTGAGGTTGGGAAAGAGTCGAAATATGTGAATGCAGATCTGAATAGTATGGGTTTCAATGGGACATTAACATTTTAAAATAAAATTTAATAATATGCTAAGTTTTTTAATAGATTAGATTAGGTTTTATTTGTCTTAGCTGTGTAAAAATATGTTGAATAAAAAATCCTTAAGACAGGAGAACTTTTTAAAATTCTTATACAGGACATAACATATTAAATTGAATTTAAATTAACGGAAATACGAAAAAATGTCTATCCCGAGGTTCAGACTTTGGAAAGAACTTTCAAAACAGTTTGAAATACATTGTGTATATCTCCGAACTTTAGATGAATTATTGAATTGGTGCCGTTTAACTTTTACAAGAGTGATAATATCTTTGCATTTTACATAACCTCAAGCAACTAATAACATTAACTGGATTGCTCTTCTCCGTACCCTTTTTTATAGGCCTTATAAACCAACTGTCAATCCCCAAACATAATAATTGTTTTAACCAATTGCTTAACCCATTTTCAAACATCACTGTCCCATTACTGCGGTGTTCAATTACAAATACTTCCAATTAACCTAATAACCGAAAGCAAAAAGATTTAACCTTTGACCTCCCTCAAACGAAACTTTGTCGCAAGTCAAAAGAGGGAAAAAACCCGCAAAACGAATTTATCAATAGCGTACCCAAGATCAAATTGCAATTAAAGTTAATTTTCGCTTCTTACATATTTAATGACAGAACACGAAGAAAGTTTTTCCGTTCAACAACAATTTTCCTAATTGCAAAGAGGGTATTTGGATTTGAATTTTCCATTTTAAATTCTAATTGCCCTTAGATGTTATTTTTTTGGTATTGTTGCCTAAAACATTTTCCCCATTTTCCGTTTGGCCGGTGAAAAATCAAGTTTCGGCCGAATGTTCCCATTCCCACTTGACATTGAGCCACTTTAGTCCTCCGTCTCCGGTGTTAATTACATTTGAGTGACAGTTTTGTGACAGGGCACGACAAGTGGGTAGGATTGTTGGGTTTCTGGGTGGTTGGGTGGTTGGGCGGTGGGTGAAAGGGTGTCGGCACAGGTAAATTGTGTCGCCCAACCTTGCTGCTGGCCGATCCTTTTCCTGTGCATTTTTAATGCGCGGCTAATGCAAAGTCAGCCCAAACTTTTCGACGAGATTTCGAGATTTGCAGTTGGTCAGCAGCGGCAGGACCTCATGTGTCACTCGTCGTCCTTGATATGAGTGTGTAATTGTGTCTGTGTGTGCTGACAGCCAAAGGGTTTCGCCAGCGCCCTCATGCATAATAGATAAATTATAAAAATATATGCCCTGCTGGGGAGTTGGGTAGGTGGAAAAGGAGAGACCTGTCAGCATGTCATCCATTGTCCTGCCGCCAGCCTAAGTGTCCTTTTGTTTCAGCGCATTTTAAATTAGCCGTTCTCGGAAAAAGTCACTCAAATTGTCACTTTGATGTCCTGACAGCTGCCCAAGCCCCAGATCCCAAAAAAAAAAACACATCATCGGTCCTAAGTCCGAGGTCCATGTGTCTCCACAGATTTCCATCTTTCGGTGATCTCATTCCGGCGCTAACGGCACAATTAATCAGACGCTTGAGGACACTTTTAATTAGAGCCACAATCATTTGGTGGTCAAGACCAGGCCCAAAAAAAAAGGTTTACTCATGTCAAAGGATAATTTTTTAATGAGTGCTGACATTATTTGTGGACTTTTGTGGGGGATTACGTAAAAACAGACGGATGATTGATATTTTAGACTTACAAAAAATAAGATTTGGGTAAAATAAGTAACGTATAACATTGGATTATTACCAAAAATGTGTTCGGAACATTCAAAGCCAATTTTAACTAAACCTTAATGATTCTCCCAAATAAATAATAACTTAGTTTTTGTAGCTATTAAGTATTAGTAGTTGTGATATTGATGTTACTGAAATAGATTTAAAAGACTTCTACTGAATGGCAAGAACTTAAAATAAATCTAAACAAATTATATAGTATTTCAACCTTGTAGACGAGACCCAATTCTCCTTCCTGGTGGTCACGTTAGTCCCTTCAGCACTTCTATCACTCAGAACCCAACTGTGTTGCCGTCCACCGCATTAGGGACAACTCTTAGACATATTTACCAAACAAACAATTATCCTCATAATCTGATTTCGATGAGGGGTCATCATGGCATTCTGTCAAGTCATGCCCGCTCAATGGTTCATAATGATGATCCTTTCCAATTGCATCACGGACATATCTCGATCTACATCCATCCTCCGAGTTACTCAATGAAAAATGAAGTTTCTCAATGGGGATTTTGACTCAATTGCGATCGAGGCGCTGACACAAATCAATCAGACGGTTAGCAGGTAGAAGTGAGGGATCAGTCTGGTCTGGTTCTGGATATTGGGATCTTGATCACTTGTCAAGGGGTAATGATGGGTCTGGCGACGTGTCGAGGGCGTCCTGCGGTGGCTGAATCCCTTTTTGGAAAAGGGTTTCTCAAATCGATTTCGGTGACGCCTCTGCTCAGCTATGCCCAACCGACCATAATTGACTTTCGCACCTGTTTTTTGACTCCTTGTCTCTCTCTCTGGCAACCCATTCAACCGCAGAAAGTCGGCCTGAAAAGTGGGGATATGGTGGGGAAAAGTGCGGTGGCACGTGCTACCAGTTTTGTGGCTTAGACTGGGAGCCAGAACAATGCCCCACAGCTGCCACTCCTGTACGCTGTTTGACCATCAACCCATCCATTGCACGCGTGCCAGTCGCCATAAACTTCAGAGGGTTAAGACGGAGTCCAGAAAATTGAAATGCATTGCGGTCGAAGTCAGCGGAAGGAGGGAAGTGAATAAAGTTCAGAAACCAGATTAACATGTCCGATTGCCACATCCGAGGTCTTTTGTACTTGCTCCGATTCCGATTCCGGTAGCTGATATCTCTACACAGAGTTCTCAACTCCACTCGGAAGACGGAAACTAGAACTTCATGGCGATTCAAGTGCCACGATAACGGTACGAGGGCAAGGGGTTCACTCGGAATTGGGTTTACGACACTTTTTTTCCACCGCTGCGTTTTGTTTAGCCCCGCCAATGGAGATAATAATCATAAAGTTATTTTATTGCGAGGCTGTTTCTGCCTCACTTTTGGCATTTAACTAATAAGTGGGGGAATTGTGTGGGGAGGATGAAGGAAGCTGAGGGTGAGGACAGCTGCGGTGGTCCAGCTGGAGGTCATAATCATTGAATTATGAATGAAATATCTCTAAGGAACATGGGCTGTCTCACATAAAATATAGTTTTCCAAGGTACCAAGAGATAATATGTGGGTTAGGTGTATACAATATAATACTTTGCATGACTTCAAAATAATTTGATGTATTTTAAAGAGGGGGGATGTTATGTGGGGAGTCTTCAGTTGACCATCAAATTTAAAGGTCATACCCTTTAAAAAACGGATAATTGGATACTTTACTCATCAATCCTAGGACCTTGTTATCGAAATATTCCACCTAATTCCCAAAAGTACAAGATCCCCAGTCAGACAAATGGGGTGGCTGAGGACCTCTGCAAGATTTATAAGCATGTTACCTGCTGAGTCTGCTGGCCCATAACAATATGTCTAAATTAAATCCTTTAAGATCAAATAACCAAAGCAGGAACCATTTCGCATGTGAAACATTTCAACGCGTATTTCATTTAAATTACCCCAAATTTATCCCCGAAAAGACGAGACGAGCGGCAAATATTCAGAGTGTGTGTGTGATGGAGTGGAGAAGGACGGAAAGCCAAAGCTGAAAGGGTTCCCCTGGGAGTTTGGCACGCGGAATTGCGCCTTGGAGTCGCATAAGGACGAGGAGCAACCCAGAACTATGCACATGGGAGCCACCAAAAAAAAAGAAGAAAACCAAGGAGCTGTGTATCCTTGTGGGTGGTAAAAATGCGATACACGAGCGTTACGCTGCTTTTATTTTTGCATCGTAAAGCGAAATGAAAACGTCTTTCGCGGAAAGTTTTCTTTTCCAGTGCGCCCGACACCTCGCGGGATGGGTTTTGGGTCCGAAAACTTGGCGAAAGGCGAAAGGAACGAACGAACCACCAAAGGCACATAAATCATCCAAGGTGGCAATAGCAGCAACTTGGGCGTGTCATAACTTCGGAGCCAGAAACCCAGTTGGCCATAGCCCCTGGGATCGAAAACAATGAGGATGGAGCCGGTGAAAGTTGGCGGTAAAAATTGCCAAGAGTCTTGGCCAATGCGCCTATGGTGAATAACCCCTATATGGCGGTAGGGGAATGTCCTGCAACTGACACTGCAGTCCGAGTTTTCCGCCAGAATGCAGGACCAACTTTTTCGCCTTGTTTCCGCTTGTTTAGCGGCGGTGTCAGGGCGGTTTTACACCTGAGATTGCGATTACTTTGCCCGGACAGCAAGGCAAGTTGGGCTAAAGTTTTTTGAAATCCGTATACCCTAAGGCTTGTGGGTGCCTGGTTTTTGTTGCATGGTTAAGGGAGCAAAGTTAAGTCTTATCTCTTTATAAAAAACCTTAATATACTAAAGCATCTGGTAAACTTAAAATTCGGCGCCCTAAGTCATGTAAACAGTATGGTTAGTGTTTCATTAGAAGTAGATAGGGACAGTAGGCCTTCCATATTTTCAATGTTATTTTATAATGTTAGGTTTACCACATACATTGTGTTTCGTTTTTCTTTTGGTTTGAAATATTTCCTTATTTATTTTTTGAAATTAGATTGGTATCGAAGGTTAATGATATATAGAGAGATGAGACATTTTCAACACGAGTAAAATATCTATCTTATGCTTTGTCAGAACTTGTTAGTGCCTGAAAGATTAGCGATAAATGTAATAAACTCAAAGAAGGTTTAAATGACCATTGAAGAGTGTATAGATGTCACCGCCCCCTTTTTTAGAGGCTCCACCCCTTGAGAGCCGCGTAAAGCAGCGAAAACTTTCTAATGACTTGTCGGCGGGTTTTCTAGCGCGTGTAAGGAACTTTAGTTGTGGACATTTTGCAGGTCTGGCTGTAATTAAAACGCATTAGATTTGTACTTAGGATAGCCCGGTGACCCAGTTACGCGTCGGTGGCTGTGTCTCCGTGAGGGCGGTGCCTTAAAGAGCCGGAGAGTTCTCTACGTGATGATCGGAGACGATCCGTGGTACTCTTCTGGCCCTTCCAAGTGCCACACACACAGATCGGCAAAGCGGTTCATTAACCGTGGCGATGTCATCTCGGCGGACTAACCAGTTTCCCCAAACACACACAGATTTCTATCTCCGTGTGCGGTGCGTAAAGCAATTTGCGCTGATGATGAGACGACTTCTTGGGAAAGCAACGGTTCAAGTGCTGTGAGAATTCGCCACTTTAAGCAATCCCCCAGACTCGACCGAAAAGAAACTGCCATGCCATCCCAGTTCCAATCCCAAGCCCAAGCTCCAAAAACCTTTGACCAGGGCAATTATTTATGGCCTCCAGACGCGAGGAAGGGGTTATAAAGTTAGCTCTCTGTTTGTCTTGTAAGACAAATGTGTAATTAATTGCGTCGCATCAAAAGGAAGCTCTAAAACTATTTGCATACGAGCGTGGTAAATTGTCTTCGTTGTCACATCTTGAACTACACGTGCAATTAATAAATCAAAAGGGACAGGCTAAGCCTAGAGTCCTTTCGTCCTTCCGAGCGGAAGTCTCGGGCCAGGCCAAGACAAACAAATGAAGTGACTGGAACCGGAAAAACTTTCCCAACTTGAGATATTTTTTTTGTTCTCCTTAGACAAGGGGGATTCGGTGCTCCACTGCAACTAATTGCATTTCATTGCATACATTTAGGCTGCCACGAATCCTTTTGGCCTCGCCATCTCGGTTGCAGCCGCAATCACATCGCACACACAACGTAAAACGTTTCAAAATTGTGCACAAATAGCCAGAGAGATTTCCTTGGAGTAGCCAAATGGTCTGAGGTAGAAAGCCAACCACAAGTGCCTCGAGTCGTTTATGGAAAGGGTGGGGTAAGGGGATTAAGGATGCCAGGAAGGATGCGCTGGCCAAGTGTTGAGTGCTAGCTATGACTGCACTGGGAGAAATTTTAAAGGTTTGGTGATAGTTAAGCCTTCCAAAAAATATATTTGAAATCTTCTTCTGAATTGGGGTAAAAGGTTCAGATATTTGAAGGAAAATATGGTTTGATCTTAGTAACATGATCTTAATTACATTGTAGATTTTCCTTTTTTCAAAAAAAAAATCTTTAAAACGTATAAGTAGAAGTATTTCTTTATATTTAGAGAATTTAAGAAGGTACCAAAAATAAAAGAAATAATTTTTATTTTAACATCCGATTTCCAGAAATACTGGATTGGAAAAAACTTTTAGAAAGGTCTTTTCAACGTTATAATAAAAGAGCATACTGATATATTGTTGGAAGAAAGTTCTAAATGTTGTTTTACGTAGAGTAAGAACTACTTGCATATTTTTTTTAGCCGCACCTTCTGGAGTACTCCCTATGGGTCAAGAATAGTTTTAGATGCATATATAATTTAACAAACTATTTTCTTAAAGTGTAGTCAAAGGAAGACACAGACAAGTTAGCAGCCGGGCAAAACTTAGCTCCGGAGTCGGGGGCAAGTAGTGAAGTCGAGTGAAGTGAAGTCTGAGTTGTGTGCATGAATGAATGAATGAAAGGGGGCGGCAAATGGGCAGCCCGTTCAGGATGCTGCCGGCGGCAAGGACGTTGTTCGGGGCAAAGACAAAAAGCACAAGAAGGAAGTTGTGAAAAAATAGCAGCCAGGGAAGTGAGACAGCCGTCGCCACACAAAACGAAACAAATAACACAGAAAAAGCATTCGAAATGGCACTAGAGAGAAATGTGGTTGAAAGTGAGGGAAAGATGGTTGGATGGTTGGATGGTTGGGATGTTTGGAATGCTAGGAAGGAGGTGAGGTCATGTCGTGGCCGTAGCTCATGATGCTGCCGGAGGTCTCCATTTCTGGCACCATCTCTCTGTCTATCTCGCAGCCTCTTCGACAGCTCGTAAATGGCAGCCAGGATATGTGAAAGTGATGGAGCAAGGGGGTTTTTTGGGAGGGAAGTAGGATGATGGTCGGGATGGGTCGGAATGCTCTGTGTGGTCCCAACTTGACTCCGACTTGTGCTGTTGGTGTTGATTGCTGTTTGGGGTTTTTAAAACGTAGTTAGGCTGCCGGGCAGCCACAGGACCGCAGCATATGGAAACGACACCCGCGGCACAGGTGTAGAGCACCCTGGAGTGCCATCTCCGGCAGCCAGGATAACACCCCCAACACCAATTTCAATGGTTATGGCTCCAGCACGCATGCTGTGTGTATTGTGGGGACTCGAAAAGTGGAAGTTCCTCCACAGTACCATAGAATCATACATCTGTGACACTTGGCCCACCGCTTACCTGAGTAGAAGCTGTCCAGGCTCTGCAGCTCCTCGTCGTCGTAGTCCTCGTCCCCGCTGAGACTGAGTAGTTCCTCGTCCAGTTCCAAATCTTCCGGCTCCTCCGGCTCCTCTGGCTCCTCCGCATCCGCATCCTCGTGGCCTGCAGTTAAAAAAGGAGAAGCTTATTTTAGCCTGGATTGCAAAGGGGCAAATGCAGCTGGGACTTGACCTCGACGTCTTGGATGGAAATAGCCTGGTGGCCAAAAGGGCCAGAAGCGCAGGGCAGGATGCCCTTTCCGGATCCCCAAGTGCAAGGAATTTTGATTATGCTAAGCCCCAGGGTGCCATAATTCCATACCCCCAGCAAGTAAGCCCCCCATGCCCCCGTACTACCTACCCCCTTCTAGAAATCCCCAAATCACCAGGACTTAAGAGCAGGAAAGAGCAGATCACCAAACTGCGCATGTTCCATTTAAGAGTAATAGCCAAAAGAGAGATTTCTGGCTAAGAGACCTGCTTGTTTTGGTCTCGAATTTCGAAGGAACAGCTGTTGCCAGCACGTGCTGCGAATCTTGGGCAGCAGGGGGTTAATGCGGAAGCAGAGGGGGTCAAAGTTTGTCTACCGAGCCGCACAACTTGGCGTTACTCATACGCAACGTTTGACGTGCCTCTTGGTGGGGTTCCTTGGGCGCCCAATGTCTCACGTGAGTAGATGTCTGACTTGGGCTGCTTCGGCAAGTAAACCAAGAAGCTGCTCCTGAGGGATATGCTAATGGGGTTGCGTTACCTGAAGGACAGTGGGAATAGTGTATTGGTAAATATGAAGAGGATAGATGAAATGTCAAGACATTAATTGAAAGTTAGTTAAAGTAGATAGGGATATTAGTGATTGGGTTGAATGTCTAGAGAATAAGATAAATATTATATGAAATTACATTATAATATTTACATATCTATATTGGAGTTAAGAAATAACTTATTATCTTCTTAAAATCCCATAGACAGCGAACCAATATCTCTCACTTTTCACTTCCACCATCATAAAACCAGCAACAGAGGTGAAACCCTTCGACATGAACTCATCAAGCCATCGACCATCAGGCTTTCACTGCTCCAGCTACTTTCGCGTTTTTGGCTTTTACTAGTTTCTAATGACAAAATGAAATTTCGCGGGTAGTGCTGTAGTAGTGCTGGGTTTAAAAAAACGAGTGAGATAGGGGGAGAAGCGCTGTGGCGACGGGTCCTGCAACATTCTAAGCGCTTGAGAATTTCCTTGATGGCTCGTCGTTTCGGCGACGTTTCGATGATGTGGTTCTGTGGCTGTGGATCTGCTTTTATGCCACTTTGCATGCCAGCACATAAAGCACACAGAATGTGTGAGAGGATAGACGGGTGGCAAGGGGGCGGTATGGGGGGCGTGGCAGGACTCTAAGCCAACAGTGAAGCTGGTCTGGACCGCCACACGTCCAATAATCCTTGTCCTGCAGCTGGGGAATACTTCATCAGCGGAAACAAAATTTTACGAATTTCTCTCTGCGATTGTGTGTGTGTTGGTGTGCTTTTGGGTCGTATATGTAATGGTATGTGAGTTGCACGTGCTGGCTGACTGGCTCCATCTGGCGGACGGACCCTGGACCCAGCAACAGCCCGGGACAAGTTTTTAACATGCCAAAAACGCATCTCGCGCCTGGTTGATTCCTCTTCGGCAACCTATGAAGCACTGAGAGAATTTATTATTGCTAAGTCACGAAAAATGGTATGAGTCTTGAATCTGGAAGTCTTATCCCTATAGGCAATAATGCTGTTCGTTTCCAATAAGGAAATTCTATATCATTACTTCAGTTCAATATATATTTTGGTAGCGAGTCCCTATCATCAGTTACCAATATAAATTTAAGATAACTTTCCTATATCATGGTTAGCAACCATATTATATATTATATATAATATTTTATTAATATAATATTTTAAAAAGAAGAGATAATAGGGATTTACGACATATTTAACAGTGATAAACATGTAAGGCACATGGCCTCTTCGAAAACTTTTAGATATTTTTAAAGTACCATAGCTATAAAACTAGGTATATAATAGGCTGAAAGGAATTTAAAGATTTTGTTATTACTAGGCTATATTCCTGATCTTAGATCTACTTTTTCCAGAGTGTGTATGTAGAAATGACGACGACTTTGACACGACTCCCGCCCCCCGACTCCCATTGCCATTTCCTTTTCCCTCTGTATCTCCGTCTCTCTGATGATGCCTGATGATTATTCAACATTCAATCTACTGGGAGTCATATGCTGCCACGCCCCCGCCTTTTGCTGCCCACATGCATCTCCGGTCGCTGCTCTGCTTTTTCGACTTCGTATGACGCAAAATTGGCTTTCGTCGAATTGTTGCTTTGAGTTTTGCAAATTTTTCGACACTACCCCAATGGTGATGGTAGAGAGGGGGGTGGGGATGTGAGCCGGGGCAGCAGGGGATCCAAAAGAGAGGAGACGAGAAGGTTCTGCAATGCATTCATCATCATCATCAGCCATCGACTGGCGTTGCCTGGCTAATTTTATGACTCTCTCGCATCTTTCGCGAATCATGTTAATGAACCAGCTATCCATGTGTGTGTGTGTGTTGGCCAGGATATCTCCATAAGTGTGTGTGTGTGTGTGCACTGTGTGTGTGGCGACTATAAATCGAACGAAATTTGCATATCCGAATAGCGCCATCTTGCGGCCATTTTTACGACTTTCGGGGCTTTGTGGTGCAGCTGCTGATTATTGTGAAGTTGTTCGGCCACGCCCACCCACTC
Organism: Drosophila subpulchrella; assembly: GCF_014743375.2. NCBI lineage: Eukaryota > Metazoa > Arthropoda > Insecta > Diptera > Drosophilidae > Drosophila > Drosophila subpulchrella. Next base: position 12,304,760 of record NC_050611.1, read on the forward strand.
TGCCCGCCCCCTCACGTACACACACACATGCACAGTGGCACTTTGGGAACGCTGCAGGCCGCTGCAAGCTGCACTCGCCCAGATTTCCCAAAGCGCCGCCGCCTACGAGAACAACAACAGCAACGAAATGAGCGGACAAAGTCCAGAAGAGTACTGTCCTATCAGGGGCGTTGTTGGGGACTTCCCCTGGGAGGGGGGTCCTTAAATCGTATTATGATATTACCAACTGATGTTGGCTGCAGCCATTGTTACAGCAAATATATTTGATGATATATAATAAAATTTGATGATATATAAGCTATAATTTTTTGTAAAAGGGTTTTACAAAATTGATGGTAGGTTAGAATAGTTGTTTTAAAAAAAGCATTAATAAATGATTGGTGAGTTATAGCCATGTGTAAACAATTTCTGAATATTTTATGTTAATGTCTATAAGCTTATCTACAGATACCATAATATTTTAGTAAAAGCATATGATATTTTTTACAAGCCATTAGCTTTATAATCAAAGATTTATAACAAGTCTTATATAATACTTCTGATATTTCTTATATTGCTAGCAAGGTTCCTAAGAACTAAACAAATTTAAAATAAAGATGAATCTACTATAATTACTAAATCTATTACTATGAAATGCATACAATTGTCTTATCAAATAATGCAAATTACAAAAGCTCTGCTCTTGATGCCCAACTCCTGATTTATGGCCCTCTGGTAGCCCAAACAAATTTATTTGAGTGTGGTTACTTTATGGTGAACCCCTCAGGCGAACTCCCGCCACCTCTGTCAACAACAACAACATCGCCGTGGTGGGACAAAAGAATGGGACAAAGGGGAAAGGAGTGTGGAGTTCGCTGAATGGGAGATGGTAGATGGTAGATGGGAGTCCAACTCGGACTGCGCCAATCCCGTGGGAGAAAGTCTGAAGCGGGCGCTCCGCTTCGCTCTGCTCTGCTCCGCTGCGAAGTGGGACCACCTACCGTGTGGTGGCTCTTAATTCGATTCGTTTGCTCCCTCCACTCCACAGAACCCAGTCCCCAGTCCCCAACCTGCCAACCTCCCAACCAACACCCCCTTTTCCTTGGCAAAAGCCAGCGCTCCTTTGCCTTGGCTTCGTTGCCATCGTCGTCGCCGAATCCTTGGGGAATTGTTGCGCAAATGCTTTTTGTGTGTTTCTGTTTGAAAATTATTGCAAAAAAGGCGAAATAATAAAGGCAGCCGTCGACGTGCATGTAATCGAACAGAAGTGGCGGGGGAGAGGAGAGGGGGTGGGCCAGGGGGAAGTACCTACGGGAAAGTGGGACTCGGATATGTCTCTGATGCAATTATGAAGTGATAAATGAATTATGTATGCACGGGGAATTGGCCCGAATTGGTCATGGTCATCGTCATCAACATTTCCATGTCTGCAATTTGTAAATTTATCGATCTGCGACCGCAATCGATAAAAAGTACAGTACTCCCTGTGCTTCATAATCAAAGCAGCGGTAGGCAAACGAAGTTTTGTCATCCAATTTAAGGTATCACCCCTTTTATATCCTGCTTCTTATTTCAGGAAATCTCCCACGGGTCTGTCAAGCTGTGTATATGTAGTACATACTATGCACTGATAAAAAATACAATAGTTTGACTACTCTTTGATATAATTATACAAAAATTTTTTTTATCTAAAGTTTTAGGGAACCATTTTTAATAGCAATCAGAGAGTAATGTATTTAGTTCTAAGTACTTATTACGATTTTACACAGTATTAATGAACGTAATAGAAACTACTCATAATGTTGTATAACAATGAGAAACCTAAGTCATTTTAAATCTTCTCGACTAATCCCTTATAAAAAATAGTAAAATTACCCCTGAAAAATATTATTTCTGTGTGCACCTGATAATTTTATGACCACCTTTCATGTGTGTTATGAATTAGGGATAAGGTGCAGGGGGTACGGGTGAAAGAGTCAAGGCGACGGAGACGATAACTCACTTTTGTTTCATTTTTCAATACACAGTGGAATAATAATGGCAAAATGAGCAACTTCGCTATGCAACAAGAAGCTGTCTCCCGCCTTTTCCATCGGTCTCAAGATGCTCCCCAAAGAACATACCAATAAACACGCTGGCAAAAGTTAGGAACACACACATACACACATTTGTGGAAGTGGGACGGAGACACCTTGGATCCTTCGGGGATCTGGAGTCCCCTCTCTTTGTTGTCTACTGTACTTCGTCTCGCCCCACTTATATGGCAATGTATAATTTTTATTCGCACCAAGGTTGCTCCCCATGGAAATGTCGTCGTCGAGGCGCCTCCCACTTTCTCCCCTTGCAACCGCCGTCAACCGAAAATATTGCAACATAAAACTTTACACAAATATAATCTATAAGCAGCAGAATTCATATTAGAATCAAGAGAGTGGGGGAGAGAGGGAACTTTATAGGGAACACACGTGTTTAAGTGTGTGTGTGTGGGTGGGAGTGCAAGGGTGTGCGTGTGTCATTTTGGCGGGCGCACAGTGGTTTGGGTGTATGTCAAAAAGTTGCGGCATAAGTGGATGATTAATTAGGACCAAAACAAACCTTTTTGTATAAACAATTTGTTATGAAAGATTAGCAACGAACCAAAAAGGGAACTTAAAGTGCCAGGAATAATTCTTTCTTTATGCTTTATTGCTAATATTACGTATATATATAAAAATTTGTTTTATTTCTGAGAAAACATTTAGTGAATTTCTTAGTACTTTAACCAAATTTGTAGGACCTTTTAATGTTTGTATATTTTTTTAAATCTCTCTGATTCTAATAACTTTATTAAAAAATTCTAAAGATATCATATTTCTTTAAATGTGTTTTTGAAAATTCAAAAAGTACTACCAAACGCCTATTGCCCCTAGCCTTATCTTGGCTCAATCATTAACCTACTTTTCCGCCTTTCAGCCCCACTGTTTGGAGTACCCTCAAGTTGGGCCACCATGGTGCTGGTGATGCGCACAAAAGGGCCAATTCATTCTCGCCGGGTTTCTCGTTGGCAGAAAGCGCCGCAGGAGCACAAGAGAGCGCCAGCAACGGCACGGAGCAGAAAGACAATTTTCGGATCCCCAAACTTATCACAGCCTCTCGATTTCCCCTTAGAACATTATACAACCCACCAGAGGGCCTCGCAGGACGAGCGGAGCTCCAGGAGCAGCAGGAGCAGCAGGAGAAGCAGGAGAAGCAGCAGCAACAGCAACAGCAGCAGTAAACGGACGCAGTGCAGCAGCGTGTACTTGTCATATAATATGCGCGTGCGAGCGAAAGGGACGGCGAGTGCAGGCGCGCTGTGGTGATAAAGTTTGGTCCTCCGTAGTGCCGTTAGTCCCGAAGAGTTCGCAGTGAGGTTAAAGCCTCGCACACACCAAACGGCAGCACACACACTCACACACAGAGAGGCTGTAGAGCTCCCAGGTAGCCGGCAACAATAATCCAGGGCACCCAGACCTTTCGAATGGCATTGGCATGCCAAATACAGTCCAACTTTAATAACTCGAACATGGTCAAATATAAGTTTTGAGAGCAATTTTAACCAATATGTTTCTTTGACAATAAAGAAGTATACCAAATTCAACAACCTATTTTGAAATATTTTAACCAAAAATGGATTGGTATGATATTACATTTTTAAAATACAACATTTGTAAAATCCTTTCTTAATAAGCAACTACGAAATTTTTCTGAATTTTGGTTTTTGATTTGACATTTTTATATCAAACTGTATTTGCTATGTCCTGATCCTCCAGAAAAATATAGGACTTTTTTATAGTAGTTGTAATGAGGTCTGAATAAATTTCATTTTCCATTGCCTACTTTTAGGTACAACAAAAAATGTAATCTTGAAGAAACTAAGCTAACCTTTTTGAAGAAATAATATATTTTATGTAAAGTCTTGATAAATATGGTTTCGATTTATAGATGTTCGACTGTATAGGGGGGTGGGTGGCACTGGGCGCCCGACTAGGTTCTAGTTGATGATGATGTTCTCCATGCCGTCGTCTTGACTCGCGGGAATTCGCCGCCCGGCCTGGCCAGAAACACACAGAAAAGAGCAACAAATAATGAACAGACACGTCTCAGTGTGTGTGTGTGTGTGATGTCCTGTGTGTGCAGATACTACCCATACACTGGCATGTGTGTTTACGTTCCATTTAAAACATGAAGCTTGTTTTATTATTGTCAGACAGCAGCGGCCATAACGGCCAGCCAGCGCTTTGGTCATTGGAATCGATGGCTTTACACCCAAGTGCCATAATCCAATGACGCACAGGAATACCGAATACATGGGGCACACACACACACAGAAAGTCAGATATTGTGTGTATGGGGCCTCATGGAGACATCAAAGTTGATGTGACCAGGCAGCGGTTCCAATGGGAATAAGCCAAATATACAGGGTCTGTACTGCATTGAACCTGTGTTCCATGTGTTGCATACTTTTAAGCGAACGCTTGAAAAAATCTTTAAGTGTTCCAGAAGAATTACTTAAAAAATTGGAAGTATTACAGAAAATATTTCTTTACCAACATTTGTTGGGAATGTACCATATTTGTTCTTTTATTTCAAAGAGAAGGGACCGAAATATATTACAACCCACGATCCTTTTATAAATCCATATTTCTTAGGTATTGATGGTAACATAAAGTTCCAATGCCCTAAAGCACCCTGTATGACTCTTTCAATGTGATTAACCTTATCCAATTTACAAGAGCACTCCACACTTTTAAACCGTCACCGTGAAGACACCAAAATAGACCGAAACCTGAGGGCCGAGGACCAGGACTCACGTGTCCAGTGGCCAGGGGAGCCACAAGATGCGGATGTGTGCCTTAGATGGGTCAACTCCGACCACAACAACGGGGCGAGAGCAAAAACCTTACATTTGCTATTTATGAGACTGTCGAGAGTTATTAGCCGGACATGTGAACGACCCAGGGGGAAATGCCCAAGACGACGGCGATGGACTTGAGGCAATGCCAGTGGATGCTGGCTAGTTTACATACACGGATATACGTATATACACATCGGTGTGTTCCTACAGATATATCTTTTGGCTAGAGGCAATAAAATATGCAAATTGAAGTCAAACTTACCAGAGGACTTGCAGTGCCCGTTGGCATTGGCAGCAGCATCAGATGCAACTACCTCATCCCGTGGGTGTTGTAGTTCTTCTGCTCCTTCGGCTGCTTCTTCTTTTGGCACTGCAGCTGGGGTCGCTGGCTCATCAGCTGTTGGCCAGCTTTGTTGCTGTGATTCATTGGGCTCGAGCTGGGGCCGCTCCCCTCCCTCGGGCGCCTCCTCATCGGCCACCTCCTCGTCCTCATCCTCATTATCCTCGTTGTCCTCGTCGGCACTGAGCAGCTCCTCCTTGGGCTCCAGCAGGCCAGTGTTCTCCTCATCCTCCTTCTCGCCAACTGAAAATAATGCACCGAATATATTTTGATAAAAACGTGACCAATATTGAGGAATTATTACTTCTTTTAAAAGATTAACATTTTACACCAATACATACATGACCCCAAAAGTATGCCATGAATTAAAGATTCGTTATTTCAACAAGGACTTCAATTGTGGTGAAATATTATAAGGCATACTTTTAGGCTTTCAAAGTATTGTTATAAAGTTTACAATTTCTGGAATTTGAGTATGGGATTATGGCTAAACAATCAGTAATTATTTTTCTTAGCCAAATTGGTAACAAATTAATTTCCCTGTACCCATACAAATTAAAGCTAATCAATTGATAACACTTCGAACACTCGCACAAATTGCTAGGTGTCGGATGTTGGCTCAGACATCGGGTGCTATGTGCAATGCCAACGGCTCATGCAGATTATGCCAAAGCACTCCCCGGGCGGCCATCGGGCCAAAAATTCTATTTACACGCTCCGTGTTTTATTGTTCCCCTTACCTTGCCAATAGCTCAAAACTCAGACTCCTTGGATGGCTATTCCGGCAAAGCCGCCACCTGATCGATGGCCTCTGCCCGGGGCCTTGTGGGTGTCGTTTTAAGCCCCCTCCCCCCAAAAAAAAGAATAAACCGAGTGCTTCGCCTCAAAAGTAATTGCAAGGGTGCAACAACGGAAACGGAAAAAGCAGCTGGATAAAGAGAAACTCCGGAAAATGGAAATGTGTAACATGTGTAATTGCGCAATTAAATTGAATTTTTCATACATTTCTCCAGCTGGCCGTGATGGCCAAGAGAGGGCAAGACGAATGTGGTCGGGATTGAGGGATTCTTTTGGATGCTGGGCCACACAGGTGACAAAATCATTTACAGAGAGCTTTTGGGAAAAGTTGTCTGTTCAAATCTTCCAACTTTAGAATAAATATAATTACGACATGATATAATATTATATGATCTGATATAATATGATTTATGATTTTTGGAAACTGATTAACTCCTGTGACAAAGCTTTTTTTGATACCCTTGTAACTTTAATACACTTTTAGTTTTGTAATAATATATTATATTTAGGATGGCATCTTAAAAATGTTAAGGAATAGTAAGCCAGTTAATTTCTTAGCAAAAAAAACCTTGCAAAATAGTGAATGATTTTGGTGGGCAAGGAGCAATATACCTCACAGCAACCGTATCCCCCTTTTTTTGAGTCTGAGAAGGAAGAGGACTTTTTCGGAGTGCGGAGTCAGGAGGCAGCGCGTGACCATTTCGAATTGGTGACCGCGAGGAAGGTAAGGACTTAAAATATATGGCCGAAAGGACAAGCCGGAATCACACCGCAAGGAATCGCCATGGAAATGAACATTATGCATGGGTATGGTCACCATAATGGGAGGGGGGGCTCCTGCAAAAGGGAACAAGGCGATGGGGCGGGGGCAAGAACATTTGGTTATTATTTCCATATAAAGGAGCCGAATGCTGCAGCCACTTGGCGGCGAGGTGGTGCGGTGGGCTTGGGTTTGGGTGCCGAATGGAAAGTGGGTGGGGCTATGGGATATGGGATGTGGAGCAACTGTGTGCCGTTTGCGGCGGAAGTGCCGCGTATTTTAAAATAAATGCGCGTGGCGGCGGAGAAAGGGGCGGTGGGGAAATGAAGCGAACAGGGTGAGAACCAGTTATGGTCGTTAAAATTGTCGAAGCACCGCAGCAACAACAGCGGCAGCAACAACACAAGCAGCAAGTCAAGTTCTTTTTGTGCAAGCCAAAAAGGATATGGGTACACTGGCCAAAAATATCTAAGATTTTGTAAGAAAAACTGTGAAATCATTAGTATTAGGAACGGGATAAACAATTAATATTATTACAATTTTTATAATTCTAGGAGGTATAACACAATAACACAATCGAAAAATGTTGGTTGTTGTTTTTTTAGACTTTGATTTAACTAACTACTTTATGAAAATTAAATGAAAATGGTGAAACAATAAATCTAATCAACTAAAATTGAAAGAAATTACAAATTTATTTTGAAGTTATTAATAATTTATTTTAAAAAAAATTGAAGGGCATTTTCTCATTAACTTTCTTCTATTTTATTTGTTTAAATTTTACTAAATTTTAAAATAAAATGTTTCTCCATGTGCACGTATGTGTGAGCATTGAGCACGCTACTGTGTGTGTGTAAGCGCCCATATGTATGCAAGCGATTTTCATTTTTGTTTAAAGCCCCCCAGAGTGCATTTCGCACTCGGTCGCTGGGTTGCCATCCCTCCCCCTCCTTCTCTCTCTTTTGCTTTCTCCACCCCCCTCTCCTCGAGTGTTTGTGTGTGTGGGTTTGGGGAGAATAAGTGGTGTGCATGTGTGAGTGTTTCTTACTTGTTTTTCGGCAATGGCATGTTTTTAAGCGTTTTACTCAAACATCCACGCCCCCCACCACTACCAACGAAAAAGGTGCACACTCACACAGACACAGACACAGCCAGAGACAGAGAGAGAGACGCACACATGCACACACTTATTTGTAAACGTAATAATAAGCGTCGTCCCCTTTGACTCATCAATCCGTTGCCACTGCCATCGCCTCCCCCCGCCGCTTCGGAATTTCCCTTTTTTCCCGCCAAATACCCCAACGCTTGCCACTTTTCCAGCTCCCAAACGGCTACTAAGCGTGTGTAGAGGGCACCACTGAGCAGCTGGGGAGGCATTGGGGGGGTGGCTGTGGGTGGCAACGGGGGGCGATGCACTATGGGGAATTTGACCACTTTTCTTGGCCAAAACCCATTTTTTAAAAGTCGTTAAAATTTGGTTTTGTTTATCACAAAGTATCAGGATAACATCAATATCTAATGTTACTAACAGAAAAGGTTAACAGTGGGCCCCACTGTTAAGTTATCAGCTGTTAAAGCCTGTTTTTATTTCAACGAGGTGGCAGCGCTGGTAAAGCGCCTATTATTCTTAATAGTTTAAATTGTCAAAAAGTGTAAAACTAAACATAGCACTGAAGTTTTTGAAATACCATCCAATCAGAGGGACTTATATCTTGTGTTTGTGACCTTGATATTGTATTTATTGATTGTGGTGCTCGTATATTCGTGTTCTAGTTCTAACCTCAAAAAAAAACAAGATCTTTAAGTTAATGTGTATTTTTAAATGGAGCTACAAAGTGATTCCAGCTGTTTCCACCTCTGAAACCTTTTTTATCTTGTAGAGTATTTAATTCTCATTAAGCTCGGTTAGTAAAAAAGTGCACTTTTGCGCACTTTCTCTTAAATTTAGCTTTAAAGACCTCTACCTAATATGGTATATTTCTCGCATTTTTGTCTGGTAAATGCCAGTTTCGATGTTATCTTAAGAGAAACAGTGTGCAATTATATTTCTTATTAAATAACGATTATTTTAAAATTATTTTACAACATCATTTCACTTACTAACCGTTGATATAAAGGATTTTAGTATTTTTGTTAAGAATTATACTGATAACAAAGCAAAAAATTACAATTTCATTAAGAAAATGAAAAATAAAAAACGCCAACTTTTTTTTTTAAATTCAGTTTGGTCTTCTATAAAAAAAAAAATTAAGAAAAAATTTTTTTATTTGATTGACAAAAAGAAAAAAAATTTTTTTTTTTTTTTAAAGGCGGGACCACGCCCATATTTTTTAATTTACTTCCTTTGGATTTTATATACTTAGTTCAAAAAACAAAACTTTGAAATGTTGCTTCGTTTTTAAGTTATTAATTAATGCCACAAAAAGTGGGCAAATTCCCCATAGTGCGATGGGCGGGTCGTGGTGGGGGTGGTTGGCCAAAACAAAGCGCGCTTGCAACTTTTATAATGGCTCGAACCAGAGTGAGTGTGGGTGAGTGTGTGTGTGGTATTAAAAAAATAATGAAATAACAAACCCGAAGGTGTTGTTAAAAGCGCCAACAATAAATTTTATCAATAGTTGCAGGAACAAGAGGTAAATGTCAGAAGCTGCCACCCGAGAAAACATGGCCAAAGAGATCGCTGGGCATTGGCGAAAACAGTTCACATAATCACATAGAATAGTTTGGAATTTACAGGTAAATTTCTTATAGCATATCTAAAGTTTTCATTAGATTTATTGATTGTTATAACTCAGTGGAATGAATTTACCTATCTGTACTTATTTTTCATTTTGAGAAAAAAGAGTTACTTATACCCTGTCAAATTGATTGATCTTATTGGTCACAAGTGGTAAAAATTTAGTAAGTAAAAGATAGAGGGATAAAAAATATATGATGGAATTTGTTCCATAAAAATTTCCAGTGATTTGAAATCACCCATGAAAGTGCCTGAAGGTATGCTATGATTTGTAAGGTAAAGTCATCAAAAGATATATTTCTTTTCAATTTTAAAGTATATTAATTTCCAAACATTTTAAGTCTTTAGTTAGGTAATTGTAAATTCATTGAAAGGTGATTTTCACTCTCTGGATATTTTTATGGATTAATCATACCGCATCTTTAATTATAAAAATCTAATTTATTTATATATCACCCCTTTGGTTATGGTAACTTTTAGTGCTGCCACTTTAGCCGCCTGAACTAAAATCCTTAAGACAAAACCAAACTACTAGCGTTCATGTGTGAGTGTTGTGGAATCCACAGAGCTGTCAAAATGCCACCACCGCTGCCGCTGATGTCGTTTGCAGTGTTTTTGCCTCCCGGCGAATCCCCAAGACACCTTACGACCCTGTGTTACCCCACCTCGCACATCGCACCACCCCATCCACCCAACCACCCACTCATTGCCATCGCCCACAGCAAATTCTATTTACCAAACTAGTTACCATTAGACGCAGCCAATATCCCACATTATGTGCCAGCAGAAGCCATTGCACATGGTGGCCGTAGCCTATGCCCAGAGCGGATTCCCGCTGCTGCCGCTCCAGCTCCTGAATCCCGAGATCCCGAGATCCTGAGATCCTTATTCCGCCCCGCCAGTTGTTGTTATTGCTATTTTTGGCGCGATTTTGCCGTGCAATGGCAAATATTTTGCCAATACACCAAGGACTCGCGCTCACGTTGACGATGAGGTGAAACAGAGGGGGGGATAAACGGAATGGAACGGATAGGAAAAGGATGGCCCAGGGGGTGGTGGGCTGGGAAAACGGGTGGCGAAAGGAGCCAGGAGGCAACGACAACTTATGGCAGCTGGAATCCTAAGCCTTTCGCCTAGCTATGGGAATTCCACAGCCGAAGCCGGCATTTTAAAGCATTTTACGGCAGACAGTGTCTGCTAAAAATATGCACGCCATTCACTAGGGTTGCTAGCGGAAAGGTAATGATGTTTTCCTTCCTAACCAATTGAAGGTCAAAAGGCTAGAGAGTAATTTAATCAATTTAATAAATTAAGTGTTTAAAATTAGTTAGTCAACACTGTTAAAATGTTAATTCAGCTTTACACAACTCTATATTATTAAGTGTGTCATGCTCTCAAACAATTGGACTATAAAAGTAATTATTATTTTGAATCTAAAATGTAAGAACAGGAATATATGTTTCAAAAACACTTTTTTTAAAGTTATAAAACGAATTTATCTGATGCTGAATATAGTTTTGAAAGAAGAAGAAAGAGTTTTAAGAAAGCTCTTTCTGTTTAATAAGTGTTTAATATTAAAAATTATTTTTTCTGATTACTAAGTATAGCACTTTTTGATTCAAGGTTGATAACTTATGAAAGTGACTGTATAAATTTTATAGGTGCCCAAATAGTTTCCAATAATCATAGCCAAAAACACACACTTTGTTTCTCGATTTTATATTTTTTTGCGGAAGATGACAGGCCATTAGCCATTGTGTGTGTTGTTGTGGGCTCTCAATAAGGATATCTGTGCATACGCAAGTGCTGGTGCCACCTATATGATATCCATATATACGTTTATCGTATATGGCTATACCTAGGGTTACAGATATACATGCAAACTGGCTGGCAACGCCGTCAACAAATGAAAACTCCCCAGGGAGTTGGCGCATGTTTGTTGCTGTTGCTGCCGTTGGATGTTGCTGCTGTTGATGTTGCTGTTGCTGTTGCCGCTGCTGCTGCCTCGTTGCCCGTCGCTTTTCTCCAGGGGATTGGCCAGAGAGCCGTTGCCGACTCCCCAGAGAAATACATGGCAATGGGTTTTCTGTGTTTTGTGCTTTTTTCTCGCGCCCCTCGCAAAAACACGTTGGTGCGAAAGAGAGAGGCAGGCGGTGGAAAAGAGCAAGCCAAAGTTCGCTTTTTATACGTTGGGGAAATTTTCATGCCCCAGCATGAGGATATCTCTTTCTCTCTCTCTCTCCCCCTCTCTCTCTGTCTTTCCTTGTGTGTGTGCGCCAGTTGTCCTTGGGGGCTTTCGGATCCCCTCAGCTGCCCACCCCCTGCTGGCCACCCACCTTGTGCCACCCACTTCTGCCCCCAAACCCACTTGCACATGTGTGCATTGGATTTATTGTCAATTTTATTTGTTATCATTGTTGTTGTTATTGTTGTTGCTGGCGCTGCTGCTCTGCTGTTATTTACACTGACACAATTTGGAATTGTATTAAAAATTAACGGCACTTTGGTTGCCTTGGCTTGGCCTGGCCGCAGAACGGCAAATGGAACCGAATCGGAAAACTGCACTCGAGTCCCATCTATATCACAAAAATATAAAAACTTTGGAACTGCAAAACTGCGTTTTGGCCAAACCACTTTTTGAGTCCTTCTAACGAAATTTATAGAGGACCTTGTTATATTACTATATCATATGTTTCCAAAACTTTTTTTAAACATTTTTTATTAGATAATATCTGAACAGGATCAAAGGGAATTCAATTTGGCACCTTAAAAAAATATTCTAACTATTATTTTATTTTCTAATTATAGATCATTTACTGAAAAAATTCGAATATTTTCTAAAATGTTACTACAAAAATGTATATATCAATTATTCTTTTAAAACATGACTTCGGACAAAAAAAAATAATATTAAGGGAAATAAAGTAATAACAAATTTGAAAAATCAGTACCAGCACATTAAATCAAGAAATACCATAAAACATTATTATATTAGAAATACTATATCTTACATCTTATATCTTTCTCAAGAAAGCGTATTCCCCATTCGCCTTGATGCACCTTTTGCTAACCATTTACTTGTTGGTTCACCAGAACACTCAATGTTTCAACCTCATGCTGGGTTTTGTTTGGGTTTCGGGGGTCTCCTGGCCCCAGACCACCTGTCCCCGGGCCACCCCAACCTATCCGCCCGGCCAGGGCTCCCTCATCCACTTTGCCCCCTTCTGGTCGCTCTCTATCACTGACAGTTAGGTGTGTTGATCCCTGGGGATTGGCCAATGCCTGCAAGCTGCTGGGCTGCAGCCGGTCTTCGGGTTCGGGACGGAATGGTATAGGGTATGGTATGCTATGGCATGCTATGGCTGAGAGTCGGGAGTCGAAATGGAGGGCCCTGACTGGAGGGCAGGGGAAATGGCCATAGCCCAACCGGACCGGACGGTGGGCCAACGCAGGCCGAGGCCATTTGCATTTGTCACATTTTGCGGTCCCGCGAGCAAAGTTTGGCAGAGTAATGTTGTGTCCACCCCCCTTTTGGGGGTTTATCAAAGCAAATCAATCAGAAGCACACACAAACACACGGAAACACACGGAGCACACAGGATATGGAAATGGAGACCATGTCAGTCGGTGGCCACCTGGGGATTCAGGTCCTGGCCACTGGCCACTGGCCACCGACCACTGACCACTGGCGCCCAACTTACGTTTGAGACAGGCGCGCGGTTTGGCCTGTTTGCGTCGGGACATGGCCAGGTTGGCTATTTAAATCACTGTTTCCGTTTTGGTTTTGGGTTTTAATTTGATTTGCCTTAGCAACTACGCCTTCCGGCTTCCGTTTCGCGCCAAAGCGTTTTGTTTTGGTCTAATTCGCAACTAACGAATCCTGGCAAGCGCTGCGAATATCCTTGTGCCTTGAGCGTCGGCAACTGACTGACTGCTGGCCTGGCCTGCTTGGCCCAAAAAGTGGCATCAAAACAGAAGCTCTTAAAACAAAATGGTATTTCCACAGCGCAATCGCAAAGAGAGAGAGAGAGAAAGGGAGAGACTGAGAGTGGAAAAACAGCCACCCAAGAACCCAGAACTCCCAGCCATCCAAGCACTGAAACCATCTATCAGTGCTGAACTTATTCCCCCGAGGGTTGCTTGGCTTGCAACCCCCTAGAGAATTGCGAACGGCACCAATCGCAAACGATTCTGGGTGCCTTTCAAGAGCTGGAAGAACCCATGCCGACTCCTCACAGTATGTTGCATTCGCATCCCTACCTTCCCCACACTCGCCTGTTGCAATTATAAAGTCAAGTCAATTATTTTATAGCCGACTTTCGCACGTGCGTATGGGGGGTCCAAAGGGGCGCGATCTCGAGGCGATTCAATTTGATTCCGATTCTCCCAAGGTGCCTGGCGAATTGCAATTTCCACTTGGTTTCTCAGCAGCGGGATAACGATAACGCACACCGCTCAGCTCCTTGGTGGGCCGTGAGAATCGTGTCCAGAAGCCGGGTCTTTCGTGCTTTGGCAGCGGGTGACGACATTGGCAATGGATCTTTTGTTGTGTGTTCCACTCATCCGTATTTCGAGAGTGCCACACGCATGGGTTACCAAAGATGAAGGAGTGTTATGTCGAGAGCTAAAACATATTTTTAGGGCGCTTTAAAATAAATTGTTGGAGCCTGTTTAAATCAATGGTGTTGTACGATAACCTAAAGGTAATATAAAATTCAAGTTTAAACTGTAAACCTCACATTTCTCTACTTCTCATGGTACAATTTTTAAAAAAATTAAGAACAGGGCTTTTGATGGTGCAGCTATCTGGTAGGTATTGCTGGAGTACGCTTTTTTTCCAAAACGAATTTTTTAAAGTATGTAGATCATCTAACTTAAAAATATTGCAGCTAAACGGCTTAACATTAAAAAAAAATAAAGTTTAAAATATATTTGTAACATACATTGTTTATTAATGATACATTTTAAAACCTTCTATATAAACTTATTGAACTAGAAATAATATAGTTCCTAAATATCCGTTTAGCCTGTTTAATGGATGCCATATCCAATACACTTTTTTCAAAAAACCATTTTTCCAAATCCGTACAAACGTGCATATATGCTGATTTAAGTTCTGTCGTTTTTATTAGAAGAGATTAAAATCAAGAGGATAAATTATTTATATAGGTTATCATTTGGTGAAAACCACCAAAAAGGATTTTGTATTACTTCATTATCGTTTCGTCTTCAAATCATATGTTGCAAGAAGCGCTAAGTTTTCACACTGCTTGCAATCATAACTAGCGCCATCTACCAAAACTCTTGAAAGACACACATCACCACCTAACGGCCAAAATTAATAGATGGCGCTTTGATGTAAAATACTTACGTTACGTAGTACGTAAGGAGAACGCTATAGTCGAGTACCTCGACTATCAGATACCCGTTACTCAGCTTTAGGGACCAACGGGAAATGGAGATATGCAAGTAGCAAAGCGAGATTTAAATGCGCCACCTACCGGCGGTAGACAGATTTAAGCGTTATGGGCGTTAGAGTGGGCGTGGCAAATTTTTAGATCAATTGATAGGTATTGACGAGACCAATACATTTCAGTTAAAATTTCTCTAGCATAAAAATTGTGGGCGCCACAGGCTTTGGCGGTTTGTGGACGTTATAGTGGGCGTGGCATATTCGCGTAACAAACTTGCGCCGCGCTCAAGCCTACGGAATCTAAATCTGAGATTCTCTATCTTTGATAGTTTCCGAGATATCCACGTTCATACTTACGATTTTTTGAAGTTTGAGGGCGTTAAAGTGGGCGTGGCAAACTTTTTTTTGGGTCAATCGATAGGTATTGATGAGAACAATACATTTCAGTTAAAATGGCAAGTATATGGTAGGTAGGAGCCACAGTTTTGGGCGGTTTGTGGGCGTTAGAGTGGGCGTGGCACTCTGCTGAAACAAACTTGCGCTGCGCAGGAATCTCAGGAATCTGCATGCCTAATCCCAGTATTGTAGCTCTTATGGTTTCCGAGATCTCAGCGTTCATATGGACAGACGGACAGACGGACATGGCTAGATCGACTCTTTATGGCGTCGGAAACGCTTCCTTCTGCCTGTTACATACTTTCCGACGAATCTAGTATACCCTTTTACTCTATGAGTAACGGGTATAATTACCCAATCGTATAGTAACATATGTATGCGCATTTGTCAACTTGACCAACCAAACTTTTTGTTTGTGAAAGGATTAGAATGGATTATTATTAAAGTGGATCAGTAAACTAATGAAGGGCGATTTTAATGTGTTGAAAATCAACATTAATTTCTGAATACCATTAGACCATTATTAAATACATAATCCCTTCTGATAACAATTAACTTTGCTTATCCACCTTGTAATCCTTGTGATCTCATCCAACCACCTTGGGCACTTCCTTTTCCGAACTCGGATCAGTATCGAGATTTGCTACGCATATGGCGATGAAATCGATCAAATCGAGGGTCCAGTTCCGGATACATTTTTCGTTCGCCACGCTTTCCCCGCTCGTTACCTCCCTCGCAAAGTCCCATTCATATTTTCATTCATCAGGGGACTCGATTGCGATTGCGAGTTCCTTACTCCTTTGTTTACTATCGACGAAGATACGTAGTAATAGTAGCGGCGAGCAGCGCCAGTTAACCCAGTGTCTGCAATCTGTGTCTGAAGAGAAGGTGCAAATCGGAGGGGCGGACGAAGAAGGTTCGGATGAAGGAAAAAAGAAGAAACATCTGTCGCCACGAAAAAATCCGGTTGCAAGCTGCAACACCGGCTCAAAATGAGCTACAACACAGAGAACATATGATTGAGCTGCCCGAACAAAATGGGAAAAACAAAAAACCGAAACGCACCTTTTGTATTTTGGAGCAGCTGCCGTTGATGTCGGTGTTTGGAGGAGTCGGAGTCTCATTCGGATCTGAGTATCGGTGGATCGGGGAGTCGGAGGGGCCTCAGACACTCGGCAGCCTGTTGATGAGCCCACAATGCACACATGCTGCAAGCTACATATTTTTTATGCATTGGCTCTGTGTTGAGCCGGTGGGTCTTCCATTCCATTATAAGTACCAGTCGAGGAAGCCGTCCACATTAAATTCGGTGTTTGTCGCTCGATGGCAGCTGCCACCGATTCCTCCGTGGGGCTTAAACATATCCGAAGAGCTGGAGAAGAGGTAGCTTGAAAGCCGAAAGTTCAGATAGGTCAAGTCGTCAATATGTTGTCAAAATATTTGACCATACTTTTGATGGGGTTTTGGTATTTCATTCATGAAAGTTGCAAGATGTTGATCATGCTTACCACTTAGTATTAAAATTCCAAAACATGTTGTTTATTAATTAAATAATTTTTATCATTAATCATTAATTTTCTTGGAAATACAAATAATATTCCTGCACCACATCAGTTATATTTCGTGGTAAATTTCATGGTTCTCAGGTAATACCCTTAGTGACATTGTTTGTTGTTCTACATTTCCTGTTCTAAAATTCGCAAAAGTCATTCTGCCTCTCAACATCCCTTTTGGCGCCCTTAAATGTGAACATATGTTGTTTTGGTTGTGCCACCCCTAAAAATGTAATTTCTTTCAGTGCAGGCGAAATAAAACAAGGATTGGTTTTTAGTTAGGGTTTTATATAATTTTTAAATTCAATCAGTTTATCTGGCATTTATTTAAAACATTTTTTATTATATTTATTTGTATGAATAAAAAAAAAATTCAACACCGAAAAATATTGTGTTTTTCAAAATGTATAAATTTGCAATTGTCAACAAAAACATTAAAAGTGTTTTCCATTTTAATATTTTAAAATATTTTTTTATTGGTATATAAATAAATAAATAGATGATAGGTAATACATATATGAATGAGTTCAGATATGATGATGTGATATAATATGCTGTGTGATATGTTTTTTCCTTCTTCCTTATAGACAGTCCCTTTTCGCTGGTCTGGCAACCCAAGACCATCGACCACTTAATTTCCCAGGTATGGCAGCCCGCGCACAGTTTTTGAAACTCAAGCCTAGAATAAGAGGACAAGCAAGGCTCATTCGAAACTTGTGCGTGCAACGCGAAGGACGTGCCGCTCCGTAGCTCGCTGTCCCGCTCTCACTCTCCATCTCTCTCGCTCACTCGCGTGTGTCTGACGCTTCGCAATTGTTGTGTTTGCCACTTTTTCGCGCCACCCCAGAAATAATACGAGTGTGAAGACCGAAATTCGGCAAGTTAGTGCGACCTTTGGTGACGTCAGGGGCTGGGAAAAATCGCCAGGATGTCTGCCAATAATCAGCAGCAGCAGGCGGATCCCTCGGCGGCCGTTGCCGCCCCGGCAGCCTCCTCGGAATACCTGAAACGCACCTGCCTCATCTGCGGCTGTCACACCAACCAGACGATCAATATCTACGAGCCCCGCTCTGGGCCCAATATCGTCCAGCTAATCCAGGCGAAATTCAAGTTTCAGGTATGGATTTTCCACGAAAGGCACATCTCACAAATGTTGTAGTGTGGGGCGGGGGTGTGGACAAAAAGAAATCGATATTGGGGCAACTCGGCGGATGAGTCATGCAACGACACAACGTCCTTCGGACAAAGTTTTCCCTGTGCTCGTGCCTCCATGTGTGTGTGTTTTTGGGTTAAAAGGGGATGAACTTCGCTGGGCGGAAAAATGGAGGGATTCCAGAGAGAGGGCCGGCGGGCATTTTTAGGCAGGTAAAGGTAGCTCTCCCGCAGCATCCCACTGGGAAAAAATGTGGTTATCGCTGTAATGTTAAAAGGGGTCTCTAAAATTCCCTCTTTTAATTATTTGAGATTTGTTTTCTAGAATATAAAATTCCCAACAATGTTTCTTTTCTTATTTATGTTGAAGTCAATTTTAAACATATCCTTCTGAACCAATTTGACATATTTATTTTAAAAAGGACCAAAATAAAGTTATTTATAACTGGTCTTTTTTTTAGAACCATTAAATTTGCGGTGATTCAAATCCGTTTATCTAAAATGTTTAAGTTATGTCCTTTCTAAGAAGAGCTTTTCAAAGATATTTTCGTTCAGTACTTTGTAAGTAAAAACATTTTTCTCCAAAGATCCATTTGCCTAAATCCTTTTCTATTCTCTGGTTTTAATATTCCCATTTTCTTTGCTCTTTGAACTGCATATCCTGCCTTTAAGCAGCTGATGCATTTCCCTAACTACTTTCGGTAATTGGACACTATGCATATGCTTCGCCACTTAGTTTGATTCCTTTCCCATAATTTCCAACAGCTTGTTCTAATATGGTATAGTGCGGTGTGTGGGAAATGCGACAGCGGAAGATGGCCAGGGAAATCGATCCTGGCTGGAGATCCTGGGTTTGTTTTCTGTGGAAGTGAGTTTCGGGTCTCGGATTACAGACACTCCACTGCGATTGACTACCTGTACCACAAACCTGCTCGAAGGGCAGATGTGCGGTGGATTTGCCGAGGAGCCGAGATTGCTCCAATTTCTGCGGGCAGTGAACGAACCTTCCACACACTCTTCACCCTATCTTTTTCCTCTTTTTTCCATATCCCAAACGACAGCTGTATTTGCCGCTCTGTACTCAAAATCCAACCCATCAGAGTTCCTGGGTTTTCTGCTGCTGCTTTATCAGCTCTTCATACCTTCTTCGGGTTTTCTGTGAGATGTTTTTTCGCATATCAACTATTGAATACGAATACCTGGATCTGAGTTCACAGTTTATTGTGCTTATGGCGGAGGGATTTTCATAACAGCGATCTACGGTGGTTGAACTCTCGAACAATGCCAAAAATCTTAAGACAGAAATTCCGGTTTCTTAAGTTGCTCAAATCCAAACAAAAGATCTACCCTTAGAATAAGGTATAGGATATTCCTTGAACCTATAATTTTTCCAGGAGAAGTCCTTAAAGTGCCGAAACAAAGCCGAAAACTAGACGTTACTTTTAATTTGGAGGTCTTCTTTTAGTTTGTTTTTTTGGGCAATAGTTTGTTCTAGGGTTTCCTTACTATTGGATTAGAAAACAAAAATGGGTCAGGCAGAGACTGAGAAGAGAGTTCCTAAAATGAAATGTAAACAGTTTTAAGTGGTTGTTAACAGAGTTTGTGAAAATATTATCCATATTGTACATAGAACATTAGCAAATGTATTTCTTTACATCCTTATAGTCCTCAACCTTAATTGCTTACGAAATAATCAATTTAATTACGATATACTCCAGCCGCACGCTATTCAATTTCATAATAATAAAAACCCCTCTGCTTACCCCACCACAACTGACCCACGAAGCTCACCCTCCGAAATGAACTCCCCTAGGATCGTTAGAATTTACTTTGAACCGTTATTGCGAAACCCTATATGTGGTGCTTATATACCACCTGCCGCGATCGTAGCCTGGCAACCGATCACCCCCACAGAATTTACACCCTCGCGAGTTCTGAATAATATAAAGCCCTCAATGACAGTGCCATAAAGTGCAGTTGCAATCAATTTAGCAGGCTGCCTCCCTACTTCCCTACCTCCCTATTTTATACACTGATAAAAATTAATAGATTTGCCTCTAAAAGCCTTTAACAAATCATTAAAAGAACATAAAATAAAAGATACACCTTTAAAATATAATAGATGGTTCAAATTACTTAAAATGATAGATTTACCTATAACATCATGTGATAATTATATCATTATGTAGCTATAAAATAAAATATCTAATTACTTTTAGAATTATTAAATATATCTTACAATGCAGGGATTTGAAATAAAATTTAAACCTGTTCAGAATTCGTTAATATATTTTGTGAACTATCTAGGTATATATCCAAATTTATCTCAGTGCACATCCGATCAGTGTGCGTGTGTGTGGTTTTCTGTCTGCTTTGCACCTGGCCTGCAATTTGCATTATTATACCGTTTACACATGGCCCTTGGAGCACACCTTTTCAGCGCCGAAGCCAAAGGTAAACAGACAGCCACAATCGCTCCTGATCCTGGCTGCCCTACCTCTTCCCCTTCTCCCTTACCCGATCCTTATAGGTAGTGTTCCCCCTCCTCCGATCGACCTTTATCTAATTTCTCCGAGCAGCTGTCGCCCATACGCGTGCCTAA
The DNA here is from genome assembly GCF_014743375.2 of Drosophila subpulchrella. Classification (NCBI taxonomy): domain Eukaryota; kingdom Metazoa; phylum Arthropoda; class Insecta; order Diptera; family Drosophilidae; genus Drosophila; species Drosophila subpulchrella. The sequence continues at coordinate 12,325,366 of NC_050611.1, forward strand.
TATCCGTCATAGTTGGGTTTTAACCCAGTTCTCCTCGTCGGTTCCACTTCGTTTCTATAGGGCGCGTGGCCTTTGGCCAAAACGAGTTTGCTTCGAGGTTCGAACTAACCGAATATCCCTTTTTCCTTTAGCTTTTGACTGGTTTTCGTTCCTCAGCCATACAGCTGCTGCTGTTGGGCGCTTAGTTTTCGTTGGCAGGTGCACGAAATTATTGATACCCCCGGAATGTTGAGGTCTGCTTGGGTAATTAATATGCTCGGGACCGTCTGGCAGTTGTTTTTGGAATTGTTATGCTTTTTTTGCACCTTTGGTTCGATGCTCATTAGTGGTCGGTTCCCGAGAGCGATCACTAAGTGCATAGGCGTATCGTAATTTTCAAGAGGTTTATTCTGTGGTTATGCTTGGATTGAGATTACGGGACACGCAATGGAATTCTAAGGCTGATTACTGATGCCCTTAACGGTGTACTGCTTGTAATCAATAAATGATTGGTCTTGGTGTTATTAGGTAACCTACTTTTTTGGGTCACCTCTAATGACATTGAAAGGGCCCAATAATAACCATTATGTGTGCCTATCCTTTCAATCCTTTAGAGAATTCCACTGTTTAAATGGATTTATTGAAACGTTTAAGTTGCGATGAAAAGTCATGTACTTCTTAAAGCTAATATAAATTTTATTATTAAATATGCTACATTGATATGCAATTCCCTCTCTATTTATAGTAATGTATAACTGCCCCAAAACATTTCTTAAATTGAAACTTATAGCCTCCAAATGGCTTTAAAAAAACAATAACAATAAACAATGAGCTGCAATATACTCGGAGTTTCTAAGATGCTTACAGTAAGGCATTACCATCCTCTAATGATACTCAAGTTAGGAGTTATAGCTTATGTTGACTTTATAAAAACATCCCTAATGTTATGCATCTTGTACTCATCTATCTTGTATCTCTTTACTTACAGCCCCTGAACGAGGACAAGTTCCTCTGCTTCAGCTGCAACAACTGGCTGATCAACTGGCATTCCCTGCAGGCGGTCAACAGTAATGAGGCCGAAAGCCAAAGCCAAAGTCCCTCGCACATGGGCAACAGTGTGGTGCAGCAAGAGCGGACCAAGCTGCGTCCGGTGGCGATGGTTCGACCCCAAGTGCGAGTTCAGCCCCAATCGCAGCCCCAGCCACAGCCCCAGGTTCCCGTCAATCCCACACCCGCACCCATAGTCTACTCCAAGCGAAGACCCAGCAGCAGCAGACGCAGTGCCTCCATGACCCGGATGAGCCGAGTCTTGCGACAATGTTGCTTGGAGAGCCTACGGCGGAGTCCCCAGAAGAGGAGGAGCCAGCAGTCGGCGGTGATCGTCTACCTCAGGCCGCAGGGTCAGAAGAGAAGCAATCTGATCTGCAAGGTGGAGTGTGTGACGCCACGAAGGAAGCCGTTGGAGCGAACGGCGACCAAGGAGGTGGTGGCATCCGCACCCATGCCCAGCAATCCCATTGCTCCACCCACTTACCAAAGATTCCCGCAACCGAGTGTGGATGGCAAAGTAGTGGCCATGTTTCGGCGACTGGGAACCACGCTCAGCAGGGAAGTGTCATCCGCATCTTTTCCAGAATCAACCACCTCCACCACTACGAAACCCCCGCAGATCATGAGTCCAATCAAAGAGGGGCCGCGCTGGACGCGGAACCTCGATGAAGATGAGATACTGCTGGAATTCGATAGCGCCATATCCGAAGTCCTGCCAACCACCAGCTATCAGGTTACCCAGGGGGAGAATAAGGAGAACCAAAGGGCAGAAGAAATGGAGCTGGAGGAGGAGGAGGACCAAGCGGAACTGGAAGTGGTGCAGGAAGCGGAAGCGGACGCTCCACTGGAACCACCGAGCCACCGCAGCAGCAGCAACAGCAGCCACCACCAAAATTCCCACCAAGTTTCGCTCCAACTCTCTGGCCTGCGATTACCACTGGGCCTTAGCATTAGCCTCGTCTAAAGAACCGATGGGTCCAAAAGTAATGCCCCACAAAAATAGTCAAATTGCATGCACAATACGCAAATTATGAGCATTAGCGAATGTCTAATTTAATAGTACCTCGATTACATTTTAATTGTTAGTCAAATACCTTAATTAATTAGCGGACAAAAAATACACACACACAACAAGAAAAGACCTAAGAATGTTAAGTTAACGGATGTGGAAAGCTATATTTAAAATATACATATTAGTCATAGGCAACTCCCCGTTTAACCCAAAAAGAAAAAAAACAAAAACAAATAAACTCCCCTCGAGCCAATGTAGTTGAATTTGTTTGTTTGCTCCAAAAGAAGAAAGTATTACAAAATAACAGGCGAAATAAAAATAGCACAAACGCAATCAAAATATATTCGAAATGGTTTTTTATTTCTATATTTTCAGCTGGGTAAAATATACTTACCTATCCTAACTCGGAGGCTCTATAAATTTTATTGGCAATACAGATGGTATTTTACAATTTGACCTCTCCACGTCTATCTTTTTTTTGATAGAACATGGTGAATTAAGATCTGTATTCGTTTTAAATGGGGTTTTGGATTTGAAATGAAGTTTCTTATTCCCGCGCCAATTTTATTGGGACTGCCAACCTTTTTTAACAGCGACTCCGAAAAGTATGCTTCTATATTTCTATACCCACTTCAGTTTTTATGCCGAAAAGTATGCCATTAAAAAATAAAATAAAAGAAAATGTAACCAATTAATTTTAAAGGAACAAAAAAGAGAAAATAATTAAACTGTTAACTACCTTGAAATTGTATCAGCTTGAAGTTAGATCGTGCTAAGTTCTCAATGTAATGTTTTTAAGCCTTTCTTGCTTAATGGGCGTTACTTATAAATGTGTAAAATATTCTTCCAGTCCGGAAGTCCACATTTTAGAAACATTTTTATAGACCTCAATTTATTTCTGTAACTTCCCCAAGTTCCCCAAAGTAGCTTGGGTTCACAGGTTTTCAATACGTTATAAATGGTCTTAAAAACCCCCACCACAACATTATATCTGGGTTCTTCCAGAATCAACGACCTTATTTTAGAATTATCGTTTGCTTTCGCCTCGCGTCCGAAAGTCCGATGTGTAATTGCTGGCTTCTGATGTTTTAGCGTATTTATTTGATTTAACCAATTGCGTAGTGAGAACGAACGTGTTGAGGTCAGCATCGTCGCTGTTGTTGTTTATGCAATCGAGACAGCGGTGCGTATACTTATTTTGGCTTACAATATGGCATTTCATCAATACGAACTGATGACTGAGTGGCTGGCAGTTGTGGTTTTCGCCGACATGACTGGCAATCTTAATAATGTGGTGCGGAAATTTCTACGCGCGACTTCAAGTTCGCTTTATTGAGACAGCGACTAAGGTTACTTTTATTTATAAATAAATATCAGTGTGCCTTCTGAACTTGAAGATGACTGGGCGCAGCGTTCGAAAGGAGAGCGAGCAGTTTCCGGAAATCGCGCATACGCCCGGTGGCCGTGCGAAGAGCTTACATCTCTCGATTCGCGATTCTGCCGCCTACAAATGACGGTCAAGGTTGAGGCACTTTCAGACTTTCAGACAACTTGCCACACGGCACGTTCTACGTTCTGTGTGTCGGCAATTTTATCATTGAGCGCTTTGGGACATAATTAGCCGGTCCAAGGATGTGCGATCTTGCCAAAAAAGTGTAGACTTGTCTAAGGTCAGTTGTGCACGGAGAGAAACAATACCAAATAATATATTTTAAATGAAGTGGTAATTCTTTTACTTTCAAATTGGTATTTTTAAGGGGTATGAAAAAAAAATATATAAATATGAATAAAAAATTCAAGGCTAAGGTAAATTGGTTGTTGCCTGCAATAACTTAAAACAACTTTGAGAACTCGACTTCTTATAAAACGAAAGTTATTTCGAGTTTGATTTTTAATATAAAGTTTTTTTGATTTAGAAATAAAAGATGTCTTCACTTAATTTTTTGAGAAGAATGTAGTCTTGATTTGATTTTTTGAGACGAAGGAATTCTTGATTTAGTTTTTCAAAACGAAAGTAGTTTTGAATTTGTTTGTTGATACCAAAGTAGTGTCGATTTTTAAAGATTGAATACAGAAAAACCTTTATATTTAAAATTATAATCAATAAATCAGTTACTTTTTTGTTACCATATTTTTTCATGTGCAGCAAGCTCTATTGTTGCATTTCTTGACTTGAAAATACCCCAATACCCATCGCATTATGTCATCGATGAGACTTCGACTCCCCGCAATTTATATTTTATTCGATTGCGATAATTCACAGGGTTTTTATTTATATTTATCCCCATCCGCTGGAGATGAACTCTCACTTAATGAGTGCAAGTTGTTCTGGAAAACACTGTGCTTGCGACTGGTTTTCGGTTCGGTTCCTGTTTGAGCACGTTTAATTAGCATAAATTAAAAAGGGAATTTGGCAATAAAGGCCGCAGTGCCAGGAAGTTTAATCAAGCAGCGAGCACATGAACCCGAGCTATGTGATTACAATAAATTCCCCCGCTTTGGGGAAAAAAATGTTATGCAATCTACAAAATGCACGCACAAAATGCTTCCCGTTGGCTAGATCTTATAATGCTGCACTTTTGAATTTTGCCCACGCGGTGAAAAATTGTGCGACAATTAGTTCAGTGCGCTGCTGCTGGCCAAGCGCCCCAAAAAAACTGGTTTCGAATAAAAAACAGCAAAAAAAAAATACAATGTATATAAAACTTGGGCTGTGGGCGGCGCGGCGGGATGCGTGTGTGCGAAAAATCATTCACTTGTACGTGTACCAGCGTGTATATCCATTGAAATTGTTTAATAAATCGAAGTCGAAAAGAAACAAAAATGAAGAAAAAAGAAAAATGAACTGAAAAGTGAACAACAAATACCTTGGGACCGCAAAAAAATCGCACGCACGGCAACGATTAAGGCTTGAGTACTCGAAATTCAGCCCCAGAGGCTGGAGACAAGGCAATAACAATGCTAACGGCCGCTTTATGAACAATTATGAACCGCGGGCGAGTTCGCCAAAAAGCAAAAAAAAAGTACAAAATCGAAAAAAAATAAATAACCAAATCCCAAATTCAAGTTGGGGGCGCATGCGTCACGCTCATGTCACTTTGCGAAGACAAAAATTACGAATATTATTCAATAAAATTCAAATTGTTGCTTTCACAGGCAAGGCAGACTGGTTGGGATTTGCTGTTATTATTTATATATATATAGCTTTTGACTTGATTTTTTCCGCTATTTCGATGGCCTAGTTACCTTCGGTTCTCGAGTGGCGCGAATTTCGCTTTCAGTTTCGGGCCAGCAGCCACATTGCGCAAGATTCGTTAAATGATTTGGCAAAAAGACAGCAAATTTGTTAGCTAAGCTCCATTTCAAGTTCACCATTGTTGGTTAATTATAATAATACCCCCCGACCAATTGCAACTACAGGCCCCCTCTTGCTTTTTTGTAATAAGTTTATTTACGGTTAACACGCATAATATAATTTATTGCATCTACAGATTTATGCTTCTGTAAGAAATCGAAATTAAAAGCTAAAAATGAAAAATATTTTTATTCTCTCCTGTAATAATCCGTTTTGCTGTTTCCTCCATCTTTTTTTATCGCAGGAGGACAACCAAGTTTCTATACCTAAATATGCAATTATTAGACTAACTAAGTAGTAATTGAATTAAAGTGTTGAAATAATAAGCAAATAAATGAAAAAAGTTTGTGAAATTTATGAGTGGGATAGGTTGGAAATGTGGATATCATTTCTGCCTGCCCTGCGAGTGTTAAGCCTAGTGACCTGAGAATCTAATTAAATTTTTCTTGGTTCCAATTACATCCGTATTACTCACACCTGGTTAAGTATGGCCTCGATTCTAGAACTGATTTTTATGGCAGCCGTTTGACAAATGGGTGTGACTATCCTACATCTAACTTAATTTCACGACAATTAAAACTGTTTATAGGCAATAAAAGAATACTAGATCTGCATACAAGCTAGCAGCATTATTTTGTGAATTCATAAGGATATAAGCAGCTATAGTAGAAGTCATGGGTGACTTTGTGATACAAGTTGGGCCCGTACTCTACTTCTAAATTGTTTCAAATATAACAACGAATATAGAACCTATTCTATATTAACTGGTTATTGGTCAATCATATATGTTGATTATTTTGAAAGATATAATCCTAAGTGTCTACCAAACCAATTATTGTTTTTCCTTTTCTTTCCCTTAAACTATTGGCAGTGATTGTTATTGTTATGTTTCGTATAAGAATGGTTAAAAAAATATTGAATAAGTAAAAGGGCTGGCAAAAATCCACATCAACCAACGTAACCCCTCATAAATTTCTATGGTAAAAATTCGTTAACTATAGGTTCACGTTCCTAACCTAGGTTGGGCTAAGGGTTTGGGGATGGTGTATGGTGCATCTGTGGGACGTTTAACAAGTTGGACAACATCACAGTGTACAGCCATTAATTTCACATACGATTACCCGCTCTAAACGGGGCTCTATAACAGTTTTCATCTTCCCACTAAAATTAATCAACAAAAAAAACCCTTTTTCTTTTTGACCCCCTAGTTTACTGGTGATATGGTCTGTCCGAATTTCCTGGCCCTCTGGCCGAAACCCTTGCTACCATCTGGACCCATTGGAGTTCGCACCAGACTCTCGGCGGCCCGTTGGGCAAAGGATCCGGAACGCGATCGTGGAGATCCATCGAGGAAGCTTCCGGTTCGGGATCTTGGTTGGCCATCATAGCCATCGCCTCCATGCTTGTAGTTGCTCAGGAAACTTCCAGTGCGAGATCGAGGAGATCCCTCAAATCCCTCCGATCCAAAGGAGCAGCGACGATCGTAACCCGAATCCGTGGAGATACGTCTTCCTCCGATATATTGAGCATTATCATAGGCCGCCAGTTTGCTGCTCAGCTGCTGGAAGTTGTTGGAATAACGACGTGGCCACACCTGGTATCCACCGCCTCCTCCGCCCACCATCTGATCCGTCTGGATGGGCTCCCTTTCTATATTGAAATCATTCGAAGGACGACGATAGAAGCCACTGGTCTCGCTGGCATTCGAGAAGGTCCTCTCGAACTGCATGGATCCATTGGAGAAGCGACGCTCCTGGTTCTGATTGCCAGGACAACTGCCATTGGAGCACACCGAGGTCTTCCTGTAACCGGTGCTCTGCTCCGTGGTCTGCTGACCAAAGTCGGAGACCCTCCTGGAGCAGGGACAACTCTCGGAACAGTTGGAATCACGTCGTTGGGGAATTCCCCCAGTTTCGGAGCAATTGCTAGCCCTTCGCGACATCGGTGGATTGACCTCCGGCGTGAAGTTCTGCTCGGAACAGTTGGACAGACGCCTTTGGAGACTACTAATGGATGATACGGGATTACCGCCTGAATTGACAGCAGAAGATATGGGCGAACCATCGCCCAAGGCAGCCGCCGTGTTGGCCGAAATCGTCGATGTGTTGCTGTATCTTCTGGGACCATAGCCGAAAAAACCCATCTCCTGGTTCTGGTTGCTCCCGATGCTCCCACGTGGTTGATAATGCTGATAAGGATTGGCATGGTAGCCGTTGTTGTGGTTGGGTCCCATTTGCTGGTAATAACTGGGCTGGAAATCCGAGTTGTTGCGCTTGAGCTTGAAACGCAGATCTGGAACAGTTTCGTGACCCGAGAAGCTGCCACCACGACTCCTCTCGTAGTTGTTGTCGTTGTAGTAGCGATAGTTCTCCACCATTCTGGCCACCGGAGCAGCAATCTGGATGACGGCAGCCTTCTTGCCGGTCTTCTTCTTGGGGGCCACCATCTCGTACACTTGGAAGGGACCATTGAGATGACGGGCATCTCGGGCGGACGAGGATTCCAGGTACTCCACGAGCGCGCACTCCTTTTGCTGCAGCTCCGGATACTTGTTCATGAACTGGCGCACATCCACGGGAATGGCCATGCCTGGTTTTAGGATGCGGATTAGGGCAATCTCACCGCAGCGGGAGAAGAGATCTGACACCTTCTCGATGGTCAGTTTATCCATGGGAAGATCACAGGCCACAATGGTTCGCGAGGGCATGGTCTCATCGAAACTGGGCAGAGGATCGATTCTCCGCACCTTGGTGCCCACATCATTGAGCTCGATTTTGCGGGACTTGCGACGCACTGCATCGCCGACGACCTTCCACTCCCTGGTCAACTGGCGAACCCTCTTGAAGCTGGACACCAACTTGAGGCTGACGAAGCCCTCCTTGTTGCGACGCACATGCTTCAGCAGGAAGGCATCCTTCAGGATGCTCTCGTTTGAGAAGTAGAACTCCACGGCATCGGTGATTTCGGCAGCCAGTTCCTCGCTGGGAATAAGCGATGGATCCAGAGTGTCTATTTCATTGGGTCCCTGGTGATGCTCAGAGTCCTCCTCCTCCCGATGAACTGCAACCTCCTGCTCTTTCTCCTTCTCCTGCGGCTGCTCCACCTCCCTTTCCTTCTTCATCGCGAGGAAGGAGTGATGACTTCTCTTGGCCTCCAGAACAGGTGAGTTGGCTGGAGCCACCGCCGGTGGGGGAGAAGCATCCAAGGTGAAATTGGGATGCAGATAGATGTTATCCATCTGGTGCTTGCGGAACTTCTCCAAATTGGCCTCACTCAAGACGGCGGGTGGCGAAGTCTGCCGCTCATTCAACTCCACCTCATGCATGATGTGATTGTCCACAGCGAGGGGTTTTAGTTCGTCACCCTCCTCCGAGGATTCTTCGGAATCCCCAATGGAAGAGCCCATTCCCACATCCACTAGCTGGTGATCCGTGGGCGACATGGGTGGAGCAGAGGGAGAGGTATCCTCCGAAGTACTTCCATTGCTGCTGCCCAGCTGAGAGTCCAGGGATTCCATTTGGCGGAGCAGGGCCTGGGCAGATCGCCTGGCATGCATGCGGAGCAGCTTGCAGGGCAGCGACGAGGACAGGGGCACCACAGCCTGGGAACTGCAGCTGGGCTGGTCATCATCCAGTTCCAGTTCCAGTTCCTCCTGCTCCTCCTTGGATTTCTCCAGCGGAGCAGGGGACTCCCTGGGTTTCATCACAGGCACAGCGGTGAGAATGGGTGCTAGGATGGGTGTAGGATCCACTGGGCTCACCAGGAAGGTGTGACCCTCTGCTCCGGCATGAGGTGCCTTCACCTCGTACACCTGTTCCTTCTGATCCTTATCCATAGTTTATCTTTAACAAACGACCTTGGCTAATGCTCTGAGTTGATTTTGGCCACTCCAGCAAAAGCAAAAGTAATGGTCTTTCTTTCTTTCCGTTTGTCTTTCTCTCTGACCAATCTCTTCTCCGCAATTTCTCCGTTCTCTTTCACTTTCACTTTCAAGTTCAGTTGGGGGGAAAAGCTCTCTCTGTTGGGAGCTGCACTTTACATTGGTTGGTTGCGATTAGCCAAGATGTGCATCTGGGTAACCAGAAACTGAAGCGTTCATTGAACGTCAGCTGTTGCTGTTGGTAATGTTGCTGCTGCTAATGTTGCTGATGTTGCTGTTGTAGTTGCAGCCGTTGCTGGTGTGTTTTATATCGCCGTTTGCGTAATTTCGTCTGCAACGTGCTTGGAATTTCTTTGGGGCGTTTTCTCGTTTGGGTTTTGTTTTATTTCTTTTTCTAGGCCGCGCTTGACACCGTTTTGCCAAAGTTAATAAATAAAAGTTCAATTAACAATTTCGACTGCGTTTCGGGTGATTTTGGAGTTCAAGTTGGTTGTTGTTGCCCGTTTCCTAACTATGAGTTGTATATATATATATATGTATTTCCGTAAGGCTTTTCGGTTGAACTTGTGTAAACTGGCTGTTTCGCACGCGACTAAATTGAGTTCATGCAACGCTGCAACGCGGAGATCGACTGAAATTGCAAATTGATTTGAGGTCGGTTAAATACCCTCTGCTTTCGTTTCAATTTTTTTCTGCCTCTTTATTTTTCGTGTTTACAGCACCAGGCGGCCGGCGGCAGCGACGGCGGCAGCAGCAGCGGCAGCGACGGCGGCAGCGGCGTCGGCGGCGTTATTGAGCGGTCCAAGTACGCACGATAACAACAAAAGCCAATAGCAACAACAACAGCCGAGCGAGAGAGCAGCGACGTCGGCAGCGACAACTTATTGGCAACACACACGAAACTTGTTGCGTTGGCAACAACAACATTGGGGGGCTACAGCAACAACAGCAGCAGCAGCACGAGGAGCAACAATAGCAGCAAACACAGCTGCAACAATAGCAAACACCGCAGCAACAACACAGGCTGCAACAGCAATAGGGGCAGCAAACACAGGAGCAACACCACCAGCAAAAACAGCAAACACAGCAGCAACAATAAAAGAAACAGCAGCAACACCAAGAACAACAACACCAGCTATTCAGACAGCAACAACTGCAACACCAAGAACAACAACACCAGCTATTCACACAGCAACAACAGCAAACACAGCAGCCACACGAGGAGATATAACAGCAGCAATATAGCCAAAAACAACAGCAACACATTGGTGACAATCGCCTTTGCTCAATGCATTTGTTAGCCTGTTTAGTTGCCTGAATATTCTATAAATTTCCACATTTATGCAGCAAAGTGTTCTCGCACACACTTAACCACTTCCGATTTGCATTGATCGCCTGAAAATTGGGAAAGTGCTTTTCGTGTGGTGGTGACCTCGTTGCACAGAACACACAAATTCAATTGCAACTGCAATCGCAATAGCAATTACTGCGTCCAGAGCGAGCCGTTTATCTCCGAGGGGAAACAGGAAGGAAATTGCAGCTAGCGACAACAAATTGCAATTTGAGGGTTACACACTTGACAACCCAGAGAAGCTGATCAATCAATTGCAGGTCAGTTCCGCTTTGGAACCAAGCGATCGCAGTTGCACAGAATTCATGGAATATAATATTAGAATATTATATGAAGATCGTTAAAAAACAGAAGTACAAACTGCAAGGCCAAATTATGGTTGTATATGAAATAGAATGTATGTATAGTACTTTGAAATACTTTTTATATGTCATTAACATTCAATAATATATATAAAAACAAAGATATGTTTATACAAATACTAAGAAAATAAAACATTTATGACAATATAATACTTTTTATAAGATATAAGTGTGAAAGAAAACCTCTTAATATTCCGTTAGTTCCCTAAAACAAAATCTTAAAACAAATTCTGTCATGTTTAAAAGGAATTCCTTAATCAATTATGTCTCCATGAAATGTATCCCGCCAATCTGGCTGTTTACCCAACTCATTAGTGCGGGGAATCTTCATTACATCGCAGTTATCGCATCGGCAATTTGCATGTCAAGTGCAAGTTCAAGTGCAATATTGAAATGAGCCGCATTGGCAGCGTCATTCTCCCGACTTTTGCTTTGTATGGTTGATTATTGTGTTGTGCTGTGCATTATTATATCATCGCTCATGCTCATATGCAAAGAATAATCCCTTTAGCGGGGGCCTTACTTTTATGAAACACTGTGTTGCATCAGCTGGGCCCACAACTATTGTTTACCCAAACTGATAAAATTATACAAGAACAAGAAAAAGGCGAGACAGAACCAGAACAAACGTTTGCAATCCAATTACAAGGTGCTGCCTGTTGCCCCTCGGCGGCCGGCCACACGGCGTATACTTGACATAAGGTCAACTGGCCATCAAATGCTCATTAATTTGCCAATTGACGACAAGCATTTCATTTCGAATTGTAGTCTGAGTTCCCCCTACAATTTGATTTGCCAACAAGTAAATTATGTTGCCAAAAAAAGAGTAAAACCCAAAACGAAAAAATAAGATAAATGAATAGCGAAAAAGAAGAAAAAATCTTGCAACCTTGCGGTAAGAGACACACTGGCATACTGGCGAAGCAACAATAAGAAATCAAGAGTTTTTTTTATTGTTTATGGGCCTGGTAGCATAGCCAACAAATAAACCGCAAATGGCAAATGATTTATTTAATAAAAATCAAAATTATGATTTTTGCGGCAGGCGTGTCCCTCCAAGATCGATTAATCCAACTCGTTTGATAGTGGTTCCAAAAAGCTGGTAAAACTCCAGGAAGTGGCTACATTTAAGGTAGGTCCATTTACAAAAAAAAAATATTTTGGGAGGTAGTAAATTGCCTCTAAAAGCCAATTTTTAAGCCTTATGCTGCATTGTTGTTAGCTTGCTTTGTTCACGCATTATTTGCCTTTATTTAGCGTTTATTTACTTTTTGCACTTTTTTCCGAGCTTCGAAGTGCGTTCAGGGCCACCGATCTATAGCTATAGGGGTATACCAGATCCGATCTGCTTGCGATCGGCGCACATTAGCAATTGTTAGCTGAAGTTTGTCCTTCTGTTGACATTTTGCACGCGTTGCTCTTATGTTGTTGAGCCTACGCAAAAAAATATTCACTTCGCCCCATAGAGATTTTCGAGTCTCGAGTGGGAAGACCTGGCTGTCAGCACCGATCGGGGCAGATATTTGAAAATGGAGTTTGAAGTATTTTTTATTTTGCATAATTGCATTTTCATTAATATATTTTAATCACGCTGCCTGAGTCAGCGAGTATTTTAGCTCATTAGATTGCATGACAGACAGTCGGACAATTGGCAATCAAAACGACAGTTTCCCTCACCTCAAGTTCAACGTATTTTATTTTAATTCCTTGTATTATGCGAACTTGATGAGTTATGATCGCATATCCTGCGCGTCCGGCTAAACGGATTTATGGTTGCAAATTGTATGGATGGCCACAAAAGTGGGTCATGAGAATCCGCACTCAGAGGCACTGACTCCAGTGCGGGATTACATAATTCAGAACCTTTTATCGGGATGGTAAGAGCAGAAACCAGACGGGAAAACAGGTTCAGGACAAGGGCAGTGCAACCTTCGGGTTGTTTTGGGCTGCACTGAAAGCATTGGACTTTTATTTTAATTAAAATTGTCGATTTTTATTTTTGCTCCAATTTAAAAGATTAAAAAAACACAAAAAGATATTACTTTATTATATGCGGATATCGAAGGGTAGATCACCCAAAAATAGAGTCATATATAATGATATAAAAAATCGAAACATTCTTAAAAATACGAGTCTGAATATTTACGGACATTACGGACAAATATTTAATGTATACAACGTACTGAATAAAATATAGGTTAAAAGCACACGATATTTTTTATCCTCAATGAGATATTTTAAAAAGTTTGGTAATTAAAATCGATAATATTTAAAACAAATACCTTTTTTTCTCACAAAAACATTTTTTTATAAATTCATAAAAGGTTATTTACAATTTTGTAGTTTCAAACAGTGCAAGATTACACTGTAGTTAGGATATTTCTAGATCGATAATATGCACATTTTATTCTCCGTGTAAGTGGCAATCACCACCTGCATCTGGTGGTGGCATCCACTTGAGAGCGGTGCCCGAAAACCAGTTCCACGTCAAGTGCCTGCCACGAAACGAGCCCAAGTTTCGGCACTTCATTAAGGAAGCGACCTTGGCAGAGGCTGATGCCAGCACAATTTATCGCCGGTGGAGGCAGGAAGACGTTGCCGCCGCCGGCGACTCGTCCGCGATTCTGGACTGGAGATGGACATGGACTTGGAGATGGGGATGGGGATGCAACAGGTTGGAGACCGAACGGCTGACCTCCAGGTATAGCGTTACATATAGCATATTTTTTATTCGACTGCCGGGCCATTGTGCAGCACGCTTTTAATTAAGCCGCCGCAGTTCGAAATGTAAATCGCAAAGTGCATTTGCCTCCTTTCCCGAGCGACAGAATTGGGTTACAAATGTCTCGGAGCGGAGAACAAGCTATGCAGATAAAGAAATCATTAGGCATATCTTAACCTACTTAAAAATAATTAAATATTTTATTTTCTTTTGGAACTAAAGATTTCGAAACTTTAAAAATATAGTATATATCAGATATAATTTTAAGTGACAGATATTAAAAACGATCTTCATTTCAGAACAATAATATTTAAAGAATGATATGATAACTATACCAACTTTTTTAGGTTGTAATACCTATTTTCTATGAAAAGTAAAATTTTGTTTAAAAATTATAATGCAATTTATATTTTTATAAGCAACGAGTTGATGGTGATAACTTCTTTGTGTTTGGTATATCATATCAGATCAACCTTAGACATTTTATTTGTTTAAAATATTTCCTTTTCATTAAAAGAACAAATTCGTAATAGTACTTATAATGGGATATATATGTTTATAAGCAAAGAGTTGAAATGGTTAGTTTTTTTGTGTGTGGGGCTGGGCCTCGCACTTTTTGGAAAAAAATCCGCAATCCACAATCCACCCAGGTTGTGCAATTAAAATCGCAAGCGTTTTTCGAGCTGTGGGTCCCCGATTGGTTTTTGTAAATGTTTGTACCTGCTTTTTTTTAGTTTTTGGTGCGTGCAACGCATTGGGGCAACGGCAACGCCTGTCTCCGTGTGGGTTGGTCCCAGGTCTTTGGTATGTGCAAAATGTTTTGGCCATAATGAAAAGACCGACATAACGTTTATGGTCTGCTAGTTTGTTTATGGGAAAAATAATAATAATACAAACGGAAAGGGAGCTGTGATCTATGAAATTGTAGAACTAATCTAGCAATTTGCAGCATGCAAGTTACCGTTGGGAAGTATGCCATAAATTAATCTATTAATAGCTCAATTAATTTCCCCCGCCGCGATTAAAATTCCCCGAGCATGCTGAAAACAAACATCGCAAAACGGAAGCGTATCTGGAAGTGTGCGGCAATGAGAAGTTAAGTACAAACGCTGATCAGTGATCACTGATAACTTAATGTTGTTTATGAGTGGCTCGAAAATACATATAATTGGAAGTAACTGCCCGATCTTTCGGCTATCATAACCGAATCGAACTCTGGGTCCGGTTGCGTGACTCAGGCGCAAAATGCATTTTCCAGCGATTAATCTGCATGTGCACCCATAGAATACAAAATATATATCTCAATAGAGATATGCGAGTATACAAACGGCCTTCAAAAATGGCAAACAACGCGACATTAAATTATGCGCCTAGGCCTATTATTTTATGCAATTGATAAATTGACAACGAGGTCCGCTCACTTTTGTGTTTCGTTTTTTTTTTTTCACAGTGAAAATCCGCTCACATGCGTGCCAAGTTTCTTGCCCCGCCTACCATATCCACCATATATACATATACCACATCATATAGCATATGCGGCATATGAAATCGCATAATGCCTGGCAACTTTCATATTGAATGAACTTTTCGCTATTTGTCATTCGTTTTCAATGTCAAGGTTGTCGGTGTTTTGCTGTTTTAATGCATTTATTGCCTTTCAATTAGCCGCACTCGCAGTCGCATCCTTGTCGAAATTAGCCGCCTCTGCTGAATTCGCTTAGGCAAATTAGCTTGGCTGATAATTATGTTGCTTTCGGTGAAATTCACTAGAAAAGAGAAACAAACAACAAAATAAATTTCGAAGGCAACGCACTTGCCGATAATAAATTCTACCTATACTATAAATATCGTTGCATTTGACAAATTGCCTGCGATATTCAAATTTGTCTATTGAAAGAATGGGCTGGAGTTTCTGCCAAGGCTGGGCCAGATAGGCATAAATCATTTAACCCCAACTGACTGGACATATCGAACATGAAAATAGGCGTTTTCCTTTTTGTTTTATCGGCCATTTGAGATCGCGGGCATTTGTTAGTCATTTTCGGCATATGTGGCGTATGAGTGATGTTGGATTTAGGTCTCACCTTTAGCCACTTCCTCGGGGAATTGCATCTCCAGTGATTCACTGGCCATAAATCGAGAGTTGGCAGTTGCCTCGATATGGTCACGCCAACAGCATCATCATCATCATCATCGACATCAGACGAATGGCCTCAAATGTCGTGCTTTTTGGCGTGATTTCGAGTCGCTAACCTTGGCCTTAGAATACAGGCTACAATCGCTTGTTAGCCGCTGATACAGATGTATATGCATGCAGTCTAACGGCAGTTGGGCATTATTCTCGACAGCCCCAGCAGCTGTTAACAGGCGATCCAGCCCAGCCCAACCCAAGCCATTCATCGCTGACATTGCAAAGCTAAAAATAAAATGGCAAAACTAAAAACAATATGCAGTAATACGGCAAACCGTTAGGCCCGTCCCCGTCTGCGGCGTCTGTTAGATTAATTGCACATTGATTACAGGCAATTACAATGAGTAGAGCAAGAGAAACGGAAATAAAATCGAGAGATGTGGCAAAAACGCGTGCAAATCGCATTGAAACCGCACTGGAAACGCCACCAGCCAGGCGGAAGCTTATTTTCAAATAGACATACTTTAAGAGATATATCTAAAGATAAACTTATTCCGATATATTAACAGATTTCGTTTTAAAGAGGTTTTCATTTTTATTTTCAGGACCAGGCTTCGAAGTTAGGTGAGTTCAATAAATACTTACGGGCTAGGCAAACATGTGTAACACAATCTTTAGTTAGCAACTAATACAACTTATCGAACAGGAGGCGGAGGCGTAGGCGGGGACGTGGCAGCGGCAGTGGCAGTAGCCCGCCTGCTAGGCACACGAGCAGCAGCCGCCGCCATAGGAATAAATACTACAACTTTAGCTGCCGCTTCTCCAACTTTCGTCCGCGTTGCAACAGGAAATCGCGCCTC
Source organism: Drosophila subpulchrella (assembly GCF_014743375.2). Classification (NCBI taxonomy): domain Eukaryota; kingdom Metazoa; phylum Arthropoda; class Insecta; order Diptera; family Drosophilidae; genus Drosophila; species Drosophila subpulchrella. The sequence goes on from NC_050611.1 coordinate 12,342,068, forward strand.
AAATCGCTACATCGCATCTCCAGGATGCAGTTCAGCTTGTTTTGGATCTGCTGGGCTATGTGGATGTCCGTGTCGAAGTCGTAGTGCTTAAACCGAATATTGCTGCTCGAGAAGAGGCCGGAAGAGTGACCAGGACTATTGGGTGAGTGGGCGATCCCCGTGCTAGCGCTTCCCATATTCAGAGTGGTAACGCTGGCATTGATCGGCGCCGAAGTGCAGCCGGTGGAGAAGGAAGGCGACGAGGAGTTGGACTTCATCCAGATGCGCAGCAGAGCCTTTAACTGGCGTCGCTCCACAATTTCGCAGTGGGCCACAAAGTCGATGGGAGTGGATACGGGTTTTTTCTGCGGCCAGAATTTGGCGTTTTTGTATTGATCGATTTCTATTCTCTCGCCGGAGATGCCCAGGGTCACATCGGATTTAAAGAACCTCTTGTCTATAATGTTTACGCGATAAGTCCGGTGCATGGGAGCTTCCAGCATGTCATTGTGGTTCAGCAGGCGCTTCTCGTACTCCGTTACATTGTCATGTGAACTGTCTTTTGCTCCTGCTCCGCCTGGATCGTTCGTTTGTCCGTTTAGATTCGTATTTCGCATAGCCAAACAAACCGCTTCGCCCACAGCTTGCTTCTCCGCCGCCTCCTCGGAAGTCATGGATTTGGTACCCAGCTGGCCGTGGTAGTCTACTCGGGTCACCGGAGCCAAAGGCCGACGTTCGGCGAGTGTGAGATGGGAGAAACCAAACTTGGAGCAGGGTTCGCGGTTGTCCAAAGGCGGGAAGTCCTCCATGTCATCATTGTCCTCTGTCATGTACAAGGCGTAATGCTGCAGGGACTTTAAAGGAACCTCGGGATACTGTAAGGAGGTCTTATAGCAGACGTAACCTATGACCTCCTGGATTTTGGCAGTGGCTAGGACACAGATCTTCAACGGATAGTTGCGATCCGGTTCGGGAAGCATATTCAGATACACGTTGATTCTTTTTGTTTGCATGCCCACTTGGGAGGTGCCGTCGAAGCGGGCGAACTCTATAAATCGATTCTGGGTTTGCATGGGACTCTTGGCCAGCTGTTCGGTGAGCTGGCTGTGGACACCCTCATCCGACAGCTCGTCCTCGTTGCTTTTGGGTGGTTTCTTTGCAGGCTCTGTCTTGGTGACGGGCAGCTCCTTACGCCTGAAGAAATCCTCGCTGTCGGGAGGCTGCACTTCCTCTTGGTAGTTGATACTCTTAATGCGCGCTGCCCTCCGCTTGGCAATGTCCAGTTTCTCCAGTTTTTGGGCAGTGTTGGAGCGGAAGCGGTGGGCTCCGACCTCCGGGTACATCTGAATGTCGAAGGAGTGCGTGGACATGTCCTCCTCGTCGTCGCTGAGGTCCAGTCCCGGATAGCAGATAAAGTCCACATCCTGGAGCGGAGCATCCGGATGACGAGTGTTGCGCTCGGGCGTCGCCCCGCCCCCCGTGGGCGGTGGCTTGTGTGACTTCCTCCAATGGTAGTGATCTCCTCCAGCGCCCGAGTTCCCAAATTTGCGCAAATAGTGCTTGGGCATGTCATCGCTCAACATCACCGTTTCGCACATCCCGCTGTCGTCCGTGGAGATGAAGGAGTTGCGGATGTGGGAGAGCAGCCAGTGCTGATTGGAATAGGTGGCCATGGTGGTAAACAAAAGAAAATCGCTTTTCCGCAATTAATTTCTATTTATCTCAGCATCTCGGGAAAATGCACTAACGCGTTTTGGCCAGCTAGAGACGGGAAATCGCTTAAGTCACGGGTAACTGGTTCGCGATGGTAGGTAATAGCTGATACAAGTCACTGTTTTCGAAAGTATTTATACATTTTGGTAATTTTTTTTATACATTTATTTCTTTCTAAATTGCAGAAGGTAAATAATTGAAATTAAATATTTATATTTTTCATTGGTTTTATTCTAATGAACAACATATGATAGAATTTTCTTTGAATCGCCAATAAAATATACAAATTTAAATAAAATTAACGTCTTAACTTACATCTACATATTTTTGGGAATTTATGTATATAATAATATTTAAAATAAAATTAGGGGATACCCCAACTACAAGCAGACAGAAACTAGTGGTGGCAGCACTGCCGCTATTATCGATGGTGCAACCTCATTCCTAACTATCGATACAACCGATAGCTTCACAGCTCTATCGGCCACCATATGACTTTTTCTAGACGCGAAAAGTTACAGAGTTACAGAATAAGTTAATTAAAGTGAGATTTCCGCCGTCTGACCTGCTGATTTTCGATGTCCCCATCTTGAGAACTCCCAGTCGGATCGCATCGATGTGCTAGCCAGCGCCGAGATGGCGGGCATGGAGGTAGAATTCGACGAGACGGTGGTCAATCAGTTCAGCTGCAAGCGCTGCGACCGCGTAAGTGTCTGGGAAATGCGTCCTACAAACCCGAACTAACCATTATCCTTTTGCGTAGACCTTCAAGAGCAAGCGGGACCAGACGCTGCACCGGCAGGAGGTGCACAATCACAACAAGACCACATACGAGTGCAAGTTGTGCGCCAAAAGCTTCTGCAACTCGGGCAACCTGGACCGCCACATGAAGGTGCACAACGATGTACGGCCCTTTGTGTGCAACATCTGCTCGAAGGCCTTCGCCCAGGCTGTGAACCTGCAGCGGCACTATGCGGTGCACAGCGGGGAGCGGCCCTTCACCTGCAACTTCTGCAACAAGTCCTTCACCCAGCAGAGCAACATGAAGCGCCACAAGATGACACACACCGGCGAGAAGCCGTTCCGCTGCCAGCGATGCGGCAGGTACTTCTCCCAGCTGGTCAACCTCAAGAAGCACAAGCTGGGCCACCTCAACGCCAAGCCCTACCAGTGCAACTACTGCGAGAAGGGCTTTACCCAGCTGTCCAACTTCAAGCGCCACCTGCAGTCGCACATCAAGGAGGGCGTCGACGTGGACGTGTCCGCCTCCATCCAGCAGGCAGCCGCCCTCGCCAGGGAGCGGCTCGAGGCGGAGCAGAAGCCGTAAGTAGTCGTTGGTCATAGAGGATCAAGGTGCCCTTTGAATCGATTTATCTATCTGGACCTACCTCAATTGTCTAAACTGGTTACAAACGTTTAAGGTATTCCAATAGATAAGGTACCAGTTGTTTCTTTTGTATTAATCATTATTATAAAACGATGGTTAAGAAACCCAGAAGCTCAATCTTAATTGTTTCCTAAAATCATGAATTTTAGAGACATTTAGAGATATTGCAGTTATAATAAGCTGTTGGGTTTATACAACTTTCGTCATTTTAACAATAATAATAAGGAATCTTTTGCCAACCATAATTCGACAGAATAGAAAAGATAAAATCGGCACACAAAGATACCTTTATTCTCCTTAATCTGTTATTCTCAAATTACCAAACTAAACTCATTCCATTTTCAGAAGCTTTTTCGAGTGCATGGTGTGTCGGGCCATCTTCGATACGTTCGCTGACTACGAGAAGCACGAGACCAAGTGCCATGAGGACCACGAAAGGGCCCAGCTGGAGGTGAATCAGATGTCGCACATGCATCCCGACGACTATTTGCCCATGAAGTTCGCCGTGCCCGATCTGGATACGCACGAAATCATAATTGAGACTACACATTAGAAACGGCGATAATGTTAAACAGAAAACCACGAAAACACACAAACCAACTCACACCTACACATACAAATAGCAGCGATTGCGTCTGGAAGATAGATTGTGAAGAATATTGCATTGAATATAAAAATATGAATATATATGCAGGCCAACATAGTTCTCCATTGAATTACGTCAATAAATGCAATAAATATGCAGATAGTACTGGTGAATCCTTTGCTGCCTCAGTCGCTTATCAACCCGATCTTGGTTAACATTGTTGCGTGAGCTGTTAAGCCAGGCTAACTCCTCGATTTACAGACCCTAAAGACGTTTTAACTGCACCCTTTATTATGTGCGACTTTATGGGCATATGTATGTATGATATTGGCCGGATCTTCCCGCGTCACATCATCAATGGCAATTGCTCGTTTGCGGTCCCAAAACCTCGCAGTGCGTAAATTGTCGTTTTAATGACACATTTCCCGTAGTCGTAAAACTGCCCCTTGCCAGCTTGTCTCAAAAACATTCTTGCGTCATTAATGTGGCAAATATGTGTGCTAAATAGTCAGGCTCTACGGCTCATTGTCGTCGGGAAAGTTTGGATAAAAAAAAAGGTACAGCTAACCGACAGGTCCATAATTTATACATATGTCTGCCACAACGATTTCTCGACTATTTGATTGAAACTAATTAACGGCACGTTGCCGACTTGTTTACAAGCCACCAGTCATGGGGCAATAATTGATCGCAGGGTCCTTGCTATCAGCATCCACCGCTCTTTCCGGCCATGTCCTTGCGGCCTTCGCAGTCATCGTTTTTGCAGCCGCAGCAGCGGCACTAAATCAAACTATTTATACATCTGGCTCCCCGCACTCACTCTTCGCACAAGGAAATAATATTTCATGTCCACATCGTTGTCCTGCCTCAATTTCTGGCCGTGCATGTGTGTGCTCAATTGGCATTCGGTTGCTTAAATGGTCACTGCTCGGGGCCCTCGGACTAATAGGTCCCCATTTATTAGCCAGCCGATGTCATTTGTTATAAATTTATTATGGTTACTGTCCTGGCCCTGATCTCAGCTCATAGGTTTGCGCAGTCAAGAAAAGCTAATAAGAAAGTGCATCCGATTTATAGAAAGCTGACCTCATTGGGGATTATATGTTTGGGTATTTGCACAATTTGATACATATTTTATGAACTAAAGTTTAAAGATTTAATATCCTAGATTCGAATTAATATTAAATATTTTTATAGAAAGGGATTTAGTCGTAGAAAGTTGTTATTGAAGTGTTCTAACAATTTGTATAATTTCTTTATAGGCACTCAAGTTGATTTTTAATATCTTAGATTTGTTTTACTTTTAACTACTTTAAAAAAAACTTTAATTGTAGAAAGATTCTATTGAGGTGTTTTACTAATTTTAATAATTTCTTGGTGTGCTCTCAAAACTATGTTTATAAATTAAGTGTTTATATGGAGGGTTAAATTTCCTCAAATTCTTAAATAAGTATTAACTATTTTTTTATACATACTGAAATCCTTTTGAACTGGTCTATCTAAGGCGCTACTATAAGTTGTACAATTTGTTGGTGGGCACTCAAAAAAATTATTCTTAAACATAATTCAATTGATAGCTTTAGTTTTCTACCACATAACCTTAAACTTTTACTTGTGTATAGATGAACAACTCAATATTTTGATTGCTATTGAACTTCAATTCTGTTCTATTGTTTTCTATCCATTGCTAAAATGTCTGGTGCAGATTTAGAGAGTGTGTTTTCACTGAAATCAATAACTGCTCCCGCCCCATCCCTTTTAGCATATGGCCGTCGGATTGGGACTGTAAACTTTGTGTGTGTGTGCCATTTTTTATTCACTCCAAATATTTGCACATTGAGATTGTGTGGCAATAACGGTTCGTTTCCCGGTCAACCCTTCGACCCCCTCGTCTTCATTGGCAATTGTTTGCTCAGCAGTGCACAGCATGCAAATAATCACACTGGAATCTGGTATGCACAAACATTTAGGGGGCGTGGCGTTTATGACGTCAGCCAGGGTTAATGAGTTCTGGGTATTCTTTTTTTTTTTGCTTTTTTAACCAAACAAGTTGACAAAGGCAAACAGCATCATCAGTTTTGTACACGCAGTTGAGTCATTAAGGCCAACGCCTGGGGTTAGGCAATGGTTTTTTTTTTCTTGCGGTGAAAAGTCCCCATCCCCATCCTTAAAAGCCAATTTCCATTCGAGATCGAGATTTTCCTCTTTTTCTGACGTTCCCGCCAGGCCACCCGCATGTCCTAAATTGATTTGGCAAGTACTCCATATCCAGCCATCATCATCATTACCATTATCAGCGCTGTGCTTCTTGTCGCTTGGCTTACAAGTACAAGTTAGAGCCACAAACTGTTGGCCAAGTCAACGGCAGAAAGTGTAAAAAGCCACAGAAGAGAGCTCAAGCAGTCGTTGCTTTTCATGTTGCTGCTGTGCTGCTGGTGTTGCTGCTGGTGTCGTTGATGTTGCTGCTGTCGCTGTTGAAGTTGCTGGTGCTGCTGCTGCTGCTGCGGTGCTGCTCTGACCGCACATTATGGCCACCAAGTGGCTGGCCAAACAAGCATGTCAGCGGCAGAAAACGGGGAATCACATGCGTATTGCTGGCGGGATTGCAGCTGCAACACCCGCAACACCAACGCGTAATTGAGTTTTACATCTGCAATGGAGCTGCCAATTGCATTTACCCCTAGATTCTCTGGTTTCCGTTCAACATTGAATGCAATGCCATAATTAGACGTTTGCCCAATGGGCAATTGATATTTATTGCCTCTAAAATTGCAGAATTTCGCCATTTGATTGTATGGTTTTCCAATGGCAGCGTATCCTGATATCTATCCAAATGAAGTCATTGCCATGTCAGGCAACCCATTTCGCCCAAAAACATATATTTATACTATGTATAGTGGGGTTTGGCATTGTTTTGTTAGTGGTATTTTGCGTATGCCACTCACAGCGGAGGTTTTGGCTGGCGAAACGTGACACCCACAGACTGCGTGTCTGCCCGGGTGGCCATGTGGGGTTCAAACCTCCCAACCACCCCCCACAGATAGGCAATAGAAATGGTTAACGCACACATATGCACGGCGGTTGTCATACACGCAAGCCGCTTAAACTAACGCCTGTCGTCTGTGAGTGTGTGGCTGGTTTCGGCCAGGTTAATTTCGAAAATGTGCCAAGCACCCAACGGGCAAAGCTATGGAAAAGGTGTGACAATACACAGTACACCCGGAAAAAAATCTTGTCAAGTTTAATTTGTATCTATGATAGTGGGCTTTGTTTCTGAGATATCGTAGAACCATTTACTGTACCCAAGAACAGAGATTCTGTAGGAGAAACAACCCCATTTTCCCGTTTCAAAGGAAAAGTTTATTAAAGGTCGATGAAAATGCGATGAAAACCCACTTTTATGCTAGTGACGCAACATTAAAACTTGATAAATTTGTCACTAATGTTCTTCTTGGACATGCCCATATTAATTTCTGTAATTATTTCTATGAATGTTAATGCAACATATATGTTTTTTGATGATTACTAATGAATTGATGAATGGTACTGCAGGGTACCTAAAATGTAAAAATAACTATTTTTCTTTGTGTAAAGACCAAAAATTTGGTGCATATTTGTTTTGTGTGTCTAAACTAAACTTTGAGCATAAATCATAAATAGTTTGTGACATTTTTAAATTGTCTTTACCTTCATCAAACTTTTGAGCAACAGCCAGGCACCCACGTCGTGTGCACCCTTAATGCAAAAGCAAAGCAGGAGTGTGCTCTTAAAGAAATTCAAGTTAAGCGATATTAAAGATCATAAAAAGATCCAACATTTCTATAACTTCAGAGTAAATTTCTTTCGGTACTGGATCGTCTGAGATCCAAACACTGTCACCGGCATAGCTCCATTGTGACACTCGGGACCATTATAATTGCCATGAGTAGGCATTTTGGGAGCCTCCACAGACACCGGGCGTAATAAAGGGGGAATTGGTTATGACTTCAGACCGTCTGTCTGTCAGTCTGTTTAAACAATACACAGATGGCGTGAAATAAACTGTGTTGATGGTAATGCAAAGGGATTGGATGGGATGGGATGGGCCTGGAAATTATGGCTCATCAAAGGCGTTGAGTTACGCTTGTTTAGTTGTTAGATGTTACCCATTTTATTGCTGACCATTTTGGGCCGAAAATGAAGAGAAAAGCGTTGGAGCTGAACGTGCTCAGACAATGAGCACAAATCCCGCCAGGATAATGGAAATTTATGTGCGTTTAAATAGTGAAAATGTCGACACATGCCGGCGGGTCCCACACCCTATATAGAACGATATGTTGTAATTTCCCTGCCACGTTGTAGTGCTCTCTATTGAGCACAAATTGAAACCAAGCGTGAACCATGGCCCCAAGCTGTTGGTCCGCAGCGAATGCAAATGACCAGTGGGTGGTCATCTGATTGGGGCCTGCATAAATTAGGTCAGCAGTTATTAAATGCATTTTATTCATAAGCTTAAAGTACCGAACACGCGTTTCCACAAATTAAATTTCTGTTTCTGCTTCCGTATGTCCTGTCCCTCGACTGCTTTTGCATATCAAAGCAAAGCCGGGTCATCCGGTCCTTCGGCTGTCGTCTCCCTGGCCATAAATATTTGATGAGCTACTGCATTCCTTTGCCAGTTGTCCATTCCGAAGATAAAATACCTGTGACAGTTGGCCGGAGAAAGGGTAAATTCAGCAATTGTGTAATAGATTAGCATGCTGCATGGCAGAACTTTCCCACGTTTTGAGCTGTGTTTATTTATAGCTGTTGTCCCTGGTTGGATATGAATGCCAAGGCTTAAGAGTCTTACATTCCTCAGAGATAGAAAAAATGGAACAGTTAAAATAAATATCTGCGTGTTTAGATAAAAGTCTTGTAAATACAAAAACATAATATTCAAAATAAAACATATTTAATTGCAGGACTTAATTGGAAAATATTTAAGTGAAGGTGGAAAATATTACATGACAATTAAGCACTTTTTAATTTAAAAAACATTCCATAACAAAATAAAAAATTAAATTCCATTACTTAACTATAATGATGTCATTTTAAATTAATTGAGTTGTGGAAAATTGTATATCCGCAGCTCATAATAATAATGTGTCCTTTAACTATACTGGTCTCATTTAATCTTACCATATTTAAAAAAGTATAAAATATTTAAACTCGCTATGTATCTATGGACTTACTACGTTTTTTTTATCAGTGCTGCTTTGTGTCAGGAAAATATTTTATGTAAACCAGAAAACTTTATTGTTTAAAATAATATTGGCCTTCCTGCCTTTCGAAAACTTGTAGGTATTAAGGAACGTGAGGTCCACTGCCTTCAAACTATTTATTTAGTTGTTAGCCAGAATGAAAAGCCGGATCTGGCACTTGCCCTGCTAATCCTTGTTGTCAATTTATTCCGATTGTAGTTGCAATTAAAGAGCCTTGTTTTGTCACATCCTTTTTGCAAGTGTTTGCTGGGCGTATCCTTAGTTACTTGCATATAGCTGCTAATTGTGGTCCTATGTACATGAGGGGTAAAGTTTCTCCATTATCCGCTTTGTTCATTGGTTGCACAAGCTGTTTGCCATTTTGATTAGAAGTTGCTGCATACTGCCGCTCCGGAATGGCCTGCAAGTCCTTATTACGTATACGCAGCATGGGCCCAGCTGTGCCGGCAAAGAAAAGACATTAAAGTTGATGGGGGAAGAAATTTAAAATGCATCCGACTATTTATGATGCACGCCAGTCGAGAAGTGTAATTCCATATTCTGCAGCCAGGAATTTTTCCAAGATTTCTTTTATTTCTCTTCTTTCTGCCAATATCGAAAATATTGATTAGCCTGCTCACTTTTCTTGGGGTAGAATTTCCCTTTGATTTGAATTTAAAATGAAGGCCACATCAAATTTAATATATATTCAAATATGAGCAGCACACCGAAGTGGAGCAGGCAGCCCTTATTCAATATGCTCCTGGAGGCCAAAAAAACCTTCCCTTTATTGGGATGTAAATAAAACAAAAAGTCAAAATTACAAATGCTGGACCACTGTCGTCAACTCCAATTAGAATCGAGTTTACGCCGCATTAATGTCTCATTAAATATTTCATTTGATTTTCCTTTGCTGGCGCTGTGTTATTAAAATTCAATTTCGAGTGTTTACATTCTATTTCTGTCGGCGTTTGCATAAATTTCCAAACGAACAGAAGCTTTTGGCAATGACAAAGAGCACAATTTGTTTGGGGGGATAATTTTAAACAAATAAATTTGTTCGGCCATTAAGGGAAAGGAGTCCCCGGCACATGAGTCCATGAGCTACGGCTCAAGCTTAGGCCAAGATTTATGGCCTAAGCCGGCGGAGCATGTGGAGAGAGCCTAGGTAAGCCGAAGAACATTTCAATTTCGCTGCCGCATTTCTAATATCCAGGCGGAAATTGCAGACACTTTGTACCCCCATCTCTCAAGTAACCTCAAAAAAAAAAACCCATAATATGCCGCAAATTTTTTACGGCTGTCTAAAAGCGGGAATTCATTGTTAGCTGTCGTTGATGTGGAACTAAATGCGAGTCGTTTAAATGCGAGGAAACTCCAGGAAGCCACACATTCGAGTCCATTTGCCAGAAAGACAGAAAGCTTCCCACAATTTTCGCACACGATTTGTAAATGAAAATGGAGCATCTTACTCGGCATTTTCCCCACCGCAAAACCAAAAATCCTGTCTGTGTGGTTGGGTTGGGAAAACTCTGGGGATTTGCACATCAAACATTTCCATCGATGCAAAATCTGTTTGTCACTTTTGATGGCCAACAATATGCTTGGCTGAATCCATGCCAGTTCGAGGGCCACTTTGGCCACGACTGGAGCACTTCCACTCGTTTATCATTGAGGGGAGTTTCCGGCCTGCCATCCTGAATACTGGGCCCGATCAAAGTTAATCACTTGTGTGGAAACTAGCCGGGCATTTGATTCGATTTTGATTGCCTGCCGCCGGTTAATGAAGTTGGGGAATACATTCTAGAGTGTCTGGACATTCCTTTTTTGTGTTAGGGACTTTAAAGCACATAAATTTCATCATCTATCATGAAGTGATGCTTGGGTCATTTTACCTAAATCAAATTCAATTTTTAGGATATTTTTGTATATCAAAGATAAGCATCATTGAATTTTTGGTTCTGTAAATTTAAAAGGTTTATGTAAATGTTTTCATAACTATATACAAAGGGAAATCATTTTGATACCGTGAAAGAAAGAATCACAAAGTAGTATTTAGGACAAGCTTTCATTTTAATTAATGATCTAAATATAGGATTTTTAATATTATATACTTTTTATGATCTATATCTTATAGTATCATAAAGTGATGTTTGGAACATCTTAACTAAATTAAATAACATTTTAAGGATGTTTGTGTATCCCAATTTTTTCTTCCGTAAATTTAAAAAGCTTACATTAATTATGTAATAACTTTATACAAATGAGAAGTCACTTTGGGACCATTTAACAAAGAACCACTCATATAAAGTAGTCCCATTTCATTATTTCCTGCTTTCATCTTAATTAAAAATCTCCTACTCATTTAACTTTCGTATGAAGGAGATCATTTATTACTTAAGATAAGATATGAAAGTTTCATTGAAAAGAGTCATATATTGTTTTCTGTGTGGTATACATTTCTGAAGGGCTTTGCATATTCTAATAGCTGGGAAATTATTCCCTCGACAGTTGCAGAACTCGTTCTGTAACTCTGAAGGCAACAAAGAGAAATAACAACAAAAATCATCAAAAAATCTGCAACAAATTTCGCAAATTAAAAGTTCCTTCGCCAAGGGAGAGCGAGAGGGAAAAATTGAGTGAAAGAGAGAGAAAGAAAGAAAAGCGAGGGCGGCAATGTGGGTCATGCCAAGTAAAGGGAGGCTCCCTGGAGAAAGGCTATTTGCTCCCCTCGCCGGCATGGATTTATTTTTACCCGCTTTTCCTTCTCGACGCTTATTTTCATTGCATTTTTAATGTCACTCCACAATGGGTTTTTCGATTAAAGCTTTCCTAATAAGAGTAATTACCGACACTTGGTGCAAACAATTGTTTGCAATTTTAATTAGCGAGTTTTCATTAATCATTGCGGTTCGTCGGCTGCATTATTGCGTCAGTCAAGCGCATGGTTTATTTAATGGGAATTTAATTTTCGCTTTTAAAGGTGGGCATCACAGCCTATCAAACTTGGCGTGCATATAACTTCTTAACAACATAATTATATTCCCTTCATTGTTTGCCCCAAAGTTCCCAGCACTTTTCATCACACACTTTGCGGCTACTGAGTGACCAATAAGTTTTTCCTCTGCCATCACTTTTCTTTTGTTATGTCCAACAAATTTGCTTGTCAGAAGCAGGAAAACTTTCACAACAAACAAAGGAGCCGGATGTCGGAAATAAGAAGTATACAGGTGTAGGGAGAGGAAACTTCTTATCTCTTGATAATAACACAATGTACCATATTTCCACCGTGCATTACTCAGGCGGAGTCGCTCGAAAAAGAACACACTTTGTGTTTATTGTGTGCACAACATAATTCAATGTAAGCAGGCAAGCGAAAAACTCGAAACACCGCAGGGACGTGGCCATTCCCAGAGCCATTTCAAGTCCATGCACGAGCAGTCTCCACTGTACGGGCATCCAGTATTCCAGTATTCCGAGGACTCCGTTCGAGGATTCCGCATTCAAGGGCCGCCCGAGGAGCAGCTGCTGGCTCGACAATGGGCAATCGGCAAAGTCAATGGTCGGAAGTTGGCATTTGCCTGAGTTAATGCTCTCTGAATGGGTATTGCTATTGTTATAAGTTTGGCAGGCAGTTAAATATATTTTTCTAAATATATAAGAGTTTTTCATGGGTTGCAAACTTTCATTATGTATGCGCACTGAGGCTACAGGTGATTAGATTAGAACAAATTAAAAATAAAGGTTAAAACATCCCAACAGAATATGATTCTATAACTTCTTGTAAATTTTGGACTCTGCTTACACTGTTGTCTATTTGAGATCCTTATTATTTGTATGATGTCATATAAGTTCTATATAAATGTGTACTTGTACTTGAAGCCTACCTTAAAATTTTCTTCAAATTTAATATATTTTAAAATCCTTTAATCATTTAATGTCTGTCACCACTTGTATAATAATTATGTTAATAAAATTTAAAAAAAAACACACACTACAAAATTTTAAAAAATTAATTAATTTATTTCAAATTCAAATTCAAAACACTTTTACAAAACGGTTCCAAAACGTTTTAAGAGTATTTCCAAGTTCGGACAAAAAGATCCCTAATCCCTCCTACATAGTTTTCCTTTTTCTCAGTTGACTGAATCCTGGCTTGGCAGCTGATGGAGAGATGGGACAAAAGACAGACGTCCAATGGCAAACACTTTGTCAAAAGTGCAGGGTGCATAAATCAAACTGCAGGCCACTCATTGCCCCACCCATTGCCCAATCCAGTCAACCACTCATCCACCCTCTTACCCCTTTACCCTTCTCCCGGCTAACACTTGATTTGAATTGCTGAGCAGATCTCAAATAGAATTCCAGTGGTTTGGTGGCCTGTGGTTAACCCATTAAGATGCATGACTCGAAATAAGCTGGCTGTGGCCTATGAATCACGAACCGCTTTCTAAAGTTTTGGCCCTTATCCAACGAAATCCCCTAAGGCCTCTCCCCATTTCAATTAGCCCTATAGCTCTGACCAGTTCCAAAAAAAAAAAGGAAAGAACTCTTTTACCTTGACCAGAGTGTTGCAAGTTTTTCGATTTCATAAATCTCTGCGGCATTCAGAGGTAAACTGAGAATGACTTTGTCTTTTTATTTTTGGAATGGGAGGCGCCAGAAAACTTTCGTTTTTTTTTTAGCACCAGCTGCACAAACAAAAAAGGACATACACACCCACATGCATTCGAAGGACACCGAAAAGGTTGGTGGAGTATTACTGCCTGTTAAAATTCCTCCCACATGAAAAGCTTTCCGTGCTTAATTATGCACTTGGCTGGCATAATTGTTTGATGAACAGCTGGGGAATTGGGTTTCGGTGAATGGTGAATTGAAAGTAAAAAAGGGAAAAGCGGGAAAATAATGCTAGCTGGTTAAGTACTAAATTAGCGGCTGCCAACTGCCAGCAGTTTACCAACTCAAATTGCGTCGCACTCGAAACAGTTTGCATTCAAATTCACATTCAAATTCAAATTTTCGCCCCTAAGCCAGTAGCACGGTAGTCGACTTGACTTGACGGCTGATTAGGTTTATTATTCAGCGCTTTTTGGCCAAATCCATTTTAAGCGGCCCAGGGCTGCAGGATCTGGCACAGGAACCGAGCCCAGGACACCCTAATTAGTATGCATGTCACACCGCCTGTGTGGAAGCGACAGATGTGACACGGGGCACTCGATGTTTTCTCACATTGAACCAAATAAAAGGAGCCGGAACAACGGTAGGCCCTTCTTTATGACACTTTAAAGAGGATTCCCCCCGGGTAGTTACTTTTTTAATGAAGAAATAACGGCGTTTGCAACAATAAATTCCAAATGGCCTTTTCTGCAAATAATTGCCGGAGATAATTACCCATTAAGTCACTGCAGATTTCATTTCATTCAACCATTGTTGATTCAATTGCGGACTTAAAAAGCGGCCACCCACTATTTACTGTATTTATTTCCCCCACTCAAGAGTAATTTCGCGTTAACATTGTCACGTTTTTCGCCCAAATCGAACGTTTAAGTCGCGACAGCAAGCCAAACAATGGGGCGGCCCACACGGCGTATGTGTAATGTGTTAAAAATGACAGGGTTTCTCGCGTCTGCCATCGGGGATTAGTGGCCAAGTGAGTGGAAGGAAGGATGTGTGTCCTTGAAACTAAAGAACCAGGGCCTTGAGCACCGAAACAGAAACTTTTTCGGCCTGAAGGGGGGGGAGGTGCTTGTATAAGGGCGTGGCAAAAGGGCGAATAGCAATCTTACTTAACACAAAATATATTGTGGCAGCGCCATTTTCAATGGCTTCGAGGGCTGTTCAAAGAGTTTTCTGTAATGGGCTCGGATGTCTGCTCAAACTGATGTCCTAACCCACTCGCACGCCGCTGAGATTAATGTTTGCCTGGCAGACACAAAGGATATTTGATAAATGATCCCGACCATTATGTTTTCCCTCATCTAGGCGCTCAACATGTGTAAGTACATTTGTACGAGTCACAACGTATGAGTGTCCTTTCTTACGGACGGTATACAGAGATCAGTCTTTAAGTGTTCAGGAATCTCGAGGCAGCTCAATTTATATACTGTTCAACTTGAGTAAAGTGCTAAGTATTTAATATAAGTGCCATAAAGGACTTATAGGT
The DNA here is from genome assembly GCF_014743375.2 of Drosophila subpulchrella. NCBI lineage: Eukaryota > Metazoa > Arthropoda > Insecta > Diptera > Drosophilidae > Drosophila > Drosophila subpulchrella. Next base: position 12,357,118 of record NC_050611.1, read on the forward strand.
ACTTTTTAAAAATACTATTTTACTATAACATCAAAAATGACTTATTTCTATTACACAATAGCACTTTTTGTTGCAGTTGAAGTAAAACCGAAAAGATAGTTTTTAATTTATCTTATTTGATTGAACCACATTTCCCTCCAAATATTTTTTGATTAAGCTCAAGAACAACTTTTTGTTCATGAAAATGTTGCTTTTCCTATGAAACCACATACGTTTTGTACAGAAAATTGCTGACTGATTCCAAGAAAATTTCGACTTTGGTAAATGCAACTTTTAGTTTATTTAAAATTGGAATTCCAAAATAATAAATGCAGGTTTATTGCTCAAAATTGGACTTTTAAGAAATTCTAACTACAAAAGTTCAAAGTTGAGACTTAGTTTGTATGAGTTTTGTTGCCAAACTGGGTTTTCCCCTTAATTCGGCTTGGGAAACTTCGACTTGGAGTGGTTCGAAGAAATTTGTTTTCGTTTTCCGGCTGGCGAGCACACACCCAAAATTAATTGCTATTGCCCGGCAAGTAATTGGCATTGGCAATGCAGGTGTCCATGTCCTAAGCCCAGACCGCATATCCTGGCAAATCGAGCGGCACGCACATGTCCGGTGGTCGGTGTCAAAGTGCCTGGCTAAACAAACGACAGGCCCAGCAGGCCGGGGATAGTTTAAATATCCTGATGGAGAGGGTACGCCCCCCACTCTCAACTGTCATAACAGACCACACAAAACGTCATATTAAAGTAATTAAGTGGCATAACAACTTTGGGGCATGCATAGACGACAGGTCCTGTGTGCTGGCAAATTGCCTTATTGACTCATTAGCCCGGTTTTGAGCGTCATTAGGCAGGGGGCATTGCGGGCTGGATGGCCATGAGGAATTTAATAAAAACATCCAAGTGGGTGGGTCCTAAATTTGCATGGTAATGGCGGGGTACAAAACCTCTGCCGGTCCGAGATTGTACGCATAATCTTAACGAATGATTTAATTCTGCGGGTTTTTGCCCTAGTTTCTGGCGATGGCAGGAGGTCCTTTTGTGATGATTATCTGGTCCTTTCGACTGGTCCTCCCTCTTTCCTGGTTATCAGCCAGGACATGGGCAAATGACCATCAAGGACCTGCCACTAAAGAAATCGTCGACCTCAGCTTAGGGCATTTGTTAGGCCAATTACTCCAATTTCGCCATGGCAATCGTTTGGTTGACTACCAATTGAAGGACTTTTATGGATATCCTCTTTGAGTGGTTTCCTCGCGTTACCGTTTCTCAATTACCACCAGAAGTATATAAAAACGCTCTTCCAAGCTTCTGATTTTTATTAAACATTGCATTTTTTCGGTTCCAATTTTTCGCAACAACACAATGACAAAAGAGGTACTCCTTTTTTTCGGACATATTCACATGATAAATGCAATTCTTACACATCAAACACAATGGTAGGCAAATACCATTTCATTTTAACATTTTATGTTCATTTCATTTGCATTTGTTTTTTTGGTGCTTAAAAAGTACAATCATCGCTATAGGCAAAAAATATGAATAAAGATGGCCAATAGTCCGATATTTATTTTTGTTAAAAAAAGGGGCTCATCAATATTTAATTCCGTTTCAAGGCACTTTGTTTTCATATTCCATATAAATATTTAATGCTAGCTTAATGTAGTTCTGAAGTTATGAATGCCCGTTCCCAAATGAGAAACATATTTTAGGGATTTATTCTTTGGCGGTAGTTGACTTTTCACCTTAAATAAATAAACATTTGACCTTTTTGGCGTATGCAAAATGCTTTGAAGTTTGTGAAAAGGAGGAAAACTCTGTGTTTTTCACTTGTTGGCGCCACCCAGTTGATTGTGCAAAGGCCACTTAACGAGTGAAACGCTGCAACGCCTCGTTGAATTTTTCACACTGCCGGGATCCGAGAGCTCCGAGGTTTTTCCTGCCATTTAGCCATTGCACAACTCGGTTGAAACAGCTCTATAAAGCCGTCAGAGAATCCCCGTAGCTCGTCGACCGGCTTAGCATTTAAACGGCTACAACTACAAGCCCTTTCAGTCCTTGAAACTGTTTCGACAGACTATGGCCAAGTAGACTCTTAGCCTGTTTTATTTAATCGGATAGCTGGCACTCAGGAATAGCTTTATTCCATGGCTTAGGTCCCAGAAAATTGCTGCTGTTAATGGCAATTTATTATCGAATATTTGCGCAACTAATGCTGACCAGGAATTTGGTTTGCTTTGTTGAACACCAAGTTATGAAGGTTCAATGAAGGGATTAGGGAAGTGATCCAATGGAATAAAGGTAGCGAGGATTTCGGGGTAGGTTAAGGTAGGCTTTGCTCCAAAACAAAAACGGGAATTCAAAGTCAACAGTTTTTAAAGCCGTAAATGGGGTGAGTAGGGAAATTCTTCCATGAATGAAAGTGAATGGAGGCTATAAAAAGGCCAAAAGAAGTCGCCCGGAGAGTATCAATAAAGGCCGTGTAAGCCGCCAGCCAAAGCAAACCAAGGCGAAAGGTCAATGTTAAAAGTGCGGGCCACAATAAAAAAAACAGTCACCGCAGCCACCAAAAAAAAAAATAAGAAAATGCCGCAGAAATGGGAGAAACTGAAGAAAAGCTGAAGGCGCAAAGGTCAACGATGCGTGCACATAAAAAGGCAACACCATTTCGCACAAATATACATTGTAGATTGCTTGTAAATATATTTATAACTATAAAGCGGGCGGGTTGGAATTAAGGGTTTCGGTCAAAAAGTACCCTTTAGAAACCTTGGAAACAAAAAAAAGTACTCCCTTTAAAAACAAAAGTACTTAAATTAATTAAGCTAGAAATTGGTATACCTTAGAATACATACTATACAATTATATAGTAATACACTTAATTCCCTATACTGTTAATTTTCTTTTTTTATTTATAAAAATATTATCGGTGTTTTCTTTTGAAGTACAAACTACCCATGAACTGAAAAGCCTACGTGGTATTTGTAATTTTTGAGACAGCTCGTAAAAGTCGCTGGAAAACTCTAAAGCATCCGGAAGGATACCGCGACCGCGGCTGGGAATTTGAATACAAACGCAACGCGTCACTCGTAAACTTAAAGCTATTTATTTAATTTTTTTAAAGCCCGCAATTTGCGTTAAAGGCAGCAGTGAAAAACCGCCAGAAGCGTCGCCATCGAGGGAATTCAGAGAGACAAAGCAGACATTGTTTTTCCAGGGAATCAATTACATCCTCAGTGCGCCCAAGGAACTCATCTTTCTCTTTCTTTCCTCGTCCTTTATTTTCAGCCCCGAGTTTCTATCGACTCGCACTGGCTGCAAGCGATTTTTTTGATTAGCTTCCGCCCACAGAAATTTTCTGGGTGGGGGAAAAGAAGAAAGCCATTCGAAGGGGACTAATGCATGGCAGGCGGAGAAAGGAGCAGCAGGTAATAAAATAATAAAATTCTGTTTTGATTTTTGCCTTCCTCCGCCCGGATTCCCTTACTTATAAATTCCCCTATTCCTGCCGCAAACATTGTTCCAAATAGGATGACGTACACGCGACCAAAAATAGCAACAGCTTGCTAACAAAATTTAGGGGATACTATATAAGACTTAGGGTATACTAGCCAAAGATAACAGGTTAATTTAAAAATAAAAAAATATAATTATTATAATTAATATTAGATGAACTATTCTTTAAAAATCTATACATTTGGTTATCCCATCTACCAATATAGAGTGTTATCCTTAAAAATACCTTACATGACTTAAATCCCTTGGCCCTAACCCATTTCTACTTGACCTCTTTTGCTCTGCAAGTTTAAAAAATATACTTAATACTATTTTATTATTAAAATATTGAAATAGGCAATATTAAAAAAGATAACAAAACAGTTAGTTAAGGGTACTCGCCAGTCATTAGCTTAAAAGCTCAGCTTGTTTTTCCTTTACCTTTCAGGATTTTCCGCGTGTTATGGCAACCAGTCGTTGGAATAACAAGAAGCACATCAAACAGCATACATGGCCTCAGCTCCTGGCGTCGGCGAAACCAATGCGATGCCTTTCCATGTCGAACTCTGTATAGTATTTGCCCAGGAAGACGTCCCCGAGAATCCAGAGGGGACCACTGGGCGATGGCAGGTTCACGGCGATGAAGGCAGACGAACAGATCCTTCGATCCTGATAGGTGTCCCTAAAGACGTACTCGTGAGACTCGAGGAAGAACTTACGACCACCCAGGGTGAAGGTGATTCTCGGCAAATTCGCCACACTTTCGCAGGGCACCAAAAACTGGCCAAATTGCGAGGGGGTTCCCCCAATTGATTCATTTATGAGTATAGCCTGATCGTAAGGCAGGGCCAGGAAAGAGGTCCCCGTATCGATGATCACCTCGCAACCCTGCTGGCACAACTCCAGATTTCGTATGATGGCCGACTCCATCCTTACCTGCCAATAGGCTCGATGGCTCACCGGCACATAGGTGAAGTTGCCACTATAGTAATTCGGATTGGAGCCCCCGAAGAAGATGGCACCGCCGTCCCTCTCGCCATGCCTGCTCAGGTAGACACTGAAAATGGGTTTCGAGAGCAGGCCCTGCTCCATCATGGCATAGAAAGGTGGCTTAATCCGCTGCATGGAGATGCTGCGATAGGCCAGGCCAAAGATACCATCGAACTTGGCGGCCAAGAAGATAGGTCCCGGCATCTCGGTGGCCTCCGCGAAGATCTGATCCCGAATCTCCAGGCCAGCCACGCGAACCGTGTCCGTGGAGAGGAATCCCGATAGACTTCCACTGCCGTAGTGGATGGCAAAGCGGTCTCCTCTGGCCTGATGACTGGTCGACCTCTTGGCAAAATAGCGATTGTGCACTTTACAGGCCACCATCGAGGAGGCACAGGTGGCCGAGGGCACCCAGAGATTGGAGGAGCCCGTGTCGAAAATCACCTTGAAGCTCTGCGGCGGCGTTCCAATAGTGATGGGTCCAAAGTACTGGGCATCCAGGTAGTTGCTTAGCGGTGTCGCCTTTACCTTGGCATCCCACTCCTCCCGGAAGTGACTCACCTCCTCGGCGTACTTCAAACGCAGTCGGTCCATCCGGATGCCCAGCTTCTCGAAACGGTGGCGGGCGGAGGGAAAGCGACGCAGGGGGACGCGGTACAGCTGCAGACTGCAGCTGACCGGATGTAGAAAAAGCACCGGAAGCAGGAGCATCACCGGAAGTAGCGGACAAATCAGCCACATAATTCTATCAAAAACAGCTGGAACAAGGCAAGTGACTGATATTATTGAAATATCAAAGCAAAGGAAAATTGATACGATGATACAAAGTTGTGAATGGAGTGGGGAAGGCAACTACCCTCGACTCTTGTTGTGTAATAAATTCTGTTTAAATATTTCCATCGCATATGCCGAGTTTCCGATTTCAGATACAAAATGGTTGCCTACGAGATGAGAACCATTGGTACCTCTTGAATAAATGTTTCATGTTCGAGTACACAGTACATAGTTTTTGTGTAAGTATTACCTTTAAACTTTGGAAATTACAAAATTATCAATATGTTTTTGATCTTGAAAACATACAACCGTGACAATCGTTGCTACAAGCGCTTTACATATTTTTTAAAGTTCCTAGGCCCATATGATTAAAATTTAAATTAGTTAATAATATAATTATGCTATAATCCCAAAACCATAAGTCATAAAAGTCAAATGTTTTAAGACAACAAGACTTAATGAGTTATTTCTTAACCATTTGACATTTTTATAAATTCATTTTACCATTTCTTTCACACCAAAAACTCCATGTACCTCAATCAACGAACCAAGTATACAGCAGCATAAAAATTTCCATGAAAATGTAATTGGAAATGTGAAACGTCTGTGTGGCAGCAGTTGGAAATCGAACTTAAATCGAATATGTAAGCGAAAAGCGAGGGGGAAACCTTTTCATTGCAATGTGAAAAGCGTCGAAAGGTGTCGAGCTCAAGTCACATAGAAAAAGTGCATATGAAGCCCCTGCTTCTAATTGTAGTTGTTGGCATTGAAGGGCGCTGCTCGATTGCACTTTCATTTCTACTTTCTCCACTTTTCTTGCCATTTGCATAAAGATGTGCTCAATTGCTTGGATACGAATGTCTATCAATATGTTTTTACCACTCACTGAAGGCCTTGGAGGGATGGCAGCGCAAATAAATGACAAGGCTTTATTCATCATGCGTCCCGTTGGGCGCCAATTAAAACGCCAGCCGTCTGGCTAATGCGACAATAACGAGGCCCTCGATGGGTGAAACGGTAGGGAATGTCAGAAATCCCAAATCCCGAAAACCTTTTCGGGCGACCTCCGCTCGACAGCCGCCTGTCAATGACAGGACACACCTGCGCTAATGGTCCGGGGAATACGACAATGCCCCGGGTGTCTGTATCTGCTCCTTGGCATTATCACGGGTATTTTCGCAGAAAGTCGCCTGGGGCTTGCCGGCACAATTAATTATTGCATTTTGCTGACTGACTCGGCAGGCCTGGCCTATAAAAAAGGATTGGCAGGAATTTTACCACTCACCGTTTAATTGAATGCGACTTTCTCTGGGCCCATGGGCAAATTAAATTATCGGGCAAATTCAAATTGCATTAAATGCCATTAGGCAAAAAGCATAGAGAGTTAAGCGGGCCCTTCGAATTGAATTAGGCAAACACAATTAAAGTTAAGGAAGAGGCAAACTTTGTGTTTGCGATTCCGGAGCTGTCAGAAAAATCAGTCAGTGGGACAGAGTTAAAGTCAAAAGTCATGTTGGTGACAGGAAATGCGGGGGACAGTCCTTGAAAAGCTGTCACCGAGTGTCAAGAGTCAAAAGAAAACTTGTGTGTGTGGCAACACTTGTTGATTTTGGCCAAAAGAAACGAAAAGTTTGTCGCTTTTTTCCTCCTTTTTTTTGCCAACCTGTGTCCACCACAAGGCAAAAGGTAAACTCTGTCTCAAATTGGAAAGCGGAAATTGCAGGCAGCACATTTTGTATTCTTTGATGCTTATAAATTAGGTTTGGAGTCGGAAAAATACCCCGAAAAATAAAAGAGGGGAAAACAGCTCCTTCCTGAAGGATAACACGAAAGAGATAGAGCTCCTCGGCTAACCGAAAAAAGGGGATGGCTGGTAAAACCGAAACCCACAGCTGGCCAAAAGTTTTTGCCAAGAACTGCAGGCCAAGTCGATGATTCGAGGCATGTGGTCTTGGTCTTGGTCTTTTCCACTGGCCAAAAAAACCAATTATAACCTGAAACTTTCGTAAACTCTCTATCTACTTTTTAGTCATATGATAAAAAAAGGTCTGGTTTACACTTTAAATGGCTGACTAAGAGCAGCCAAAAAATATATTTCTATATGTAAATGCAGGACGCTGACTTGTTGCCGTTTTAAATTATTTATGGGCCAATTAGTGGGGTCGAAAGCAACCGAAAAACAGGGCAGACTTTCAAGTTGGGTATCCAGTTTATTGATTTGTTTTGCATTTCGCACAGACAGCCGCAAAAACTTTCCCTTTAACCCTAACCGAGTTGTGGAAATATGAACGTCGGTTTTCTGTGAACTGGAACTCGAACTCGGATCCTCTGGCATGCATTTCTACATTACCACATTTCTGCATTGCAAATGTCAATGGTGCCAGTTGGAATATGGAAATAAATTGCCAATGCCGAGAGACGCAAGATAGTAGGGGCAAATTGAAAAGTTCCCACCAACGGAGGTGTAACATTTCTTGGGGATTACGGTCTGAAAGGATAATGCTGTGCAATTTATGGACGACAGTGTGATGAATGAACAGGCTAAGTGGAAAATGGCCCTGAGCATTGCTCTTAACTCATTAACACGTTGATTTTCGCACTTTAACTTTGCGGTCGTCAGCGGGAAAATTAAGCCGTTTTAAATCCGGTTAAATTGCTTTGCCAGCGGCATTGATTGATATCCTTGCGAAGCAATCAATTAAGCGAACAACGATGTCAAACACTTTGCACTCAAATTTGATTGATTTTCCATGATGCAATAATGTGCTGAAAATAAAAGAAAAATGGTATATACTTAAAGCAGTCGAGATCGGTATTTAGTATAGGTTAGAACTATACACTATTAGAACCATATACGATCGAAGTACTGCTCTCTATAGCAACTGTAGCTGACAGACAGTGGCTCAACTTGGCAGGCAGCTGCTGTCCCAATTCGATTTGCATAAAGAATGTTACCCAGTTGCGATGACAGGCTGTGGAAATTGTTTTTAAACCGTCAACGGCAGGAGGATTGAGCAAGTTCTCTCAGACATCCCTGTTGACAGCTTTAAGTTCCTGTTTTCCCAGCGCCAAACAAGTTCAAAGTTTTCCCCCCCAACAATGATGATGGAATTGTTTAGGCCGGGAAGAGCAAATATTTAATTAGCCGAGGTCCTCGGGGCTGTGAAGGAGAACCACTAAGCAGATGAGATAAGGGGGCACACATCCCGCGGCCAAATTTTTCGGCAACCACAGGCATTCGAGCGTAAGGCACGTCAGATGAAATACACTTTATGGCCAAGGACCTTGGGGGAATTCCCGTGGCAGGCGCCATCTAGGCGCTAAGTTTTGCCCCTATTCATAATACATCTACACATAATTAAGGAGATTTCCCGAAAAGGCAGAGGCTACACATAAATCACATACGACCTGAATGCTCATCTCGTTCTATGGACCCTCTTTTAATTACAGGCGAAAGTTGCGCTACGGATGTTTTTTCTCTAGGAAATTGTATGTTTCTTTCCGGCTATTTTCTAAGCTTTGCCGGTAGAGTGACCCCTTTACTCAGAACATTTTAGTACCCGAAAAAAGTTTTGGAACTCATTAATGCTTGCTATAATTGTTATCTTCAATCTATATCAGTCTTAAATGTATCTAAAAATAATTATTACTTGCTATGTTTATTTATAAAGGACTTCTACAATTTTCTTTATATTTTCCAAGAGTATAGGGTAGTTCAATTTCAGTAATTTAAGAGCTAATCGAAGAGATAACAGAAATATTAGAAAAATTTTTGACATTTATAAGTACAAACACACTAGTATTTCAAATATAACCATCACAAATAATGATATTTTTCGCTGCCTGTTTATTTCTTTTTGAATTGTAGGTCTATTTTTGAACGACACTGAAGAATTGCTTTTTTCTTCCAGTGAAAAATCAATACTGCCTACCTGAAACGTGTTTTTCTGTTACTTACCGGATGGTAAGTTACTATATTTAAATACTTTTTATACGCTCGTTTGACCTTTGCCCTGATGCCAACTTAAATGCCCCGCCTCTTGAATGCTGAGGATGGCGTTAATTAAAGCAGCTGCCGAACAAGAACCCGAAACTCGAACCCTTTTGAAAAAGATTTCATGTATAGTGGCCGCCTAAGCGACTTATAATTGAGTTCCGTTTGCCGCGCTGCTGAAGTTGCCATTTTATGCGCACAATTTGGTTAATTAAAATGCTACAATTGCGTTGGCATTTTTGTGGCGCCTCGTTTGACTGCCTGCCGTCGCCATTTTCCCCACTTATCTGGGTCCTTCAGGTGCTGCCAGAAAGTGTCCTCGTCGCCGGTTGGCAAGTAACGGTAAAGGATCTTCCAGGCGACGGCTGCAAACGACGCATATGTACAATGTTGACGGAAGTTCGAGAAAGTTGAGGGGGCACTGAAGTTAAGGACCTGCCACACACATTGATGTGATTCCATTTGCGTCTTTGCCGCACTTTAAACACCAGTTTCACGAGTTTGTTTGTTTGGCTGGCGTTGGCAATGGCTGTTTTCTTGCACTTGACTACCTTGAACTTTTTATTTAGTGGCACTTTGGGCATTTCAATTAGGCTAAGCGCGGAAACACGGAAGCACGGCTACCACAATCGCCACTTCCGGCGGATATATAAAACCACGTAGCACCAAAAGTGAGCGAAATAAAGAAAGAAATCTCTGCATATCAAATAAAGAGAAGAACAAACGCTTCGTACATATTTCGAGCACATTAAACATTTATTTTTATTTTATTCTTTTTTTTGCGACATGCATCTCTGCAAATGGAAAAGTAGTTGGAGTGGAATATTTACATTTGTTTTCCGCTCTGAGTTCTCTTTTTTTCTGTAGTTTGCTATTGTCTGCTCCTAGCTTTAGTATTTCGTTTCCCTGTAATATAAGAGAGTAATTTGGATATATTCAAAATAAAAAGAAATAGGGGCTGGTATAAAAAACACAAAAAAATTACTGAAATCTTATGTTATCCATTTAAGGAACATTTTAAGTCCCTTAAAAACCGTTTCTAATTTTAGGTATAATATTTCTCAATGGGTATCTAAGAGTCTTCTACATAAAATCCACCCTCAATGCTTCTAGTTTTTATCTGTACTTGCATGGCCGCTTCTCATGCAACATTTATGAGTGTTTTGGGGCACAAAAGGCAGCAGTTTCTATGAATTTTGAGAACGCCGAGATGTGCAGAACGTTTTTAGCTTGATATTTTCATGGCTTGTATAAACGGCTAAAGGCAGAAGCCATTTGGATGCTAAGTTTCCCAAAGTTGACCTTTAAAGCAATTGAAGTGATGAGTTGGGAATCCTTTTTTCCCAACTTAAGTCAATTAACTCATTTAACTTTACTCTGTTTGCCTCGCTCAGGACCAATTAGCGAGCAATTTGGTAGTCTGTGGTAAATATTCCACCACCAACCAAAAATTCTAGTAATTATAAATGTAATTGAGGAAAATTTAAAGGTGTGAGAAATGAGTGGTATTAAATGGAGCATTATAAAAGGCTTAATGGAATATTCAGAGCAGAATTCAGAATCCTTGAAGAACCGACAGCATATTTCCTTTATCCCGTCAGCTTCATAAAATGTGGGTTTTGATGGAAAGTTTTAGCCCACGAAACTTTTTGTACGCAGATTATCGTAAAAGATTTTTGAGTTCCTTCCCGCTGTATTGTTGGCTTGCCAAACTGTTGCATACTTTTAGGGAAGTTGTAAAGAGCGGAACATGTGTTTGCTGTGTCAACTTTTGCCCAAAACTTTTTCCATATTTGTAGCCATAGCAGCTACATCATCCTATCTGCGAAAAAAAAAAAAATTCTTTGGAATTTTTTTGAATACATATAAGCTCCGTCATCAAAGGACCTGAAAAAATCCACAAAACCACAATGAAAATCCCCCAAAAAAAAAAAGGACAATCAAGTACACCGAAGTAAATAGACCATTTATTTAGATGCTCCGATTTTGTTTTCATACAGAGAATTAATCCATTTGCACATTGAGTTACATTCAACATCTACAGTTTGTGTTATGTGGTTTTGTTCTATGGGATGGGTGTGGGGCTCTTAGCGGTTCACATAGACGACATCAAACAGTTTAAAACGATTGACCTAACTTAAGTAGAGATGCTTTCTTGCTCTGCTTGGTACTTGGTTTCGTTCTTTCATCGCACTTCTCCCTAAAATCTAGTACTAGCTAACTAATCACACTCGCAGATCTCGAGCTCCGACACGGAAGTGGAATTCAATGAAAGTTCAGTCTCTTAAGATGCAGTTGCTAAGGATGTGTCTACACCGAGTTCTCCTCGAGTCCTTGCTGGAATGGCAGAACGATTAGTCAGGTACTGGCCTAGTGTTAGTGCCCTCCACCTCTCTCACCCTCATCAGGGGACTAATGGCCCGGGGCATTACGCTCAGAGTGCTGCCCGAACTCATGGCGTTGGCCGCCAAAGTGGGCATCGTGTGCAGGGCATTGTTGGATCCCCGGTGGAGCGAAAGTGGTGCATGCTGACCCACCAGCGTGGTGGTGGTGGCCGAACTCACGCAGGACTCCCGCTTTCCGCGTCCATAGTAGCTGGTCAAGGGTCTGCAACGGGGGTGGGGTCAGGAGGTGCCATCACTTCTAACCCAGTATTATCACATAACTTACCGCATGCTCTCAGCCCGAGGGGAACCACCGCCCTTTGTGAAACTTTTCGTCGTGTAACTATAAAGTTAAAGAAAAATTACAGAGAGAGAAATGTTCATAATTTCTAAAATATATATTTAAAAAGTTTATCTGTTTATCAAGAACATTAAAAACCATTTAATTCCTGGTGGTAACAAATGTTCCCAACTCTATAATTCGACTTAATAGTTATTCGAGTAGAAACGTTCTTGAAATCAAGAAGATTGTAATCGAAAAAACGGATTTGAAATCATTTTTTCCTTTTGATTTTAAAAGGAATCCATAAAACATCTATTCCCCACCTTGTTCTTTAGAGTGCAAGCTTCTATTTTAAGCCCTTTTCCTGATTTGAAGTCGTCTTTTCATTTGCAGTGAGCTGCGGACACACTCAAAAGTTAAGACTACTTACCGTCGGTTCTGGTTCAGCTGGATGGTGCGCGTGTCCCGCCACGTGGAAATGTGGTGTCTTAGAGCATTACGCACCTCCGAGTTAAGGAAACAGTAGAACAGCGACACCGAGAAGCCCTGTGACATATACACGTTCCATTAGAAAGCAAGCTTCGACTTTGGAAGACAAAACCCACCTGAGTGCTGAGCAAAACCGCTCGGAGAACAGCAAACATGTGACCCATTAAGCCGGACTCCGACGGACCAGCCAGAACCACTAGGTAGGTGATTCCAAAAAGGGGGATGAGCACCAGCAGGGCCTTGGCTGCCTTCCGATACTGACGAGTCTCCACTGTATTGGCCGAGCGCAGCTTTGTGATGAGAACCTGAAAGAGAAGCAATCCGATTATCTGGCTCACTATTTTTGACCATACACTCAGAAAAAGGACTTGGAAAATATATGTTTTATCTATATGAAATATTATAAAATCTCAAAACGTATTTCTTTAATTATAGCCCCAAAGCAAATAAAAAAATGTGTACTTGCCACCTTCTGGAAAGTTAAATTTATCGGTAACTAAATTTGTTCTGTGTAAATTCCATACGCACCCACATGATGCGCAGCAGGAAGGTGAGATTGATGATTAGTACCGCACAAACAGGCCCCTGGTAAATCCAATCCACATGGGTCTCCTGCATCCAGGGGCAGTTGATTTCGTACTGTCAAAAGGGGGAAACAGAAAGAATAGTGGTCTCTATGGGCTGCTTTACAGTAATCCGAAATCCCAAGCTCTTACCTTTTCGGGGGTGCTGTAGGTGACCGTCAGACTCTTGGCCACTGCCCAGGTGACTACAAACAAGGCCGGACCACCTGCCATCAGGAGGTAGACTTAATTGGCTGGCACACACAAATTGGCATTCAGACAACACTTACCCCAGCCTATGGAGGCGTAGATATTGAATCGCAGATTGTCCCCCGAGAAGGTCTTGACCACCAGCATATAAAGATACAATCCCTCGACCAGCATCCAAAAGAAGTTCGTCAAGGTGAAGAAGTGGAAGAGGGTGATCAACGCAATGCAGCTGCCCACACCACTGCGGATGGATATCTGGATATAAGGAGGTAAGCTCCGATAAATTACAATCATTTATAGCCTGTCTTGGCCCTTTCATACTTCATGCTCAAGTATGATTTAATAAGACCGCAATTGCAATTATCTCGCTGACATAATGCTCACCTGGACGGATAGCAGGAGTATCCAGAACAAAGCCGACATGATGTACGTGAAGAACAGGTTGGCGTGAATGGTGTTGCGCAGGCAACGCAGCTCCCTGCGGCACAAAAGGGCGAAAGACAAAGGGCGGGGCAGTCGGGGGTTAAGCGAAAATAGATGCCATGGAAGGGGTCACCAGGGGGTCGACTCACTTGAAGTAGGCGAAAACAATCAGCGCCAGCGAGAGCGATACCAGACTGAGGGTATATCCGATGTAGTAGATAATGGTGGGCAGCTCCACGATGACCTCGAACTCCGGCACGGATTCGGGGGCGGGGAGGTGGGCGCAGGCATCGTAGTTTGTGTACTTCTCCCAGGTCCCATTGGCATGGCAGAACCTCGTTGCATTCTCTGGGTGAAGTCAAAAGGGCACGCAAAAAATATGTAAGCAATTTTAAAATAAACTGGGTGAAGTGTACTTAGAGCAGCGGTCGACAGCCTCCCATTAAGCGGGCAAAGGGAATAGCTCTGCTTGAGCTCTGCCGCAACACGTAAACTGTACCACAGCGGTCGGCACACCCACACACCAATGAACTGCACCGTGCAAATTACACACATAAATTAAAACAAAGTGTCATTGTATTGTTTGCCGACCGCTGGCTTAAAGCCCTATTTTAAATTTAATCCATTCGATTTCGGATATCGATTAGAAAAATTCCTTAATATGCTAAATAATATTCACATTCAATATTTAATATCATATTCTTTAATTTTTCATTTCAAAATATAAAAATAATTAAGTTAATCCGACGTGCTGCTATGACTTTGATTAATAATAACCTTTTTAATTATAAAATTCTTGAGTTCTATTATTAAATTTCATGGTGTTAAGTGCATAGGTCAAAGGGGAATTTCCCAGGGTGGTCGATTTCCTCGCACTTACTGCTACTATCATAGTGAATCCCCTGCAACTCGTCCATGCACTGGAGCACCGCCAAGGTTCCGCGGGCCGTCCTCGGCCAGCACAGGATCGAGTCGAACTGGGTGAGGCAGTGGTCACTGGTGTTGCCATAGGTCGAGGCCTCGATGTGCTCCTGCACCAGGCACTGCAGCTCCACGCTTTCCCCGATGCCGTCCAGGTTGTGCAGCTCCAGGAGCGGGTCACTCCCGCTGGCATTCACCGAATCGATGTGGTCGTGGTCACTCATTCTACAACATCCTGGCAATTAGCACCTTTGGTTCTAAAATACGTCGAGAAGTCGAAGAGGTGGCATCAACACGAAACAGAAGTAACTAATGTTCCAAATATATTTAAAATTCAGAAAAATATGTGTTAGAAAAATATTACTTATGACTTATTCCATTGATGCTAAAGAAGGTAGGTATAAAATTTTCTGCGCAATTTTAAATAGTTTTAACTGGTATTCAATTATTCATTTTCTTTTAACATAGGTTTTTATATTCTGGTTGGTTTGAAACAAATTCCTTGCTTCTATAATAGCAAATACTTATATGTATTAACCCTTAGGTTAATCAAAAGTTAAATTTCTAATTCGTAGTATATTTAATGTTAGGATACATAAATACTGTTCCAGGCATTAGCTGATTGAATTGACATGATGGTATGATATGATTTCCTGACCATTTCCCTTCGAATTGACAATGCTCATATCAATCCCTTGTAGAATTCCTTCAATCAGAAAGTTATAATTCCCACAATTGTTAGGGGATTCCCCAACGGTCGGCTGGAACCAAGCAGTCGGGCAAAGTTCAATTGGCAACCCTTCTGCCCGCAGCCAATGGCTTTCAGCCTTTGTGTGTGTGTGTTAATTGCATTGGCCATGTTTCACCGACTCCGAGCCACACCCACATCGTGTCTGCCTTAAAGACCATAAATTCTGCGGGATATAAGCTTTAAGTCTGAGACCATTTCCAGGGAAAACAGGCTAGATAAGTAAATGCACAGGCCCAGCGCCATAAAAATTCATTAGTTTTGCCATCAAAGACGGACAGAAGCATCAGCAAATCATGGGGATGCCAGTCCTTCCGCCTATTTTTGGGTACTACTGATATGGGGGCCATAAAAAGTCAGTCGAAGGGCCCGAGTCAAGGTTGATGGTGATAGAAATTAGAAACGCTAACTTCCTGCCAAGGATTGTGGGATGGGGCCCCAGTGTTTTGGTTTGTTATGCCTCAGAGACGAGATCCCGCATAAATGTTCTGATAATAAATGGCATAAATGATGCATCGTTACATTAATGCACAGCATAAAACTGGGCGGAAAATAAGACACACACATACGATATATTTAATATGTAGATGGGTCACAGTGACCTATGAAAGTTTTCGGTTTGCTTAAAAATCAAAAGCGGAAGCGGTTACCATTTGCCACTTAGCCCTGGAAAATTTTTGGTAAACAGGAAACCACATTATTCCCAAGGGAATGGGGAAAAGGGAGACCCCTACGCTGGAATTTAAAACCATTTCAACTGAAAATGATTACCTTTTAAGTGCTACCCAACCCGAGCCCATTACTTTCTGTGGAATTTCCGATTTACTCGGTCAGCACATTCCCCAGGCGATTTTCTAATTGGCACAAGAATTTCTAGCCACAACCCATGAAATATTAAACCTGCAGGCAAATTGAAAATTCCGCCCAAGGACTTCTGGCTCCCACTGTGCCTGCCCTGGCATTTTCCTATTCCCATTGTTGCTCCTTTTTTGTTTTTCTCGTAAATTAACGCAATGCATGTACATAAAACAAAAGGCTGGCTGATTATTACTGCACGGCCACATGCCTGCACGTCTTTTCTGGAGTTTGCCAAGGTCCTGGATCCTGGGTTCTGGATCCTGGGCCCCCCTGGTTCATTAGCCACTCGGTTACTTATAACACATACGCCCCGTTGCCTCGTCCTCTTGTTTTCCAGCTTCGCACGCTTTCAGGACAGATGAGTTAAGACAGCAATATGTACAAGCCGCAATTTTAAGTTGAAAATATTTTGAGAAGGGAAAAAAAGGCAAAGGACCGCCTCTAATTACCTCATAAATAACGTCGGGCGAAATTAGCATGCCTAAATTATGGCCATAACTGCTAACTAATTGCATATTTGATTTCAATTCCTTCTGCAGAGGAGCTCCAGGAATACTTGGAAAAACCCATTTCAAATCAGCCTGTGAATGCAAATTTATTCGGACAGCTCGCATGGACAAATCACATTTATGTGTAGACAATTTGACGAATGTCCGACCGGAGGAAAAATGGGGGAAAACAAATTCCGGCTGGTCGTTGATTCGACGGCATAAAAAGGACATTACCACAAATATCCGAAATGTCTCGAGAAGGAGATGGACAAATCGCACATCGTTCTATTCCTTCTGCTCCTCTGCCTCTTTCCACATGCTATTATAGAAGATTGTATCTAATCTCATACGATTGCACACAATGGATTTACCAAAGGCGACACAACAAAAAATAGGGGATTGCTAGGGGGATTG
Organism: Drosophila subpulchrella; assembly: GCF_014743375.2. Classification (NCBI taxonomy): domain Eukaryota; kingdom Metazoa; phylum Arthropoda; class Insecta; order Diptera; family Drosophilidae; genus Drosophila; species Drosophila subpulchrella. Next base: position 12,374,143 of record NC_050611.1, read on the forward strand.
CTTGTGGGTTCTTTACTTTACTTTCCATTTTTTTTCCCGCCCATGTGAGAGATTCTGCAATTTCCGGCTGCTATAATGCTTATAAATGTTTGCTCGCAATTGCCGGGGATTTCTTTAGGGGATTGAAAATATAATAACAGTGCGAATAGTGGCAAGCGTTCGCATTTTCCACTTATCCAACCAAATATGCAGACAAAAAATTAAATTCCCGTTTTTTCCAGCCATTGAAGGTTGCTTTTTTAATGCTTTTTTCACCTTTCATTGCAAGGGACGTTGGGGTAAAGTGCGCTATTTTCGGATCTCATTAATGTAGCTCATTAAATTGTATATATGCATAAGCTGCCAGAGCAGCGGTGGCAAAAAAAGTGAAGCATTTAAAATTTATAAACGTGCCACACACAAGAGACCAGCATCACTGGCACATTACGTATACGCCGCATGGACAAAGGCGGCTTGGAAAAACCAGGAGCATCATGCAGGCATAAGCGTATAGAAAGTTTGTAATTAAATTGCTCATTTGGGCGTGGAAACAATGTATTCGATCGGGAATACAGAAGGGAGTATGTTCTGGGGAAATATATTATATTTGGCATACAGGACAGAGGAAATATATGGCTAATTTTATTCATCCTCCTTGGGCGGTTAAATTTTATTGTTTGGAATTTTCCAAACCATCCTCAGAGGCCGATAAGGAAAAGCCAGTCTAGACAAGCCAACATCATAATTTGCAGGCACGCACTGCCATTTCCATTTCCGCTTGAGCCAGATCTGCTGGCCACTTGGAAAGCTTAAGTCAGCACATATCCTTTGCAAAGGAAGATGGACTGCGGGGATGGGGATGCGGATGGGCAGGATACTCCAGCGATTGCCAACAAGTGTTGCGTTTTATTGTCTGGCCTTTAACGGCTCTCCATTGTGTGCGGCACGTGCAGGCGCCTGCAGTTCGAGCTACGTGAGGGATCTCCACTCCTCCGGATAGTCCCGGCATAAACCCATAAAAACCTGCCACAAAAGCAGCGAACCTGGCCACCAAATCTGTTATTTATTGGTACAATAAAAATTTGGTTTAATGCATTACAAGTTGCCGAAAGGTTAGGGTGATTTACTTAGATTTACTCAGCAGGCAGCGGAAGTTCATGTTTATATGGGGCAACAAGTCGTACTTTCTGGTTAACAGTTTTTTATTAGAGTGATGGGTGGGAGGATGGGGGATTGGATTGCTGATTCCTGGCTGGAATTTTTCGAATCGATTCTGCAAACAGGCAAAACAATGCCTCTGCTGCCCCCTAAAAACCCAAACCCATCTTCTGCGCACTTTCAGTAGCAGAATTTTCGCTTTTGTAAGCGATTGCATTGTTTGCAGCAGGTGAGCGTGTGTGCATGCTCTGGATTTTAATTAACCACAATTTGTATTCCCTTCCCAACCAACCGCCCTGAAATTGCCTACCTTCTTCTCAAACTAAGCTTGTATCCGCAGAATGGTATTGCTTTCGCCACTCCCTCGATTTTTCCTTGGGTATCCTTGGGATTTCTTGTGTTGAACACTCGGAACTTTTCAACTGACCACTAAAGCCGCAGGAGGCGGATCCTTTGTCCTTTCGGCCCCTTACTTGACCCGGCTTAAATGCGTTTAACGCCTTCTAAGCTACGAAATGATTATGTTTAAGCTGTTTTTGCTAGTTGCCTTGGTTATTGACACACGCCCCGCACACACTGGGCCAAAACTTTATTGTGTTCGCATTTATATGCAGGATTATTTGTTATAGCGACACTTGACCCGCACACACAATACACTAGGGGCCAATGACTTTGGAAAGTTATTCGTACGGAATCAGTTATTCATTTATTTTCTTTGCCAATTAAAATTTTCAATTTTCTCTTTGCACATTATTTTTCAAAAATTAGTTTCCACTTTAACGGTTTTGAATAGGTTTCCACTGAATTTGGAATTCCGAAACGAACCGCTCTCGTTCGCATCCCGCTGATAACTGAAGGGAAACCCGAAGGATGTGTCTTAACAAGCCTCGCCTTCTTACCAAAAGGCGCCAATTTCGGGATCCACACGGGGAAAGCTCGCAAAGCTGCATTCCACAAACTGTTGCCAAAGCTTTTCGCCGGGCAACAGGTGGAACCCGAAAAGGTGGGTTGGGGATGGGGACCTCAAACAGAAACCAACTCGATTGCAGTTCTAATGCCTGAAAATCTGCCTATTTGATTTATGCAAATATGTGTTGCGTCCCCATTTTGTTTGCCCAGCATTTCGCTGTCTGTTTATTTAGGACATGCGGAAAAGGATACTCCGAATTCGGTGGATGTATATCAGAATAAAAGTATAGGAAGGATGAACACCATACAGGTCCTTTGAAGTCGCAGACTGACTTAATTGTGAGTTTTGAAATGCGTGCGAGACACCTCTCACGTGGCCTAATCAAATTAAACTGAAGTGCCAGCCCCACGGGTCTGACAGTTATTGAAATATCAATATGGCAAGTAAGGCCCTCTGGCAAATGGTTTTTCCGAAAATGTCTGAAATTAAATTGTAGAGAAAACAAAGGCAACATTTTTATTTACAAGCATTTTTTCCGTCTGCTAAATTTTATATTACAATGATAAACATTTAGACGGATGTTCCGCCTGCTGTGGGGTCATGGAATGCGTGTGACACATGAGGGTTGCCGGGTTGCTGGGTTACTGGGTGGGGGGATTTCAGTTAAACATATAGTCTAGGGGATGGCGACATCCTTATCCAAACTGTTTGATTTTCAAACAAATGCTAATGTCAACTGCCACTCAGGAGCATTTAAATTCCAATTTAAAAATGCTTTCTCTCCATGCCAAAAGCAAAGACATGTTCGTTGTCCTGTATTGTGTTCATCTGCCTCCCTCTTTCTCCGTTTCTCTGTTTCTCCGCTTCTCTGTGTATCTCTTCTGGCCCGATTCTCCAGTTCTCAGCATTAAAGCGTCCCTGTCCCATGCATATTTAATGTCACACGCATTTCCAGTGATTTTTTTCCCAGGGTTTCTCCTCTCTTGAATGTCGCTCACATTTTTCAACATAAAGTTTTTAATTCATTTCAGGATAGCCTGGGGAAACCATTGAACGCATCAGCTTTGTTGCGACCATTGTTTCGAAACTACATAGAAAATCTTTTTTATTAACAAGATATACTTGGGGAAATTGGAAAACTAAAATCAATCAGAGTAAAAACTTCGATAAGCTAGTTTTAATTCATTGGGGATTATGAAGGTGCCTTCTATTGTTCTCTCGCAGCATTTAAGCCCACCTTAAGCACTTAAGAACTCTGACTAAATCGCTTTATGCCCAAAAAGCCATCAGCTTAGTGGTTAGGAACATAAGGAGCAAATCACTGAGCAGAAGACACAACAGGCCCACAAAAGAGAAGCATGCACACACTTACACTGAAACAATAGGAACCAAAAGCTTTTAGTTCTATAATATATTAAGTCTTATTACCTTTATTACAAACTTTATGATTTACATTTTAGAGAATATATTAATAGCAGGAACAAGGCAAGGGCATCCGAGAAAAGTTTTAGTTTCATAATATAATCCTATACCAGAACTTGGATCCTTACAGTTCTTGTTCAAATCTTAGTAGCCCGCTCCCAAAGTTCACGTTTGGCCACCTCGAGATTGTTGATCCTCTTGGTGATTTTGGTAATCTCATCCTCGATGTCCTGGTTATCCGGTTGTTTTTTCTGAGCCCGCTTGTAGGATATGCGGGCACGATCGTAGTCCCCCAAAATGGTCAATGCACGACCCTCCTGGTAGAGTGCCCTCCAGGATGGCTGGTTTCCGGTCAAAAGACGCAATTCCTTCATCGTGGTGCAGGCGCACTTTGGCCTGTTTAAACTGTTATAGCAGACCATCAGGCCTTGGAAGAGGTTAATCAAAAGATCGTTTTGCTGGCGTTTTTCCTCGGAATCGGTCATGCGGCAGGTCTTTAAGAAGTCAATTGCCTTCTGAAAAGAGGTCTCCGCATTGCGATAGCGGTACCGCCTCAACCAAATCTTCCCTTCCAGGTAAAAGTCCTTTGCCTTGGGATAAACCACGTAGAACTTGTCGCGCTCCTCCTCGGGGATTTGGTTTTCTTCGATCAGCGAGTAGTCTATTACCTCCACCTGGAACAGTCCATCCGCCTTGGGTTTAATCAGGGGCGGAGATCCCAGTTCCCCGCATAGCTGCTCAAAGGATATAACAAAGTCGGCTTTCTCGTAGGGGCGCATGGTGCGAACAGCAGTCTCCAGTCCTTGGAGCACCATATCGCCACCAGTCTCAAATTCGAGCAGTTTCGAGGATTTAAAGGCGGTGCTCTCGCCTTCCCAATAGGCCCTGTACCTTATCGAAACCCGAGCCTTGGGCGGCACAGGATCCCGTTCTTCATGTCCCTCGCGAGTAATATGCTTGTAGATATGCTCATCTATGCGATTCATTTCAGTTCGTAGCTTTTCGAGGGACTCCGTCCAAGGGGAAGGGACTGCTTCATAACTTACTTCCGACATATCTCCATAATATCGTTGCTCTGTCATGTCCCACATTCTTAAGACTTTTCGAGAATATCCTGATTAAATTGTTGCCTTGATTGTTTAGTACTTATAACAAAGGTAAGATTCCTTAAACAGCTGGGACTTACAAATATTTATTTTCTGCAAGAATGCAACTTATTTAAGAGACGCACAAATAACAGATGACTAGATTATACTATTTGGTAGTGTTTCATAACAGGTTTACCAGTTGTTAAGTGTTGTGTTAGAAAACTTTATTTGACGCCACTAAAAAGATATTTTTACCTAGGGTATTCCCAAAAACTGTTGAATTACCGAATTTTTGTAAGCTTAGAAAATGGATATTTTTGAATGTTTAAGCATCTTTGACCAGTTGACAATTATCTTAAAGAAAAAACATTTAAAAATATTTTTACTATAAGTTAAAGTCTAAAATTTATTTTAAAGGCTATAAGAACTTAAAGTTTACTAAAATATCAACTCTCATGGGTTTTAATGAAATAAGGTGACAACTCTGTTATAGCAATTCAACAGCCTCGAGGTTTTTGAATTCCTGTTATTTATGAAAATGTAGCAGCTTGTAAGGTGACGACCAAAATTCAACAATTCAATAATTTATGGAATACCCAAAATGTTATTTTGGTATTAGAAATGTTTAGTTTTGGTAGATATTTTGTTAACGTTCAAGTGACATATACTTTCTACATTGTACACATTTATAGTAAATACAAGTGTTAACATTAGGTTTATTTAAGTTACATATAACATATTTTTGCGCCAGATCAATTAAAATATTAAATTCCCTTAGAATAACCTATTTTAGGCTAATTTCTTCCAGTGTACACTGTACACATACATGACAGCTGGTGGTGGGAGCACTCAACAATTACTTAGCTGGCATCTTCAACACTTCGGTGCCATGGGGGTCTCGTCTTTCAGCATTCTCATTAATTACACGCCGCACTAATTAGGCTGTAACGGAATAGCGAAAGGATTATCCGCACATTCACCTGGATGCCTTCGATTTGAGTCACTCGACTTTAGCCCACTTTAATCACCTATCCATATTATATTTGCCCAATTTGCGCCAACTTCTGGTATTTCCCCAATTCTAGTCACGCACGAGCGCTGCCCAAAAAAATGAAATTGAATCGAGTCCAGTCATCAGTCACTCAACCTTTGTGAGTCGATGATGTTTTCTCATAGCCTTCGGCAGACGCATTGAACCAACAAACAATGGCAAACGACCCGACTTCATTACAAGTCCATTAAAACCGGGCCGAATTCGGCTATATAAAGCGGCTGGCGGAGGGCTAGAAGAATTTTATTATATTTGCGGCACCACCGTGGATTATAATCACTATATTATAAATATGGAGAGATCTATTATTGGTTTTAGTTTTCTACTTCTTTTGCTGGAATGTTCGCAAGCAGCTTTTAACTGCTCAGCGCCACCGAATTTCAATAATTTTGTAAACATCGTTAAGAATCGAATGAGAGTTCCTGAGATAATGGGCTATTCTTTCAGGACATTAACACTTGCTGTCGTACACCGGAATTGGATATGGGGGATGTGCCCCAGAAGTGCCACAAGTATGTAAGTGGATTGAAGTCGGCGAACTCCAAATATCCCAGCTTTGCCCATCTGGTAAGTAGTCATGAGTTTTCTAATGTAAATGCATCCCTTTAAGTTATATTGCCATTTCAGTGCTATCCAGATTGTATCTACAGGGAAACGGGAGCCATGTCGAATGGAAAAATAAGAATGGAAAGGGTTAAGCAGTATTTGGAAGAGCATGTTCACCGGCGAGACCAGGATATTGTTACCCAAATAGTGCGCTCCTTTGAGTCCTGTCTGTCCAACGGTGCGTATGATTAATCACAACCATCGCTTTTATTATTTAAATAAACATCCTTTTTTTAACAGTTGAAGGCCACATAAAGTCATCGAACATCGAGTCCTATAAAGTCCTACCCCACGGCTGTTCACCCTATGCCGGAATAATTTATAGCTGTGTGAATGCCGAGACCTTCCTCCATTGTCCCCCGAAAATGTGGAAAAACGAGAGACCCTGCAATTTGGCCAAGGAATTCGCTGAACAGTGCAATCCACTGCCCCATGTTCCACTGCCTAGCAGCTAATGCTCCATATAGATCTATATTTTGAAAATGTAAACAAACATTTAAAGTAAAAGTTTTGTCCATTAAGTTTAATCGGTTGCCTGCTCTTTAAATGCCATTAATATCCGGCCTCGGTTTGTCGACCATTAGTTGGCAAATTGACCATGACAACTGAGTCCGAGTACTTTCCGTCTGCTCCCATTGCTTTATGCTCAGTCAAAGTTCGATGTTCGATTGGGCAACAGTTTTCCATTAACCTGCCATGAACCAGTTAACCTTTGTCAGTTGCCTTTTGCTCTTGTCGAGCACTCAAGCAGCATTCCAGGACTTTGTCCTAGGACCTGAGGTATTTTAACTTCACTAATAGATCTAAAATAAATATACAATTGCTCTCTTAGTACTATGAAGGTGATAGCGAATTGGTTCCGTTTGAACATGAATATCCGGATGAGGATATGGGTGAGGATACTATGGTCTCATTCCAAGATGTGCAACGTGAAGGTATTGTGGATACCAATCTGCTGATGAAAGCTTTAATGCAGCATGCCCATCGCTTGGGCATGAGTTTGGAAGAGTTGGGTAAGCAAAAAACTATGCTATACCAAGAGAGATATACTAAAGGAAAGTAGTTACAGCTCACTTAAATATGGAAGCAGAAGAAGGAGAGTCTATGAACCAACTGGGCTGCTCATCTGGCCAAGATGTCATTGGATACCAAGAAAAGCCCACTTGGCGGGATGTGCTCTTTAACTAGCCCAAATAAATTAGATCACACAGTGATCAAAGCAGCCGGAAATATGTTATTTATTTCATTTTAATGGGCTAACCAGTCAGCTGATCGTCGCAACGAATGCTGTACTCCCTGGCCTCATTGCACACAGAACTTTTGCTCCAGACGCTGTCGGGACAAAAGCGGTAGAAATACCGATGGGCACACAGACCGTACATTAGTGCCATGGATGAACACTTTCCAGTCAGCGGCATACGACGTCGCTTCAGGTTCCTAATCATAACCTTCTCCTGAGCAGAGCAGCTCCTGAAACCGTCCACATAGACCTGCACAAATTCATCAGAATCCAAAATGACTTTCAACATCTTTTCGATGTTTTCCATTACCAAACTTGTTCCGTTCAAAGCTCTGGACGCTTGGAAAATGCACTCAAAACTGCACTGTAAGATCAAGTTAGTTATCTATGAATATAATCTAAAACATATGAAGACAACCTACAGGTGATATATGAACCCCATTGACCAGATATTGACTGCACTTGGAATTGTAAGATGAGAAATCCAGATTGGGCAGTTTGCAACAGTTTTTCAAGGCCTAGGGAGTATGGCTAGTATTATTCTTATTTTTACTCTAAAATACGATCTACTCACTGTTACATCTGGCCTTTGAGAGCAAACGTCCTCTGCAGCCGGATAAGCTGGTATAAAGATCAGAGCCCATGTCAGGAGGTGAAGCATTTTGGGTTACTTCTGCGGTTTGTACAGTCCCCCCTAATTCATATATACAACCCAAACCGGATGTTACAATGACTTTCGGTTCGGCCCATTTACTTGACGAATCATAAAAATGCAATGTTCATTTTAAGTTTTATTACCGCATAAAGCGTTAAAGTAATCGATGACCAGAACCACGTGATGATATGGTTCTCGGACAGTTCATATTTTGCAATCGGACCATTTCGCATGATTCCTTTCCGGACCAGCTAGATGATGGGCAGTGGTTGAATACGTATTTCTGGGCACAGACTGCATAGAAAACTGCAAATGGTGAGCACTGTTCGGTCTTACTTTGGGGGCGGGTTCTTCTGTTGTTCATCATCTCTTGTACAGTATCCGAACAGCTCATTATACCATTGTAATAGGCTTCCAGAAATTCGTGATTATTGCCAAAGAGTTTTTCTAGCATCATTCGCGCATTATCAGGATTAATAGCTCCATCCAAAAATGTGTTGGTCGCATTAAATATGCATTCATACAGGCACTGAAAACAAAAATTGAAAAAGAAGGCATATATTGGAAAAGTAATCTATAACTTACGGGTGAAATTCTGGGAGCTCCAACAGGCATGTATTTACCACATGGCGCTTTGAACTCATCAAATCGAAACGTTGGATATGCACAGCAGTCCTTTACCAAATGGAGATAACCTTATATCAATCGATATATTGATATTTATCAGACTAGGGACAACTCACATTGAAATCCTGACGACGAGAACAGTCCACATCCGTGGGATTACTCCGAACCATTGCCACGAGACAGCAGATCAGCAGAGCTATGTTCCACGCCATTATTTCAGACAGTTTGAGCTCCGCCTGGTACTAACCGCTTAATTTATAACTTGAGTTTCGGGGGCGATCAACTAATTAATCGAGCACAGCAAAAACATTTTAAACGATGGTCTCGTGAGTCAAAATGTGCAGTCATCGTGATCGACTAATGGAAATATAGTCGGGCAAAGTCCAACGATATGTCCAATTGGGGGCTCGTCCACAACCAGACAATTGCAATTATACTGTCTGAACTGAATATGTTTAAATGCAATCATTTAATCGATTTGGACAGAAAATTATAGGTAATCCCTTGTAGTTAGGATGAGTAATATAACATAACAACGCTTCTCAGTCCTGACGGACATTTTAATTATCAGACAAGAACTTTGAGAATATCAGGGTTAAAAAGCTGGCCAAGAGCAGTTGGGATCTTTCTAAACCACAGTGCTTACACCCATTTTCCTCAGTCTGCTGTTTTTCCGCTATAACGTTAGTCTTTTTTTCGTCTAGTTTTTTGGTGCAACTGGCCAACAGTTTTGGTAAGCCTTTGCACTCCTGATCATCCATCCAATTTTCTGCAGGACAATTGGCAGTTAGATATACCGTAGTACACTGGGCATGGAGCATCGCGTAGGGCATACAGGGGGATGATGCCATTCCCATCCGATTTGCCATGCGATTGGAGTAGAGCAACAGAAAGTCGGCGTGTCTGGAGCCCAATGCCTCGCAAGTCTCATGGGCAGCCTTCAAAGCGGTTCCATATTTATGGTAACCATTTAAAGGACTATACAAGCTGGTTATCATCAAGTAAAGCTCCGGTTTCTTGATCTTGTTATTCTGATCGAGGAGGTCCCAATGCTTATAAAGACACTCATAGCGGCACTGCGAATTATTTCATATTCTTTATTTTATTCAATAAGCAGCTAAATTACTCACAGGACCATAGTCGTCCCAATAGGGCGTACAATTGCTGCCTACGAATAGGAACTTGTCAAGGAAGGACTTTCCACAACAGTAGACCAACTTTTGGGTGTTAAGCAGTTCTGTACATTTTTCCAATCCCGTCACATCAGTGGAAATACTAAAAACAATTAAAGAAAGCCAAAGGAAACCCACATATTGCAGCACAAAAGAGGGCATTTTAAAGATACCGCTGTATACAGAACATGAACCAAACGAAAAATTTTGAAAAGAGAACAAAGTTCCTAGAACTACAAAAAAATCGATTTATGTTTCGGCTGCCAAATGAAGTAAATTACTAAGCAAATCAGCATCAGTGGGTTAATTTGTGGATAGGTGATCTTTTTCATGTCATCTCTCTGCTAGCCACACGCAAACCTATTTTTCGACATTGAGTTGATTCATTCGGCTTTCGAAGCATTAGCTATGCGGACAGGGCGTATACTTGTTGCCTTGAATTTTCTGGCCTTAATAGATCCTTTTCAATCAGCCAAGTGCAAGGCAGCTCCCAAATCTGTGCAGGTAAGTAAGGGTTATAATCTTCATAATTCTTCTGAGTGCATGCTTCCTAATTTTAACAGAATGTTCATGTCTGTTGTCCAGCACCAATGCCAAATTGGGCAGTTTATAATAGCGAGTGCCATAAATCTGGACCTCAGGCAAGCGTAAGTAGTAAAAGCATATCCTTGGGACAAGTTAATTTTCTGAATTTCCATCTTTAAGTGCCGTCTGGCTTGTATCTTTAATGCCAGCTCAGTTCTGCAGGGAAATCGATTGATTCAAGGCAAAGTTCGACCCATGTTGGAAAGGGCATTTGCCAGCGAACCCACCATCGATGTGTATGAGTCAAACTTTGCCAGTTGTTCATCGGTGGTTAGGGGCAAATACCAGAAACTTTCTCCATTGAGTCGTCAAAGTGACGCCTGCGACAGACACGCCCTCTTCTACAGCCTCTGTGCATATGCCCGCTTGATATTTACCTGTCCGGATAAAATGTGGCAGCGGAATAATAGAATGTGCCAAGAAGCCAAGGCCTATGCGAAAAATTGCCCATGGCCAGCACTAAAAATGTTCATGAAAAACACTTAAAATAAAATTCTTAATAGCTAAAAACTATATCTATTAAGGTTTTCAGTGCATAATGCTTTTATTTTTTGGTGGTTGCGTGATCATGTCGAGAACACTATGTTGGCATTGTGGATGATAAGCCCCGCAGTTCCCATTCCGACCATCCAATTCGGCTATGTAGTATCGCTTGGGCAAAGCCTCATATCGAGAGCTACTGGGACTAAACATAATATGGACCAAGCTGCCAAGCACACCATTCAGATCTCCCAATTGGTAGCTATTGGCCTCGCAAATAAGTCTTAATAAACAACGATCTCCCGAGCCTAATCCATATCTGGAAAATAATACGAATAGGTGTTTTGAAAGGCGCACAAATGTTTACAAACACTCACAATTCGAAGCGATGATTCATGATCTCATAGAACTTGCTTCTTGAAAGTAGGGATCTCTTCGAAAGACTTCTGCCCACAGGATCTCCCATACCATCCAAGGGAAATCCCTGGAAGAAATCCTTGTAGTCATCGTCCATCTCCTCCTTTGGCTTTGATTTTGGCTTATGCTTTTTTTTGTGCTTATGCTTGGGTTTTTTTTTCGGTGGCTTGTTTGAAGTTTCAGGTTTGGGTTTAGTTTTCTTTTTTTTCTTATTATGATGGTGTTTGTGCTTGTGGGTGGCATTTTGGGCATCATCGTAGTAGTCATCGTAAACAAAATCATCAAACTGATGGTGGCCATGGTGATTGCCTAGCAAACTATCATCATGAGTACCATTCCCATTTCGCTAAATGGGGAAAATTTGATTTTTATTTTCATAATAATTTCCGCATGAAAACTTACCAAAAATGGAGGTTTCTTTTTCCAGGTTCTAGGCAAATCGTAGGACGCTTCAAAATTGTAGGACAAAAAGACTGCTTGATTTTCTAAATCCAACGGTAAAGCTATGGCCACAAAAAGCTGACCAGGCCATTAATAATAGAAATAATTCTCTTAATCTATCAATTAATTTAAAATTCTCTAACTCACCGAAGAAGCTGCGCCCGTACTCCACACGAACTTAGCTTGTAAATTCTGAAAAGAGCCAAGAACTAACAGGATTGGGAGGGTTCTAAATCCATCCATTGTATCCAACTGCCCTCATTCGACTGAATTTTAAGTCTTGGAAAGCCAAAGTGAAAACCTTTTCTTTCTACCTAGAAGTGATGATCCAATTAAGAATTCAAGTTTCTGGCAGCGAAAGTTGCTAATTGAAAAGCCACTAAGTAAAAACAGGCCATGCTAAATTCTTTGTAATTCTGTGGTCTATATTTTATTGCGTTCAATGTGTCTTAGAATCTCTTCAAAGGGTTCTGATATGAGGTCTAGAATACTTTCGCCACAGCCCGGCTCATAATAATGGCAATGGTCATTCCAACCATCGTGTTCCGCTTGATAATAACGAAGGGGCAGATCTTCTGACTCTGAAGTGCTGGGACTAAAAGGTTACAAATATATTATAATGGGTTTTTAAAAGGCTCTCTTCATAATACCTGAACAAAACATGCACTAGACTGCCCAAAACGCCATTGAATTCATCCAGTTGGGCAGCACTTATCTCACAAATTAGGCGTAGCAAACATGATTCACCTTGGAAACCGCTCCTAAAATATAAGAATTAGTAATGCCTGATAAACTATGAATAATATATTACCAACCTTTTTAATTTATCTATGAAAATACGATAGATATTGGATCGTGTCAGCAGGGATCTAACTTTACGTTCTTTGGAGAGTACTTCGGTGGCTTCCTCCACTTCCTCCTGTTCCTCTCCACCAGCCTCCGTTTCCTCCACCGTGCAATTTTTGCATCCAGAGGCTAACTTTCGAGAAGACTCTGCCTCCGTGTCCGTATCCGTATCTTCTACCACTTCCTCCGACTCTATGGGACCGTTTTGCTGGAACAAGTAGAACCATAAGTAAACAACCCAACAATACTCCCATTCTGATTCATCTGTTAATTGTGCCACAAAAGAGTGTTAATTGTCAACAAAAGTGGCGTTTTATAGCCGCAAACAAATCGAAAATTAAACTTACAAATATTGTCCATTTCTCCCAGCTTGCTGGTAAATTGTAGTTGGCCTCAAAATTGTAGGAAACAAACACATTTCGATGGGGCAACTCGAGCGGAACAGCAATGGCGGCAAAGATCTAAAGTTCCGATAGCATAGGAGTATCTTTTAAGAACAAATTGTTCTTGAATAACTTACACCATGGGTACTGGAGGCTGTGAAGGCCACAAAGGAGTTGGTCAGGTCCAGGTAAACAGTTAAAAGGAAAGTCAGGCCAAGAAAGTAACTAGTGAAATCCATTTTCTTAAACCCAAAGAGCACGATAGACCTCCACGATGTTCAGCCAGCAACTGAAGTGCAATTGAAGCTGAGCACTCGCAACAAGTGCGTGGCAAACGCCTAGCGAGTGACCGCTAATTAGATAGGTAAACCCCCCAGAAAAGTACTTTTCGGTTCTCGTCAGTACTCCAGTTTATTTTCTTCTTCGTCGGCTTACAATGTCGCCAAGAGCCTTCTCTAGTGGAACAGAAATCAGGTCCAATATGTCATGGTCACAAGTCTTAGAGTAAGCGGAGCACTCCTGATGTTTTCGACCATCCCATTCGGCTTGGTAATACTCATGGGGCAGGTTCTCTTCCTTGGAGCTGCTGGGACTGTAAGAACATGAAGAGTTTTAGGGATCGTACAGTTGACCCAAATAAGTAACTAACCTGAATATAATATGAACTAGACTGCCCAAAAATCCATTAACTTCACCCAGTTGAGAAGCATTTGTATCGCATATTAGGCGCAGTAAACAGGCTTCAGCAGGAAAACCAGACCTAAAAGAGCAGTGAAATGCTTAAATATTTAATATCATTATTTTTATATTTATACCACCCACCTTCTTAATTTATCCCTTAACATGGCATAAAAAACAGAGCGGCTCATTAAAGTTAAGGCACGCTTTTCACGAGATGCCGCTTTTGTCGACGAATTACTTGGGGCTGTGCTATTTCCCTCTATTCTCCAATCTTTGCAATCATGGCAGTATCCTCCTTTGGCCTCTCGTCCCGTCGTGGGATATGTCAGATAGCTATCCTCAAAGTCCTGACCCATCTATAGGTTTCAAGAAAAAATCTAATTTAGACAAAAATTTCAACGAACAAACGTATTTATAACCCACCAAAATCGGAGGATATTTGTACACGTGTTCCGGCTGATAGTAGTTAAACTCGTAATTGTAAGACAGAAAGACATTCCGATGTGGCAAACCAATGGGCACCGATATGGCCATGAATATCTACAAAGCAAAAACCACATTTTAAACATCAGCTCACAAGCACTTGATTCAAAATTACCCCATACTCAGAGTTGGTGGTATAAAACAACGTAGAATTAACCAAATTCAAGTTTATTAATATGGCACAGAGCAAAGATCTATTTATCAAAGATTTGATCATGGTATGGTATCCAAAAGAGCAAGCAATATTTCCGATGTTCGTTTGTAAGCGTTTTAAATCTAACTGGCGGCCGCTTTGGACAAAAGTCGGGAAGAAAGGTGCGTGCTCAAGAAGCTGTTAATTAAAACCCAGATTTTAAAATCTGTGTCGCGCCGAATCGGTTTAATGCAGTTCAAACTGTGAGCGCTGACCGATCAACCAGTTTATTGTTTTCCATTTCTTCTGTCCAAAACTTCCCGAAGAAGATCGAGCATCGGCCTTGAAATCAGATCCAAAACACACTAATGATGGAATACAAATTTGTAACTAAACGAAATTATGACATTGCGGTTCTTTAAAGAAAGTGGCATGGCTAGGGCCATAAATATCTATTATCTATCTATATCTAATTAAGGATCTTCATTAAAATATTTCAGAATACACTGTTATTATAATATTTACACCAAACTCCGCGTTCGTTTGAAATAACAAAGTGGATCCCACTAATGCCCACTTTAAGTATATAAGGAAAAGGAGTATCTGAATATCAATTTTTTTTTTTAAATATCCTTGACTTTTGTTACGCGACCAAGATCATCCAGTTTATTGTCTTCCATTTCTTCTGTCCAAAACTTCCCGAAGAAGATCGGGCAACGGCCTTTAAATCAGATCCAACACACTCTCTTGATAGAAAAAAATGTGTAACTAAACGAAATGAAGACATTGCGGTTCTTTACAGAAAGTGGCATGGCTTAGGCCATAAATATCTAAATTAAGGACCTTCATTAGAATATTTCAGAATAAACTGTTATTATAATATTTACACCAAACTCCGAGTTCGTTTGAAATAACAAAGTGGATCCCACTAGTGCCAACTTTAAGTATATAAGGAAAAGGAGAATCTGAATATCCATTTTTTTAAATATCCTTGACTTTTGTTACGCGACCAAGAAGTGCCAGCCAACTGAAGCGCCTAGCGCCCAAGATAACAACTTTTATAGTTCCGGATCTGTTAATTAACTGGCACGAGTACGCACCAAAACCGCAGCTTGTGGCGGACTCAAAATAACCACACGCACGACGAGAGGCCGATAATTCTCCAGAAATAGACTTGAAAACAGGGCAGGTCTACCAAGTTGCAAATAATGTTTTATTTCCATGCGTTCCGCATACGCTTATAGTTACTCCTAGTCTATAATAATGGTTCTTGAGGTGTGTTGCAGACGCTCGAGCTCGCCTCCATTGAGCATTTGCTACCTAGCGTTGCGTAGTTTTCGCTCCTTCCAGGTGGCGAACTTGCCGTTGGCGGTGCGCAGTAGCTGGTTCATGTGCTGGGTCAACGAAGACCGCAGCGGCGAGAGTTCGTGCATAGCGCGGTTCTAAAAGGTACGAGGGTTTATAATAATATAACCAACGGAAATGGTGTAAGAACCCACCTCAAAAGGCACTAGTTTGGCCATTTTGAAACGCTGCAAGGTCTCGTGCATACGCTGCAGCTTTGCCTCCAACTCTTCGGAGGTGGGCGGGAAACAGCTCCAGAAGTGCTTCAGCAGCTCGGACAGTGACAGATATAGGTGTCGCAACTCTCGTTGGAAGTCACTGGGCACAAGTTCTGCAAGTCGAATGGGAAATTTAGTAATATTTATTTTAATGAAAGTTAAAATACTTACGCCCTGCTGACTGCTCTTGGAAACCGCGCATCATTGAACCGCCAGGACTGAGCTCTCCCAGGGCATTTACTGCCGCCTTGGAACAAATGAAAGTACGTTGCACGTTGCGATTCAGCCAGGATTCTGAGTTCCGCACAAGCTTATACTGCACTTCTTCCAGACTCATGGAGTCGTGGTGGTTGTCGTACATGCTGTTCTGGACAGGGCCATTCAGGTAACGCTCCACTTTAGACAGTTCAAACTGTTGGGCCTTGTTGGCCTTATCCCCATGGGCGGCATCGTCGTCCCCTTCCATGTGGGGATCGCCAAGATCCTCGTAATGAATCTTTTCCATCAGTCGTTGCTTCTTGCTCTGCGGCTCGTCTTTATCCACCTGGTCGGCGGAACTCTTCGTGGAGGAAGCCGTGGCTTTTCCGTTCAGACCGTTCGTATAGGCGGATTGCGAAACCGGTCCGTTAGCATTATTGGTGCCATTGGTCATGGTCGAAGGCGCTGAGGTCACATTGGTACAGGTCTTGAGCACCATAATGGAATGCTGGTTGAACCGCTTGATCATGTTTTGATGCACGATGTTCCCGCTGTTCACTACGTTGCGATCCCCGGCCACGCTGCCGAAGCCCTCCTCCAAAGGAACATCCTCGAACTTCTTGAGGTCCAGCAAGGGATCACCGGCTCCCTGCAGCACAGCCGCTTTTAAGGCCTGGTCATCGATCTTGCCGCACTCTGTGAATATGTCCTTTGTGCCGGCGGTGAGGCGGTCGCGATGAAAGTAGTGCGACTGGAAAAACTTGGTCCAGAACTCGGACTCTGGCATCTTCGAAGGCACATTCTCGAAATGCTTGCGTTTAACGGCGGGATAGGTCTTGAAAATGCAGTGAATCACGTCGGAGGTGAGGTTGTACTTGAGGCCGTTGCAGCCATCCGTTTGCGGCTTAATGTCGGCCAGAAAGGCTCCAGAGACACCTGGGATTATAAAGAGAATAAGAAAAAAGGAGCACTAAATGATTTTCACACAGACCGATCTCCTGGGTCTTGCCCATCTTCTTCAGGGCATGATCCTTGGCATGGGTAGCCCAGAACTCGTCGCTGGTTAGGACTTTGGTGATGACGAGGTCCTTGTAGAGCTGCAGCAGATTGGGGTTCTCCACGAGGATGCGGTTCTTGTCCTCCAGGTCCTTGTCCACCTTCCGCTTGAAGTTGGGCAGCAGCTGCTGCAGCAGCTCCTTGACCTTGTCCCTGTCGGCAAGCATGGCGGGCTGTCCCTGGCGATTGACGAAGTGAAAGGTGGAGGTGTTGCCGTCGTGGAGCACCACCTGGAGCTGCACCTTGGGCTTGCCCTCGGGAGAGATCTTTTGGGCTGTATATGGAAGGGTTAATAAATCTGGATGGAAGAGTTCAAAAGTTAACCCACTCTTGATGTCCGCATAGCGATGCGAGACCGTGACCGTGTCCCGATGCTCTGCCATCCAGGCCACCCGCTCGTTCATCACGTAGAGGGTTCCGTCGCCCTTCTTGTACCGCACCTCGCCCATCTGGAGCAGCACATCCTCGCTGCTGGTGGTCATCGTGTCCTCCGCACGGTGCTCAGCAGTCGCAGTCCCAGTCGTAGATCCACGGTCGCCGTCTCACATGAGAGCCTCCAAAAGGACGAGAAGGGGAACGACAGCAGTTGCCTGCCACCTGAAAGAGCAGGAAATGCGATCTGAGAAGCATCTTCGGCTGGCGGAAAAGTGCCGCCATGCATTCGGGGTTGTCGGCTCCGCCGGCGGCACTTTCCCCCATTTGGCGGTCGGCGAGACGCACAATCCCACGTTATTTTCACGAAATTGCTGGAAACTAAACGCACCTCGGCTTTTGATGGGATGACCAGAAAAATACCTTTAATACCACTTTTACATACCGAAAATATACCATTTTGCGTGTTGAAATATACCGAAATTTGGCAAAGAGTCACGTTACACATAGTGATATAACTAAAAATCGATAATGTCGAAAAGGTATCGATAGGAAACTAAAAAATATACTGCCGAGAGCGGGAAAATTTAAATGCAAATTATCTCTGTAAATTTATATTTATCTGTTTAATTGTTTTATTAGTTTATGCATACATTTTAATTACATTATTATTTATAGGAAATATTATTTGTCGCGGCATCATGTTGTGATTTTTACATCCGAGACATTTTGTCGAATTCGGTTTGACTGTGAATCTGATTTATATGCAACATGAGTTTTAGTTAATAATGTTATATATGTACTGAAAGGTTATATAAATAAGATACTTAATTAAATATTTTTATTTGAAACAAGTTTGAAAGATTTGTTCAAATCGAATTCGAGGAATAGATTTTTGCCAAGTCAGCTGGTCAAAACCCATGATTATTAGAAGTTATTTTCCTCTTTCGAAATAATTTGAATATCTTCTGAAAAGTTATCCACTTAAGAGCTTTATAAATGGATAAACAATATGGGGTTGAATGCTTTTAATTTAATTTCTCTTTTATTTGCCTAGTATGTACAACTAACTAACTTAGGTTTAACTTTAGTGCTTGGTGCGCTCCACAGTTCGACCCCGATCGAGAAGCTCCCGGAAGGTCTTGATCTCGTGCCGTGGAATGCTCTCCCGGTACTTTGGCTGCATCAGTCCGTAGATAAAGTCCAGTTCCGTCTCCTCGTC
Organism: Drosophila subpulchrella; assembly: GCF_014743375.2. Classification (NCBI taxonomy): domain Eukaryota; kingdom Metazoa; phylum Arthropoda; class Insecta; order Diptera; family Drosophilidae; genus Drosophila; species Drosophila subpulchrella. The sequence continues at coordinate 12,392,910 of NC_050611.1, forward strand.
GTGTCGTCCCTCCGGCAGCTTGGCCAGCAGGGCTCGCTGTTTGCACACAAAGGAGTCGATTACCTCGCCGTGGGCCTGCTTCGTCTCAAAGATCTCCATGTAGAGCTGATAGGAGGGTTTGGTCGGCGAGAAGTGATCCCGCAGCAGTTGCAGGGCATCCGGCCAGGTCTTGGCATCCCGGCGCACACCCTTCCACCACATCACGGCTATGTTGTTGAAGAGCAGCGGCAGACCCTTCAGGGCATCCTTATCGCTGATGCCCTCCATCTCTTTGTAGGTCTCCACGGCGTTGATGAACTCATCCACGGCATCGTGATCCCGCTGCCCACTGAATTTCACCGCACAATTGCTGAAGCTGCCCTTTGAGGGCGGCTCCTCTTCTTTGATGGGTGCCAGCGAACGAATTGTTTCGATGAGTATGCGAAATTGTTCGTCGGACATCTGTGTCATCTTGGGGCCGCTTCTGTGGGTTCTGTTTGGGTTCCGCGAAAAGTAAACAAACAACGAACTGCTCCAAATTTCAAGCCCAATCGTTTTGCTGGCAGGGGAGCAACTGGCGTTGAATTTTGCCTGCTCTGCGATTTCGCTCGTTGTGAAATTAAAACGCAGTTCGCTCTTTAAACACCGCTCTTTGGGAGTAGTATTTTATTTTAGTGGGTGAGCATTTGCTCACTTGCTGGGGGTTCACCTCTCCTATCTAAATTTCGATTTACACGAATTTGTTCTCTAGATAATAGTCCCAGATAACAGGTGGCTTTAAAACATGCCATTATTATAATTGATGGACAGAAAAATATATTTCTTACTTTAAACCAAATCAGTTTATTTATGTTTTATAATTATGTTTTCTAGTACAACCGGTTTCTTTAAGTCATCACTATTGATTTGTCATCACAAATTATATGGCATTAACTTTATACACAAACAATTTATGACGTCATATAAAAATAGCGTGTAGCTTAGGCAAACAAAGTTTGTACTCTTGCTTCTGCCTTTAATATACAAATATAATAACTGAACATGTCCCAAGAAGTTATACACATTAAATTCTTGAAGTGGACTTAATGTTTGTTCTTCTCAGTGTGGAAATGTAAGCACTATATCATATTTCTATGGGTTATGTATAGTTTGCTTTTGAAAACAAAGAAATGAATATGATATGATATTAAATAAACAACAAATGATTTCACTTTTTGATGAAAAGTCTGTAAAGATTTAATCGCATGTCACTAACTGAGCTATGAGTAAGTTCGTAGAATTTCAAACGTCAATGTAATGTGCAAGCACTGAGCAAGAATACATAATGTGTTTAAAATTTTTTATTAAAAATTAGGGGTTTCCAAAACCATGATAGCATAGGCGGTTATTTTATTTTAATTTGTCATAAAATTTGTAATCTTCGAAATATTTCAAAGAACAAAACCATTACTAATAATTGTGATAACAACTAAATATGAAATCCAAAAAAAAAATGGCAAAGTCCGCTATTGAAAACGTACATACATAAAAGAGAATTCCAAGACTTTCACATTGAAATGTAATGAAATAAATAGCCAGAGGGCCTCGCAAAATTGTAGGAAGATTTACCCAAAGACTTAAACAATTTTCTGTGGAAATAATCAATTAAAACATATTTATAACCCGGTTTGCTTACCATTTTTGGGGCTAGTTACCGGCTTTCAAGCTGATACTATAATATGGCAGCGATGATTCACTGGGCGATAATAAGAAAAACACAGGCCATGCGCGCTCTTGGGGGCTGCTCCTCTCTCACTGCGGCTCTATTTCACAACCGGCGGGTATAAAAGGCCCCCCATAAGAGAGAGCTCCTCAGTTCAACTCAACGGCCGCATTCGCTACACAGGCTTTGTCCGCCGACTGAACCCCAGGAGTTTTATCACCTAACCTCACTGAAATCCAACGCAAAATGGGTGAGCCCGTAACCATGACCAACGAGCAGCTCCATGCGCTGATCGAAGCGGTGCGGTTGAGCGCCACTAGTGCCGCCGGAAATGCAGCAGCAGCCGGCGGAGCAGATGCCCAGGGCGCCAAGGTCAAGGGCAGCTTCGCTGCGTGCACACACAATTTCGGCGGTACCCGCGATCACGACGTGGTCGAGGAGTTCATCACCAACATCTTGATCTACAAAGAGCTGGAGAGCATCAGCGATGAGAACGCCCTCAAGGGTATCTCGTTGCTGTTCTACGGACTGGCGAGCACCTGGTGGCAGGGCGTCCGCAAGGAGGCCACCACCTGGAACGACGCCATCGGCCTCATCCGCGAACACTTCTCGCCCACGAAGCCCGCCTACCAGGTCTACATGGAGTTCTTCCAGAAGAAGCAGGAGGACCACGACCCCATCGACACCTTTGTGGTCCACAAGCGGGCGCTGCTGGCCCAGCTGCCCAGCGATCGCCACGACGAGGAGACGGAGCTGGATCTGCTGTACGGCCTGCTGAACATCAAGTATCGCAAGCACATCGCCCGCCAGAGTGTCCAGTCGTTCAAGGACCTCCTGGAGCAGGGCCGCATCATCGAGCACAACAACCAGGAGGACGAGGATCTGGCCGCCGCGTCGAAGAACACCCGTGGCTCCAAGCGAACCAACCGCTGCACCTACTGCAGCTTCAGGGGCCACACCTTCGACAATTGCCGCAAGCGCCAGAAGGATCGGCAGGAGGAGAATCAGGAGGATTAGGTGGCCACACAAGCCCACACACATCTCGGGGGCGTCGGCCACCACATGACATCACCACCGGTGGTTCCGCCCCCACCACACCAAAATAATTCAGAACTTTTCGTGGCCACACTGGCCGTTCGACGTCAGCGAGAGCCCAACATCCGGAGAGAGAGGCAGCAACATGTACGGCAGCAACACCACCAGCAGCAACATGCACGGCAGCAACAAGCCGCCTGCAATCTCAATCTCCTCCAACTCACTGGCAATGGGCGTGCCGGTAAGCCTCGATCAGCTTCTAAAACCCGTAAAATCACGCTGTTTGTATTACTCTTCGTATTACCTCGAAAACGGCTCTACTTTTTCAATATTTCACGCCGCCCAGTCGGCTGTTTTGGCACAGAACGCCAGCACTTGATCAGCAATTATTTCAATTGCAACATTGAACTTTTGTATTTACAACTTCAACAAGAAGCGCTTCGAGAATTATTGGGCTGGGGCGGCTGAAGATCAGGCATTTCGTCCGAAAAATCGGTTATTCGCAATGGAGAAATATTAAGTTTCAAACCAGAGGCACCGCCTCGAGTTTGAAATTTTTGTTTTGACATTGCGACTCCGAACGGATGTTGCTTGATCTTCAGTCGCCCCCAATACCCGATAATTCTCAAAACCGCTGGCTCCACTTTGTGCCGCTCAGCGAAAGAAAGGCGATAGTGGCCAGGAGAGATATATGATCAGTATATTGAAAAATGTACGGATTATATATCGTTTTAGCCACCCTTATTTGCTGCTTTTTCGACTGATCCTGGTCCTTTGTGAAGCTGGCAAAAAACCCCCCGCCCGGTGATCGCCCACTTAGATCCTTTTGCACGTGACATTGGCAGCCCCGAGGGGCGGCTACTCCCATTTCCGGTTTCAGCTTCGGCTGCTTCCGGTTGCGGAAGTCGTAACCCCTCGCTATGTCTCTGGTGCGAGTGGAGCTACAGTGGGCGTGAAACGGGCAAAACCAGAATTTCCTCGGAAATTCAAAAACCAACCATTTGACTTTCGTCAAATTCCAATCGTTACCACATAGCACTACGATGGCTACCGAATCGCCGTCCGTGCGGTTGGCACGTCTAATTGTCCCATACGGTATTACGGGTGTAGGGCTGTTTAACATTTCACCCCTGCGATTCCGCGACAAGCTCTAGGCACGCCATTACCCAAAAAAAAAACACCAGGGGCTGGGTCTCGTCACTGCCACGCCCCTCCAGCTGGCACCGACTCGCCTTGCCCCCCCATGCAAAACCAGCCTCTTGTGCAGATGACATAGGCGCGTATAGCCATCCGACCCGGAACAGGAACTCTTCCGGAATATGGTGGTCAGACTTGAACCGTGCGCCATCATCTGGAGACTTGGCCACAAGCACACCGATAGTTTGACCCGCGATCCTCACATTGAAACCAAGCGTGGGGCCTATTGATGACCGCAAGTGGCTGCGTGTAACCGCAAACCAAATTCAACATGAAAGACTGAATCCAGAAAACATTAAACCACAAAAACTAAAAACTCACAAGGCTATTGAATGTTTTTATTTATTGGGGGGAATGGGAATAATTTTTACAGGAAATCCATGCAATCATAGAAAAAGAGGGTTAGGATCAAAGAAATCACATCTATATCTTTAGCAATCGTTTTTATCATTGAATCATATGAAATAGGCAAAGAATTTATTATTAAATAATATGTAGTGTTACAAATATAATTGAAAGTTAAATATACCACATTAAAATAGGAAAAATAGGAAATCCATGCATTCATACAAACCCAGGGTTAGGATCAAAGAAATCAAATCTAAATTTTCAGGTATCGTTTTTACCATTGAACCATATAAAATAGCCAAAAAATTCATTTTTAAATAATGTGTAGTGTCACAAAACTAATGGAAAGTTAAATATACCTCAAAAAGATAGCAATAATAGGTATTAGCAAAACAAAACATAAACAAGTTATCGATAGACTCCATTCCGGCGGAAGTGACAGCCGTGACACAATGTTGCTTAATACCAGATTCAGTATTTTCATTCTATATTTTGTTAATTGTTTTAATGAATTTGAAAGTATTTAACAAATTATTAAAAATCTCCGGCCCCAATTTAAACAAAGATAGGGATTTTCTTTAGAGGGGCTAGCATCTTTATTATACACTTGTTCCTGTCGACTCTTAACAATGTTGTTCTTTAAGTAATGGAATGTTAAAAGTTATTTAAAGAGTTATAGGACTCTGTTTTTTTTCCATAGATTTTGCATAGGCAACTCTAAATACGAATTTGTTTTGAATTTCGAACGAGTAGGCCAGGCATTTTGCGTGACTTGGCGCTAGGCCCACGTTGAGCTGCTTTGTGAACGGTCACTCTATTTCAACAATAATATTTCCTAATCAATATACCTGATATCAACAACTGATGCACAAAACACACCGTCTCACCACCGACAGCCAGTACATGGAGGTCGAAGGCTTGCTGCAGGTGAGTGGACGCACTGCGTCCGGCGCCGATTCCGGTTAATCCACAGACGGCTACAACGCCCTTTCTTTTCGCCCCGTCGCACAACACCGCACCGCACCACTCCGCTCTCCACTCTCCGCCCACTCGAAAAACCTGGCCAAAAACCACGAACACACACTCACACACTCGCACAGGCCATGGACATGCCCACCAGCCACGATCCGGAGGCGGAACTGGAGCCGGAGTCCACGTCGCTGTGCCGCCTGAGCCGCTACAACGTGACCAACCTGTACGACGGCCCGACGGGTGGGGGGTCTTCTCTGACCTCGGGCCGACAGCGCTGCTACACAATGCCGCATGTGCCACCTCCAGCGCCGCCCTCCACGCCCACTCTGCTGACCAACGGGGGCGGCGGCAGCAGCACCTCCGTATCCGTCTCCATTTCGCCCACCTGCTCCACGGGAAGCCATCCTTTAGATGGCCAGAGCCTGAGCCAGAGCCCCTTAAACCACTTCATTTACGTGAAGAACGGCAAGAACCTGCGTCGCGAATCGCGCTGCGTTGACTCGGAGTTGTCCAAGTTGTTCAACGTGGTGTCGATCACGAACCGACTGACGGCCATCAAGAACCGCAGTAGTTCCATTTCAAATCCCAGTGGAATCCTCAATGCCTCGCGCACCATATCGAAGTTGAATGGGGCGACGGCCACCAAGATCTTTAAGATCCATCGTGATCCCAAGGAGTTTCTGCGCGAGACGGACGAGGATTCGGTGTCGGCGCCAGAGTACGACGAGGAGGAGGAGGACACGCGATTCCGGTTCTTCCGGCGAGCGCGCTACTCGCGAAGGTACAGCACTTCGCGGTCCAGTAGGAAATTCGCGCGGAAGTTCGCCCGATTTGAGCACCATGAGCGCATGGAGACCATAGTGGATAGCTTCGATGCGGCCATGAGCTTCAACGATGCAGACACCTGAGAGGCAGAGGCCACGACGACGACAAAGACGACGACGGCAACAGTTGAGGATGAGGCATGGCAGATGGTCGGCCAACCAATGTGATGAATGTGAATTTCAACTAAATTATTTTAATTGCTACAAACTACTATTATTACGATTATTATTACCGATTACCGAGCTGTTCTCTCCATACGTTTAGTTTCCTTCTACGCCGATTGCCGTGGCCTCCGGGATCCCGGCTCCACTCCCATAATCGATCGGGTTTGGCTGCGGATCGCGGACGCAGCGCAGGGCACGCATTTAGTTTAAAGCCTAGTTTTACGCCTACGCCTCTGGGGCGGAGCAGGTGCAGCCGACCACCCACTGGTGGATTGCTCCACGAACAGAACGATTCCAATAAATGCACAAAACGTGTTGTATTCGAGAAGAGAGATTAATCGATGTTAGTTTCATTCAAACTATTGTTGTGGAAAGTGTTTGTTTCCTTAAAAATTATAATTTAATTAATCATTTTATGTTTTTGTGGAATATTTTATGATGGAACTCTATAACTGAACCCCATGCAATATGTAGATGTACCGAATATATATTTATATAATACAAAATATTTTTTAGGGTTTACCCTGCTGTCTTTATTAACTTTTTTTTTTAGACATATATGGTTATTTTTAGTATTCTGTCACTTTAAATTCAGCAACTTCAACCAACTCTAGACAATTAGGGAGCAATGCAGGTGGCGAAAGTCTCTCAGACTTGACAATGGAAGAAGCTAGGGTAATATGACTCTGTCGCAAGTCTAATGGGGTCTCTATTAACGACTACTTATGACTATGCAGTTCCGAGAACCAATTTCGCTTTTGAAGCAAAAAAAAAAACAACAGTTAATACCATCTAGATGGTCTTAATCTAATTCGAGTAACTCTCAACATTTAAACACGTTTCGAGAAGAAATACGCCGTGAGATTCTCCTCCAGCGTCTGGGGATCGGTAACTGGCATACGGCATGCCCGCTCGTGGCAAACGTAAACCGTAGTTTTACCACTGACCATCTTAAACTTGGTTTGCAAGCGCTGGTTGGAGGCGTCTTCCGGATTCGATGGATCCACACGCACAATGATCATGCTCGGGATGTAAAACTTGCGGCAGATTTCTACGAATCTCTGGGTGTCTGGAGAATCCGGACCCACCACTGCCACCAGATCCAGTCCGTTCTCGTGCATCAGCAGGGCGGACAACATCTCTGGGAGAGCATGACCAAACGGCGATATGTCGGCAAAGAAGTTCAACAACCTTCCGGCCCTCTCGAGATGGGTATTCTCGTCGTAATAATGTCCCAGAAGGACTAGATTCCGGGCGGCTACACTGTTACCACAAGGCTCGGCCCCATCGTGGTCTTTAAAAATAAAGTAATCAGTCGTTTTTACATTAATAGCTAACATCCTATCCCATTTACCTTCCTTGAGCCGCACAATAACGTTGGGCGAATCCTGCTGCGAGAAATAGTACGCTCCATTCCTCTCATCCCAGAAAAGCTTATCCTGGGTGTCCTGCAACTCTCTGGCCCAGTGCAAGGCGCTTACGTCTAGAGTAGCCTTGTAGTAATCCAGCAAGCCCTTGATAAGGAACGCATAGTCATCTAGAAAGCCATCGATTTGGGATCTAAAACGGACAGGAATTTTTTAAATCAAATTTTAAACTGATACCTTCTTAATAGGTAAATAATAATTTCTGTAAAATATATAGTTTAAATTTATAGCATAAAATACGGTCTATAACTGACTCATTGTTCTCCAGAGTTTCGTCGCCAACAGCCACACCATAGCAAGAACGGATGAGAAGCTTTTTTTCCGGATCGTACATCTCCTTGCGCAGAAATTCGAGAAGTTCCTTGGCTGTCTGCATATACTGTTCCCGATTGGCGGAGTAGCAATTGCCCATCTTGCAGAGTCCTGACAACACTAGGCCATTCCAGGCGCATATAATCTTGGTGTCCAGATGCGGACGCGGACGCTGATCCCGTAGAACGTGCAGAACATCATTGGCTGCGGCCAGCAGCTTCTTCAATTTCTCCGCTTCCAAGCTAAAGTTGGCGCATGTCTGCTTCTCCGATCCTCGCACGATGAGAATATTCTTGCCAGTGAGGTGACCATGGGGATCACTATAGGTCGGAACATTTCCCTTTGGCTTTAGACCATAGTGGAAAGCATAAATCTCAAATGCCCGTTTGGGCGTAATGTCGTCAAACGCCTGTGCCTGATCCTTGAAGGCAGCTTCGATCTCGTCCCAGGTCCAGGCGTAAAAAGCTCCCTCTACTTTAACCTTATCTTCGTGGGTAGGTAGCGAATCGGCATCCTCGCCAGCATAGAAGCCTCCCAAGGGGTGTCGTAGGTCCTTAACCAAGTACTTGTAGATTTTGTCTCCGTAGTCCAGAAAGGTTTCGTTTCTGGTCACCTTGTAGGCATTAGCAAACGCTGCCATTAGCTGACCCTGATCATAGAGCATCTTTTCGAAGTGGACGTTGTGCCAATCTTGTGTGGTGGCGTAGCGGGCAAAGCCTCCAAAAATATGGTCATTTATACCACCCTTTCCAATACGATCCAATGTTTCAATCACCATGTCGAGCACATCCACATCCTTAGTGATGAGATAGCCATGGAAGAGAAAGTTAAGCCGAGGAACCTCCGGAAACTTGGGCTCCGATCCAAAACCTCCATGGGTCTGGTCGAATCGCTGCTTATGGACGTTGATGCCTTCCCTAAGCTTTTGCATAGCACTTCCTGCTCCAAATGCTGCATCAACCACAGCTGCAGCATCCTGGTTCTTCTGCAAAGCACTGATCAAAGTGGATCCGGCCGATACAAGGGATTCTCTATCGTTTTCCCACTTCTTAGCAATGGATTTCAGAACGGCGCTGAAGGAGGGCATCCCATAGCGGGATTTCGGGGGGAAGTAAGTTCCTGCCACTATTGGAGCCAAGTCAGGAGTTAGCCACACGCTCATGGGCCATCCACCGCTGCCCTTGGTCATCAGCAGAAACTGCATGTAGACCTTGTCGATGTCCGGACGCTCCTCCCGATCCACCTTGATGTTTACAAAGTGTTCGTTCATTATGGCCGCTGTTTCTGGGCTCTCAAAGGATTCGTGCTCCATTACATGGCACCAATGACAGGTGGAGTAACCCACTGAAAGAAAGATGAGCTTGTTCTCGCTGCGGGCCTTCTCGAAAGCCTCCTCGCCCCAGGGATACCTGAAAAGAGCACACATCAGATCAGCACTTTATGGTGATGTTACCAGTTTTTTTTACACAAACGTTTATATAATAACAAAGATAAGGTATTGAATTGAAAAATGTAAATTTAAGGGTAAATAACCTGTTATGGGAGCTGTTTTACCGGGTTGGAGACATCTATAGTATTGTTTTTGTAGCCTTTGGGTCTGATTTCTTATCACACGTGACTTAAGGTTAAATGACTAAGGGTCAAGTGACCTTTTCCTACTCACCAGTCAACTGGATTGTGGGCGTGCTGCAGAAGATACGGCGACTTGGATGCGACTAAGCGATTGCCTTGCTTTGGAGGCTCCTCCTTGGGTGTCTCCACCTTGGAGGCCTCTACCTTGGATGCTTCTTCACCGGTGGCCATTCCTCTAAATATTTGGCTGCGTTACTCGAAAGAAAAATATTAAAACAGGTGGTTGATAAGACGTGCGACACCTACTTGCTCACAGGACGACTACGACTACCAAAACCGATGTCCGGGAGACGCAGGTTCCGACGCACCAATTCGGATGGCGATGTATCTGTTTGGAGTTTCAAGGTCGTGAGAGAGCTTCGGATCCAGGGGAAGAGCGGTCTGACCCTGAACATAGCAAACAAATCGGGATTCTCGGGGCTTGCGCTTTGCTTTCACTTCTCGACCTCGTCCAATGCCAATAAAACTGCAACGTGTGCGACTGGAACTGACCAATGTTTTTAATATTGTTTTGCATATCGGCTGCAGAGATGGAACGAGAGCCGATGTGTATGCGATACTATCGAGCGACAAAAATCGATTATACCCCCTTTTAAATTACGGTAACGGATTTCATCTTTTTTTCAAATTCATTGTTAAATAATATGACAGTGGTATTTATGAGTTCCCCTGCATTATTTTTGAGGATCCAAGGAAAAAGTTTCTAATTTTTATTTAAAAACTCCATTTTCATAAAAAAAACAACGGTAGCTACGTTTATAAAGACAAGAGCGGTCGACATTTTTGGGAATCAAACTCTTATCCGCTTGTACAGTGCGTTTTGAAACATTTAAGGCATACCAAAGTTATTTCTCCAAAAAAATATTTTTTTTTCTCTTAGCATTGCCTAGGCCAACAGGTCAACGTGTCGTATGAGCAATTTATAAAGAAAATTTAAAACCAAGCGCAACTCACAAAAATTCCAAAAATTTTCGAAGATCTATTTCAACCAAAATCGAACCAAAAGTTTTCAGAATCTTCAGAACAAAGGATTGTCACTACTCTCTTTATACAAGTTGTAATTACCATAATTATTTATAAAGGCACTCTCTAAAAAAGAAACAGAAGAGTTTTTTAGAGCTTCAATGTGAATCGAGTTTTCCACTTTCGCGCTCAACTCAGATTATAATTTTTTGTGCCAAATACATTTTCCCATTTTCTCATAGTGGTATTTATGAGTTCCCCTGCATTATTTTTAAAGATCCAAGGAAATCGTATCCAATTTTTATTTTAAAACTCCATTTTCATAAAAAAAGACAACGGTAGATATGTTTATGGAGACTAGGGCTGTCGACATTTTTGGGAATCAATCTCTTATCCCCTTGATCAGTGCGTTTTGAGACATTTAAGGCATACCAAGAGTCATTTTTTCAAAAAAATACTTTTGTGTTCAATGCCTAGGCCAATAGGTCAACGTGTCGTATGAGCAATATTAAAAGAAAATTTGGGACCATAGCGCAACTCACAAAATTTTTAAAAAATTTTGAAGATCTCTTTCAACTCTCTTTTTTTTTAGAAACTTTAGAGCAAAGGATTTTCACTACTCTCTTCAATATCGCAACCTGAAGAAAGGGGCAACTAAGTTTTATATTGCCTACTTTCGGGTGTAAACGCAATTCGCTTCCTTGAAAAAATACATTTCAATAATTTTCATAGTTTTATTAATGCATAAAGTTTATCTTTGCTTTGATAATTATGTAGAAAATGCTTACACCTATGCGGCCGATATATAGAATAATTAACCTACTAGCTAGTTGAAAATCACAAATGAACATACAATATTTATACATTATAGTGTGGGTGTGGTAATTAAGCACATCGTTTTAAACTAATACACATTGCGGACTGGACTGGCAGATCCTGTGAAATCTCTCGATCGGCTCTCAACTTTGAGTTGACAGCAGGGAGAATCGAATCGGCCAAGTTGGCGATCGGCCATAAGCCATGGGCCAGGTTAACAATCGCTTTGGACTAGCGCATCGCTGAGGGAACTAAGCTGCTCCTCGCTGCCCTTGACCCTTTCGGCCAGGTCGCGAGCATCGGCGATCAGTTTGGCCTTCATGTTGATGAAGTAGTCGTAGTCGGCGCACATGTCCGCACTGAGGTTTTTGCCCAGCAATCCGGCGATGCTGGTTCCACGTCGATCTATATCCGCCTTGAGGCGCTGTGCCTCCTCCAGCTGCTCGCACAGCCGATCCCGCTTCGATTCCAGCGCGCCCTAATAATTATAGAGAAATTATCTTTAGTTAAATGTCTTTTAAGATTTATAATCAATTTGAAACCCACCTTTTCCTGCTGGCGCGTTTCCAGGCTGCACTCCGTTTGGGCCAAACGCTCGGAGAGCGAGAGGAGCAAGCTGGTGATGTGACCCACGTCGTCGACGTAGGTGCGGAACTTGGAGGCTTCGCTGGGACGGACCTTCTCCGCCAGCTTGGCGAAGAGATCCTGGCCCAGCTTGTCATTGGCCGAGCACTCCTCGGCGATCGTCTGCTGCTCACGCTTCAGGGAGCCAATTTTTTGGTTCAAATGCTTGATGAGCTCATCCTGTTAAAAGGAGAAAAGAAATGGGTTATATAAAGGATTTTCAAATATATACTCAAAACATTTGAGATCGGAAAAAACCCAAGATAGAATGGTCTCAATTCCTTTTAAAAAAGTGAGCGGACGACTACTTTTTCGAGTAGATACGTTCTTGATATCAATACAAAAGTGCTCTCGCGATGAAAATAGAGATGAAAGGGATATCGATTTTTTTATAAACTTCAGATTGAATCGATCTTGGTTTTAAAAATCATTGAAATGTTTTTGATCCGAGGATTACTTACCATCTTTTGCTTGATTAAATTCGTTGGCTCCTCGCTCGGCTCGCCCAGTTGGAGTTCCATACTGACCACTCGGATCTCGGCGGACGAGGTGATGGACTTCATCCGCATCAGCGTCGAGGTGCCCACATCCCTTTTGGCCAGACGCAGGGGCACATCCGGATTGTACAGATTGCTCACGTACTGCGAGGTGGGCTTGCAGATCTTTGGTGTCAGGATTTCGGCGATCTTATCACCTGCCGGCAGGAGCATCACCAGCTCCCGGCTCATCTGCTCGTAGTCCAGTTCGATGGGCTGTCGCTGGCGTGGCTGCAGAGTGGTCCTGGTCGGATGCTCCTCGCGAGCCGCCTCGAGGTCCGTGTCCCTGTCCTCCAGTTCGTCCGTTTGGCAGGCCATGTCCGTGGTGCTGGGCTTGGGGTTGACCATCAGGACCAGTTCGCTGCGTTGCATCAGCTGCAGTTCCTTGATCTCGGGCTCGGGAGACCCAATCTGCTCTACCTCCTCATCCTCATCTTCTAGTGGCGGCGGGCTGGGCGGAAGTGGTGGCGTCATCAGTGGTTCATTCACAAAACTGGCAGTGGGACTGGTTATCAGGGGACTGGGACTGGTGAAGCCACCTAGTAGGCCCGTCTCACAGAGATGTGCCGACATGAGTTGCGACTGCAGCTGGGTAATCTTCTCGATGTTCTCCCGCAGAGAGTCCTGGCGGTTCATCGCGGGCTTGGGCGGTGTGGTCGGGTGCATCTGGTTCGTGTTCAGGGTGGTGCTGATCACCTCGGCGCGGAAGATGTGCGCCTCGGTCTTAGGAATCGGTGTCGCTATAGGATTGATGATGGTGCCCTCCAGGGAGCTGGTGCTCAGGCTGCAGTCCGAGTGCGAGGAGGCCGGCGAGAGGCGTGGCGGTGTGGGCGTTGGCGTCAGTGTGGGCGTGGCAGTGGGCAGCACCTCCTCCAGCGTCGTCTCCAGGTCGTGGGCGGCCTGCTTGAGATCCACGTGGGACTGGGACATTAGCGGCATGGTCACCGCACTTGTGTGCTTCACATCGTACGACTGAGATCTCGTGTATTGCTGCGGGGTCACGGGCTTGGGGCTCTTGCCGTATCCATGACACAGAACCGGAGTGGAGTACCGCTGCCCACTGGCGTAGTAGGGGGGCGTGGCACCCCCACCCCCCGGCGAGTTCCCGGACAGATTGTTGTTGGAGCCATATCGCAGGGTCACATTGGCATCGCCATTCGGCGATCCTGGCTGCAATTTTCCCGGCTGCTGTTGGAGCTTAACGCCCAGCGGCAGGACATCCGGCAGATTGTTGGGCAGCTTGCCGGTCACCCCGTAGCTGGGCTTTGTGTGCGCCACCAGGTCCTCGTTGGAGGTCAGGGTGAGCTTGTAGATGCCATGGTCGGGATCTGTGTTGTTCAGCTTCTCCAGACTCTGGCGCGGCAAATACGAGGCCTTCGAATTCGATCTGTAAGGGTAGATCAGAATAGTTTCATTAGTAAAAGTTGAAGAGAAATAATCTTTTTGACACTTAAAGATTATACGAATTTAAATTTTACTAAAATAAAATAAGTATAAAATGAATAAGTAAAATTAAATATTAAACATATTATTATATTCGTCGCTTGTTTTCTTTTACTTTTTCAAGTTCTCTCCCACTTTTCCTATAAAAGCTATTCAAGGAGGATCCCTGTGCACACAGTTATTTCACCTCATTAGAAACATCTCATCAATATTAAAAAAAACTCTGCAGATATATACAAATATATTACGTAGTTTGTAATGGTTGAGAAATCTTAAACGAAGTAGATTTACGATATTCGTTTTAAGAAAAGGTTCATTAAAAAGATGTGATACTCCGACTTCATTAGGTTTAATATATTCTTTGTTTCACAGTTGATTTTTTGTAGCTTGTGGGCGTTGTACTGATGCTAACTAAAATCAAGCCTGGCTTTAATGTCCCAAAATGTCAGCTCTCCGGGTTCAACCGTGGGGTCATCGGCAGCAGTCACCACGACTTGGAAGAAAACCCAAAAAATCCCAAAAAAATATTTCCCAAATCGCTCGTCTCATTAATGCAAATGTGCGGTTATAATCTGGACAGATGCTAATTGAGTCCTGGACAGGCGCAGCCAGCTCAGAAAACCCGATGCAATCTTCATCTCCAAGCACCCACATATTGTAAATTATTGTAATATGATGGCGAAAGCGGCGACCGATGAAATTATTCTGTGCACGACGCGCGGAGACGACAGTTCGTCGTGTGTTAAGCTGATTTCCAAGACGCAGGGCACAAAAAGACGGAATAAAAACGAAAGTGAAATGTTTACAGTGCAATTATAAAGAGTTTTATGTTTCAGAGTTTTAGCGTTTCAGCGATTCAGAGTTTCAGAAAAGCAAAAGTCAGAGCTGTTTAAGTGTGCAGGGCGTATGACGGCTACGTCCGCTTCCCCTTGACAACTTTCAAAAGTGCTAAACTAATTTGTTATGTTTTTGTGTACCTATCATCTCGGCTTTTATTGTAAAAGCTGTTTTGTGGGGATTTTAGCGCATACCGTTCGGCTTGGCCACCCCCAGGTTGCCAAAATCTTTATTGTTTCTGCACTGCATACATATGTATGTAACCCCACATGATGAGTGGTATATGGTATTTTGCATCTGAAGAAAGCCGTCGAAGAAATGTTGTCGCATTTGCATAAATTAAGAGCAGAGTGAAAGAGATAAAGCTGGAGCGGGGAATACGTTTTTTGGCCTGGCTTACATCACAGAGCCAGACAAAACAGCTGTTAGATGCGATGTATCTCCATGTGTATCTCAGCCCAGTTAGCATTTGCATAAGCCAGTCTTTTGTCTAGTTCCATCTCGGCTCCAGCCCCTCTTCCTCTTCACTTTCTTCGCCGAGAGAGCCATTTCGCCTTTCCTAATCACTTCCGTTGGCCTGTTGAGTAAGTCTCTCTTTTTTTCAGCTGCCAATTTGGCTAAGACAGAGGCATGGAACAGTTGCATTAGCATAGATTTGCATATCGGGCCGATGACATCACAAGAGTTAATTGAAAGCAGGTCTAACGTAAGTCCAGAACACACAGAACACTTACAAAAGAGCTGGGGAAACAAGAGATAATTACTCATATCTTGTGGATACCATCTTGTAATCTTATTTTTACAGCATAGATAAGGCCTTGGAAAGCCGACCCTTGTAATACCACCAGAATTCCTCTTTCAAGCAAAAGATTTACCCGACATAAGCCTATTATGCATATACACACCCTCGAAAATGTAACAGCTTTGTTATGATTCACTTCACAGATCAAAAATAACTTTTTTTCACATTTTTGCCCGCTAATATTGTATAATTCCCAATAATACGCGACGGAGCCGAAAGACAATGACAAAAAACGACGTATGGAGCCGAAAGAAAGGGTCAAAAGAAATGTTCGGACACTGGGCTAAATACATTTCCATACAATTAACGCATATTTTATTTATATATTTGCCTATCTTTCCCTCTATTTGGCATTATTAAGCCGAGCGGGGCGTTCCATTTGGTTATGTGATGCAAATTATGAAAAAATTGATAAATTGCCTGGCCTTGCATAACCGCCGGCAATGTGAGACAATAAAAACGGTTCGTCTATAGGGTTGATCGGTTGAAAATCGGGTGAAAATCGGGTATTATCACCCTGCCACCCGCCTGTGGTATATAAGATAATTGGTGGGTTCAGTGGCTTTTGGGTGGTGTTGCCGATCCAGGTCTTGGTCAGTGGCCTTTTGCGTTGCGCGTTGCGCATTGCGTATGCAACTGCAACAGTTGCTGCAGCAACATAAGCAATAGATGTTGCTGCAGCAACTGTTGCACTATAATTTTTGATCGGCAATATAACGAGCTGTTTGCCGCCGCTGCTGGCTGACTAGTTTTCGTTGATAGTAAAAGTATTTTATTTAAATATGCCGACAACGACAACGCTGGCGACGCATGGAAATCACGTTTTTAACATCTCGTCTTAACATTGAGCCGAAAAAAAGGCGAACAAATGTTGCTGTTGCTACTGCCGTTGTTGCAGCGCTTGTTGTTGAAAACATAAACATCTCACAACTTCAGTCGAAGCCCAAACCAAAACCAAAACCGAAACCTGAAAACGGGTTTGTCGGCACCGCATCGCACACATTTTCACTTGCCGCAAAATGACGTCAAGTCAACATCATACAAAGTACAATAATGAAAAAAAGTAAAACAAAACAGATGGCCATCAGCGCAGCTAGCTTTCTTTGGGTTTCAGAGGGGAGGTCAGAACAAATCGCTCATAAGAGTTGTCGTCTTTTTTTTACCCCGCATTCATCGTCCATCAAAGTATGCCATAAATTTCTCTTGGAAAACTTCATGAAAAAACAATGCAGCAGTGGCAACATCATTATCAGCAGCAGCAGCAGCAGCAGCAACATCATCATCCGCATCCAAGCAGTAAAAACAGAAAAGAAAAGTTCTCTTTCACTGAAAATGTTAGCTAAGTGGGCATCTTTATCTGGGGACTGTAACAAAAAAGACTTACTTCTAACCTTCTGGCGGAGAATCCCACAGTTTGCCGCCAGAGATTTCCCCGCACAACCTAAATCCGAATCGAAAACTTTTCCTCTCGAGCAATTTCTGCCTGTTCATCTGTTCATCTGATCGTCTGCCTCGTGATCGGACTCCAATTGTCTGCCTCTCCGCTTGGCTTCTTGTTTTCTTTTCTAATGCCGTTGCAGCTACTGTGTTGCTGCTGGTGCTGCTGGTGCTGCTGCTGCTGCTACTGTACCATAATTATGATCCATTAATTCTGGCAGCAACGCCAACAATGATGGCTTGTGCAATATTTTAAATGTAAAATCGATTTAATGGCGCTTTTCGCTCGCGGCCCTCAAGCACCAAAAATAGACAGCTTGGGAAATGCAGCAAATGCCCAAGAAACATCGCCAACAGATGCCTCCTGCTCTTGGCCCAGCCCCTATTGAAAGTGTCGAAAGTGGTCGGTCTGGCCTGTCCCATTGAATCCGATGAAACGGGGTAATTAACTTGTGAGCTAAACGGCCGCAGCTCATCATAATTACAGCTAAAAAGATGCCTGCAACCAGGGGGCAGAACACGGCAGCAACATCTGCAGCACAGCAGCAACAGCAGCAGCAAAAGCAGCAGCAACACGGCAGCAACAGCAACACTTGTTGCAACCAGCACGGGAAACATGTGTGCGCACTGGACTACGACAGCAGCAACAAGCTTGTAAATAATTCCGGCCCCTCCTCCCGCACTTTAAATAGTTACTTTTGATATTCGCCAAGTTGCGTTTGCATAAACAAATTATTCAGCCAAGTGCGGGCCTTTTGTCTGCTGGATGTTGATAGGGGATTGCAGAGGAAGTGGGAGATTGAAAGGTGCACGGGGAAAAAGGTATTACCATGAAATATAGCATTGGAAAATATTAAAAGATGTGAAAATAAACATCTAAAAGGTCAGCAAGACAGAAAAATTAAATACCTCAAAAGGATGGGAATTTAAAGTACTTAAAGTTTTATTATTTAAGAATTTTCTTACTTCTATTTTCATTATATATGTGGAAAGTTTGTTTGAGAACTACATGCAGTATTTATGACTCTAATCAACAAATAGGTCAGTGAGGTTGTAAAATGAATTTTTATTAAACACATGCTTAAAATAAATGGGAATTTAAAGATCTTATAGCTCTACTTATTTCAGTAAATAAATACATAGTTATGCGATTAATTTTACATACATATAAATTTCTGTATAAATTGTATACCAAAGTTTTCGAAGACCCTTATTATAAAAAATTAATTTGTATTTCAATGAATCATATCCATTTCATGAAACTGATAAGTGAAAAAGGGTATTTATAAACCGAATTAAAATCCTTAAGGTTTTCTCGCAGTGTAAAAAGGGGCCCGCGGGGAGGTTCACTGCTAATATCCGCGACACATCTGCCAATGACATTTTCACTCTCAGCCCACTTGGCATATAAATTGTACACACAGCGACCAACTTGTGTATTGCCCTCGGGCGCATGCGCAACACGTCCGCCATGGCCGGATCAGCCGAAAGTATGGGATATGGCGGGGAATATATGTACAAAGCGGAGCGGGGGCCAGGGGGTCGCTACAAGACTTTGAGCCATTTGCGTTTTTTTTTTTTTTCTGTATTTTGTTTTAGATATTACACAAAAGCCGCTGGTCGTCGAATGCCAAAGTGTTGCGGCCATTAAAGGAACTGCCCTGAATACGGATTTCTCATTGTTTTTAGCCAACTAATTTCAGTCGAAAGAGAGCGAAAGATAATGGTCAGAAGAGCGAAGAGGCCAGCACACACACATTTACTTGTTAGCCAAGATCCGGCGGCGGAGAAATGAAATGGAAAGAAAAGAAAAGAAACGTGAAGAAAAGAAAAGCATGCGAAGCGGCTCTTAATTTCTTAATAACAGCAAATTTCTCAACAAACTACAAAAAAGAGAGACAGTGAGAAGGAATTCTGAAAATGTTCGGCGACAAAAAGCCGGAGAACTTCCTAGGGTTACACCATAAAGGTTGGTAGGGCCTTGTCATGAAGCTTCATTAGCTGTTAATTGTAAGTTTTATGAAATGGAAAATTAGCCATGATGATACGAAATGATGTCACCCATGCAGAACTGCAATTTCATAGGGAATTCGCAAGTGAGATCACCAGGAACTATGGAATCAGATACACGAAACGTGCCAGAGATACAGATACTCGTAAAGTACTATTTTTTTGGAACGAAAGTGAGAGATTGATGAATGGTCTTGCGTTCATGTTTCGGACCATTTAATTGCCTCGAGAGCGAATGTGACCTTTAGCATACAAACATATATAGAAACATACATACTTATAAGCCATAATGATCGCAGATTGGCGAGAATAAACAATGATCTTCGTTGTCGTAAGGCAGAACAAAGGGAACGGAAATCAAGGTTAATCCAATGGAATCGAACACCAAACTCCGCGTAATTAATGCATTGGTGTAGCATAGTGAATTTGCATCAATCAGCAATTATTTATGCAAATTCTCTTTGGACTGTGTGAGAAGTCGGAGCTAAAAGTTCAGATATTCTCACGCTGCGACTGAACCGTTTCGGAATCGATTGATCGATTTCGGATGGCAATATAGATAGCGGTCTATACATAAGAACTGCCCCTGCACTTTGAGCGTGTTTAGCTTGTCACGCGCCTGTCAACCCAAAAAAAGCACAAAATAATTAAGTAAACAAAGAGGTTTTAGAACCCTGCCTTCTCAAGGTTAGGCTTTAGAACTTGGCTCTTGATGAACGAGTGCAGAAAAACAATGACAGTTGTAGAATTTAACCGTATTGTTACAAGGTCACTCCTATGAGGCTGCAAAAAATATGGAAGAAAAACCTTGCCAACTCATCCGAGATTTCTTGGGCCCGGCCCTTTTGTCTTTTTTTGTGGCTTTTTTGGAGAGATCTTCAGCTTTGCCAAAAGTGTTCTTTGTTATTCTTGGCAATTTTGCGTCGCAATTGGCTGGCCAAAGTTGAGGATTTGTGGAGCGGAACACCCAATTCACAGGCCCGATTCAATTTCCATTCCATTTCAGACCCCAACCCCAACCCAAACCCAAACCCAAACCCACAAACCCAACCCACGCCCACACGATCTCCAGTTGCCAGTTGCCAGTGGCCGGGTAATTTACAAAACCTTGGACGTGGCGATCTCGAGCGTTGCCCCATGGACTTTTGGATTTGTGAGCTGGTCGCTGGATGAGTGGCACTCCTAGCTTTTGCGTCTGGGATAAGACAAAGCAAAATAAAATAAAGTGAAGTAAAATACCTACAATAAATACAGAAATACATCCGCGTATTGTTTTGCCTTACCAAAAACCACCGCTGCAGTTAGGCGCTTTTGATAATTAACGGTTTATTGATAAAAGATCCACAACCTCATCGCGATGGTCTACCCCCCCAATGATGATGCGAAGGCATGGCTGTCTGATGATGATAACGATAATGATGATGGTCTCGTGTGGCTTTGATGGGCGTTTTTGACTCGCTATCGTCATAAACATAATTCTCCACTGACTCTTTTGGCAAAAGCGAAGCGTGAAATTGACATTCGCCCCCCTGTGAAATGTTCAACGAACTCTGCATAATAATAATAATAATAATCGAAAAAATCCGCCGGGCCACTTGTTGCAACATTGCAGCAATGCAGCTTTTGGGATGCCGCAGGACAGGAAGCATCCCCCGTCGCTTTTTTGTCTTCTTTTTTATTTTTGGGCCGGGCCCCAAAATTGGTTAAGGGGAAAAACAAAACTGAAAACTCAAAAATGAAGCCCCAAACACATTTGGCATTCATTTGGCGTCGATCGCGTGCAACAACAGGCGGTACACCAAAAGAAATTTAACATTAATTTCAGTAAAGATATTTACAGTGGTCGGCATATGTATTTTGACAAAATAAAAGTTAAGTATACTCATAACTTGAATTTACTTCTTGTAAACTATAGGCATCAATGGAAAGGTAATTTCAATGCCGTTTGAATGATACAATACATTTCTTTACCCATTCAGTACTTATTGAAAAGGACGAATTTGTGTAAATCAACTTTGAAATTTTTAAAAAAAACTTTTTTCCTCGTCTTGAAAACTTAAATTTTTTGATGCAAAAAGTTTCTTCAAACAAAAACAATAGTAACTGCAAAAAGAATTTTTCAAAAATCATTTTTCTTATATTTTTTATGAATTTTTGAAAATGCTTAAAAACAGGCATTTGAGCCATATTTTTGTCTTTTTCATACAAATTTTTTCCGACATTGTCACCTTCAAAAAATCATAAAAAATATAAGAAAAATGATTTTTGAAAAATTCTTTTTGCAGTTACTATTATTTTTGTTTGAAGAAACTTTTTGCATCAAAAAATTTAAGTTTTCAAGACGAGGAAAAAATTTTTTTTTAAAAATTTCAAAGTTGATTTACACAAATTCGTCCTTTTCAATAAGTACTGAATGGGTAAAGAAATGTATTGTATCATTCAAACGGCATTGAAATTACCTTTCCATTGATGCCTATAGTTTACAAGAAGTAAATTCAAGTTATGAGTATACTTAACTTTTATTTTGTCAAAATACATATGCCGACCAGTGTAGTTCATAAGTAATTAAAACAGGTTTCATTATCATCAATTAATTTTCTTATTAATTCTTAAGGTATAACTAAATTCTTTTTCTATATTTAATTTCCTGAACCCCCTAAATATTTAGTATCCTATCAACTAAACATTTTATTTCTGTGCACAACTCCAGTCTGGCCAACTACTGTGAATGCCAAGAGCAAATGAAAAACGCAATTATATGGCAAAGTAAAAATAAAAATAAAACGAAAATAACGAAAAACGAGATCAAGATTTGACGGCGGCATGGATTGCGTTTTCAAGGTTGTTATATGGGGATTGCATTGCCCAAGTTGGCGCTGCAATTAAAAGTCATATATGGCCGAGGAAACGAGCGAATCTTTTCACGCATTCCGCTGTCTTCTGTCTTTTTCCATCGCATGACGTCAGAGCTTTTCCCCATTTTTACTTATTTGCCGATTTCCAGCATAATATGTTTAATAGGTTTTTGTCTAGACGGGCTTTTGCCATTTTTACCGAAACTTGAGCCATTGAAACCACTGAGCCATTGTCCGTCGCGAGTTCAGGAACCCAGTCGATGGGCAAGATCAAAACAATTGAGCACGCGGCACTTTGTATCTCGTATCTCGTATCTCGAACTGAATCGTTTGGGGCACGAACAAATTGCCTGGCAAAATAAATCAAATAAACTGCCGAAAATAAAAGCGCGACAACGCGATTCATTGAACAAAACAAAACTGAAGGCGAAATGCGAAAATTTACATTCGGCGTGACAAAGAGAGGCAGAATGAAAATCGAGGAACGATAGGGAGAGAAAACGTCATAAAGTGATATGTGCCATCATCAAATTGAAAATAAACGCTAAATAAATATGTGCGAAAAACGCGGGGCCCCTAGGGAATATTCAATACTCTTTGATGGATGAGTAGAGGTTGATAAAGAAAGAGATGGGCAAGACGAAATCATTATATCACAGATTGTTATATCATAGATATCATCAAAAAGATCAAAATTAATATTAATTAAGGAATATTTAATACCCGTTGATAGTTATATCTAAAAAGAAAAGATAGGAAGTTTTATCAGGTAATCAAAAGGGTAGAACAGCTCCAGCTGCTTCGACTAGGTTTTTATATAACCGAAGATACAATATCTAACAAAAGACTGAACTTTGATGAATTTCCAGTTTGATTTATCAGAGAGCCATTTACGACAGGGTAGAATTCGCTATCGAAACGATAAGGTAAGCTCTTTTTTTCATTAACCATGAGTGAGTAGGACAAGTCCTCAAAACGAACCTGTTGGCAAGAAACCAAAACCATAGCCCAACATTCTAGAACGCATTCCATTGAGAACTGGGAAAATGAGAGCGACGACGGGAGGCAGAGATTGGTGACTAAAAATAAATGGCATAATTCAGCTAAACAATTTATTTGGCAACGATGACATGAGATGAAGATGAGATGGGATGGGATGGGATCGGATGGGATGGGTTGCTGTTCCGGGGGCGGGGCTCGATGGGGGGAACATGTGGCGAAGTTGACATCGGCGCCGTTCCATTTACACAGATCTTAAACCAGTCGCCAGGAGACGGGAGCTGCAGCTGATTAGCCAACAAATTAGATGCCAGCCTGACATATTGGCTCTTATTTAATGTGGCTGCTCTGATTTATTCAGTGCGGCTGACCCAAAATGTGTATATGATCTTACAGAAAAAAATATATGTAATATGTGCATATATATCTCTGAGGAATGCAGATTGTCTTGGGGCGTTTGCTTTTCCTTATTTCTTACTTCTTATTTATGATGCGGTGTGTGCGAGAGGAATTGAAATTTGTACGCTTGGGTTTGCATTTCATTTGCTTAAATTGCAAATTGGCTTGTCGGGGAGCGGGAGCCCAGGGATTTGGCAGTTGGAAGCCGCGCTTGCAAGTTCGCCGAGC
Organism: Drosophila subpulchrella; assembly: GCF_014743375.2. Lineage (NCBI taxonomy): Eukaryota > Metazoa > Arthropoda > Insecta > Diptera > Drosophilidae > Drosophila > Drosophila subpulchrella. The sequence continues at coordinate 12,416,452 of NC_050611.1, forward strand.
TGATTGAAAATTGTTTACCTTCTTTTCAGGCCCATCATCATCATCATCATGTGCTCCTCTGGTTTTCTGCTTTTCCCTGAAGAACGTGATGCGAAGGCCGCAAAAGGCCGCCAAGAGTCTCAGGATCAGCGGATCGATGCATATTTGTGGTCTTTGTTTTCTTTGTTGCTGGCTGAATTCGTCATGTGGTCGAGAAGAACAGCACAAAAGCTTAGTTAACGCTTTTGTGGGGGGCGATCGGAGGGGATAGGAGGGTATCGGAGGGGTTCCAGGGGTCTGGTTTGCTGCAATGACAGACTCTTGGCCTTGAGGCGGCGGCAAAATGGCCACGTACGAAAGCAAAATCCCCAACTTGCACGCATAATAATGACCCTGACTTATGGCCACGGCAATTTTCTGAGCCAGCCAGGGAGAATAGGGAATATATGTGGCTATACATATATAACCCTACCTGATTGCATTTCATTTGCCTCCGCTCATTTGCATTTGTGGGAATCAATCACGAAGTTGGCCAGCGCCTCAGACTTTGTCTAGACTTGCGGATTTACGAATTATAAAGCCGCACTTGCAGAAAATAAATTATCAGTAAGCAATAAATATTTTTATAACTAAGCTAAATAAGATTTTTAAATATTGTTATTAAACCTTAGCTGGTGTAGAGGCAACACCTTTATTTTCATCATCAGAATGATAAGATTTCTAAAGCCTAAAGTTGACAATACCATGCATTAAAATTATAAGGAAGACCTATCAAGACTGAACTTTTTTTTCACTTTTTTAAATCAATATGATAAGATTTTAAGTATTTGAATTTGGCAATACTTTACGTTAAGCTCTTATTATCATTACAATTATTAGGAATTGAGATTATTTATTTATATTCAAGTATTCATAAATGACAATAAATTGAGTCATGCGTTGATTTATATAATTTAGAGTTCCGATAATAACATATAACAACTGTGTCCCAGTTTTTTCTCTCTGTAGCCCATGCAATGCCAAGTGCGAGTGATCAAACCCGTACATGTGATCATCTGCGTTATAAAACATGCAACTAGCAGTAATGATTGAGCACAAGGCAGACGACGATGTATCGGGCTGGTTGACAATCAGTCAACGAACAGCTGACCCTGGCCAGATATATAGATAGCCGATAGCCAGTCATAGAAATAAATATAGAAATAGCTGCATCGGGCGTCTTGCATTTCAATTGTGGCCCAGAGATTCGGCTTTCACGCAATTTGCTGCTCGACTGATCGACATATATATATATATTTTTTTTTTACCGATCATCGTGCAGGGCATTGCCAAAAAACTGAGATACTTTAAACTGGTGGAAACGAAAGAGAAAGCATTTAATATGCATAGTGCACACGCATTTCTCCCGCCACCTCTCCCCATTTATTTGAGCTGATTTGATGTTTATATGTCTGGCGACGCACATTTCAATGAAATTTAAAAATTTGAAAGCTTTCCCACCCCATGAGATTCCCAGGCAGCCCAAATGGAGCGATCGGCAATCACATTTTCGGTGTCAATTTGTGTTCTATCATAAAACGAAATTGCTTTTTAAGTTTTCAGACTCCGATCGTTATGATCAACGAAATGTTGGATGGCCGACGGCTGTGGGTGTCGCTAATTGAATTTCAGATCAGCTCGCTCTGGGGCCCATTTTAACGGCTCTTTGCGTCGCAGAACTGTCGCAAATGCGATCTACACGTATGGCCATAAAGATCTTTCACAAATGTAAAGACCCATCGAGCGAGTTCTCATTGCGCAACCAGAAATTTATGCAGATTTTTGTTTTTGGGGGCCCCTTCTTCCTGGGCCCCCAGAATAATTGCAGGCACGTAATTTAGCCACGAAGTTCATTGACAGCGACAGTCATCGCCGCAAAGTCGACACGCCCGATTGCGTTGCGCTGCGGTTATCGACTTGGTCATTAGCTTTGGCAATAGCCAAGTTAACACTGAAATCGGGCCGAAAGAGGGGGGCCAAGAGAACTTCCCAGGGCCCCACAATGTAGTCGAAATCAAAGGCGCAATAAGGCCAAGCAAATGCACACGATAAGGAAAATTGTAGTTTACCTTGAAATTATACAATCAAATAATAAAATCAGGGGATTCACCAATATGTATATTACACTGGTCGGCATATGTATTTTGACAAAATAAAAGTTAAGTATACTCATAACTTGAATTTACTTCTTGTAAACTATAGGCATCAATGGAAAGGTAATTTCAATGCCGTTTGAATGATACAATACATTTCTTTACCCATTCAGTACTTATTGAAAAGGACAAATTTGTGTAAATCAACTTTTAAATTTTTTTTAAAAACTTTTTTCTTCGTCTTGAAAACTTAAATTTTTTGATGCAAAAAGTTTCTTCAAACAAAAACAATAGTAACTGCAAAAAGAATTTTTCAAAAATCATTTTCCTTATATTTTTTATGATTTTTTGAAGGTGACAATGTCGGAAAAAATTTGTATGAAAAAGAGAAAAATATGGCTCAAATGCCTGTTTTTAAGCATTTTCAAAAATTCATAAAAAATATAAGAAAAATGATTTTTGAAAAATTCTTTTTGCAGTTACTATTGTTTTTGTTTGAAGAAACTTTTTGCATCAAAAAATTTAAGTTTTCAAGACGAAGAAAAAAGTTTTTAAAAAAAATTTAAAAGTTGATTTACACAAATTTGTCCTTTTCAATAAGTACTGAATGGGTAAAGAAATGTATTGTATCATTCAAACGGCATTGAAATTACCTTTCCATTGATGCCTATAGTTTACAAGAAGTAAATTCAAGTTATGAGTATATTTAACTTTTGTTTTGTCAAAATACTTATGCCGACCACTGTATTTGAGTGTCAGCTACAGCAAAATTCTAGGAGAAACGTTTAATAAAAGATTAAATTTACCCATGATAACATACTAAATATACTACCCAGTTCATTTTCACAAAGGCCACCCAAATGCCATGAAATCAAGTAATCTCATAAAACTCAGCTGAAACCAAAGTAGCAATAAATCGTAACCAATATACCCAATAAGATTTATTTAAGGAAACATATAGGTGATTTCCAATTTTACAACCATTATAAATGGGAAAACGATTTTAAATTATATATCTCATAAGTGTCTTTGTCTTTGTTTTTTTAAATAAAAGTCCCAAATAACTTTTATTTTTGAAACATTTGAATAAAAATGTAAGTAAGTAAATGTAGGAAGTCTTATCTAAGATCTTTTGAAATAAAAATAAAAGAAAAATTTTGGGGTTCCTGAACAATCAACGTCAAATTAAGGATTAAATAGCTTCACAAAATATGTTAGTCTTATCAAAGCACGAGTAACCCAGTTTACATTTCACAACCCACAAAGCAGGTATAATTACAGTACCCAATTAAACAGATTAAATCCCATAAAAATCACCCAAAATAAAACGTGGTCTTGTCAAACTATTCCCACTTCTTGTTTTTTATTGCCCACACCAAATAACCCAACAAATGCCTCAAATTGCATATTTCATGAGCATTTCATTGCCCAAAAAACCTTCCCAGGCCGATGAGAAATTGTTGCGTTTAAAACTACATATATATTGTATGTAAAAAATGTTAATTGCAATACATTTGTGCCAAGTTGCGGGCAAAAATAAAAAAAAAACCAAATTAGGCAAACAATTTAAACATGCGCTTTGAGCCGGGAAACCCGGGCCAAGTGCTGCTCCGATTTTAATTTGGCTTTCTGACTGCTCTTTTTGTTTTGCTTTGCTTTTGGTATTGCTTTTTTGGATTTCGGTTTTTTTGGTTTTTGCGCATGTTTTGATTTTTATCATCTGGGTGGGTTGGTAGGTTGGTTGGCCGACTGTCCAGTGGTTTTCATTTGCTCATGACGCGCGTGACCCACTAAATAAAAAAGGTTTTTTCTTTTGTTTTTGTGTCAAAGCAATTTTCGTGCACGGCACAAGACAAAAAATCAGAAAAATAAAAAAAAAACCAAAACCAGAAAATCGAAGTGCCCGTAAAAAGCCCAAGACCCTGCTGAGGAGTCGAAGATCCAATCGGGTTTCTACAGTAGCCGAAAACTGAAGTTGGGCTTGAGCAGGAAGCCAGACTTATTTACCTTTTGGGCAGTTTTCGTCTCGTAATTATTAATTTTTTCCATATTTATGTGTGTGCCAGTATCTGATATACCATCTTCGTCTCGTCTGGCGTCGAGAAATTTTCGTGTTATAAAGTTAATTTGTGAAATTTTCAGTTGTTTCTTAATGATTTGCGTGGCTCTTTTGGCCACGAATTCAGAAGGAAGTCACTCGCAGCCGGAGGTTACTGGAGCGTTTAGACTCTGCTTTTTTGTATCTTTGTATTCATTAATTTCGTGGCTAATTGAATCGACTGCGGCTGCCATAATTTCGACCACGACTCTGACCTTGTACCGAGGTGAGATATAAATATGCTGGAGCCGCAAGGCACATCCGCTGACCTGGGTCCCCCCCTCAAGAAATGTATGCCAAATGTTCTTAACTCGCGGCCCGATCATCTGCGTTACCCCCACCCAAATATGAACTATATATATATATACCACTCTATATCTCCGTCATTGCCGCCACATTTGTTTGACTTTTGCGGTACTTTGTATGCCCGCTCGACTTGAACTTGTTGCCTTCTTCTGTTTCTGTAATTCTTCTGGGGGAACCCGCAACTTTATCTGCCCCTGTGCGTTATTTTTGTGGAGTGGGAACCGTTGCCGTAATTATACCCTGCCCACATGCCACACTTTGGAGTAGGACCAAAACTCATCTAAGTGGACCTAGATCAACAGGTGCACTCTTCAAATTTGTATGTTACACATTTACCTAAACGTCATTTTCTATCTTAGGGGTTAATTCTTAAGATCAAACATGAAAGATATGAAAGATCAAACCTAAGAGAAAACTAAAAAGGTTCTGTAGTTTGAAAGTATTTTAAAGCAACTGATTCTCAGTTAGTGTTTTTAAACATATAGCTAATCTTCTTAGCTTAGTCTTGTAAACCTTAATTATTAGAGAACCTTTTGATTATAATGTTTTATAAAAGATCACTTTGAAACTGAAAACTTAAAGACCCCATTCCCTGAATTATCTTTCGAGACCATCAACAAAGACAAAATCATAATCGCCCATCATAATACCAATTCCAAAGTCAACTTTCTACAAAGGCCACCTCCCATTCTCATCCCACCCATTTCACTTGACACTTCCGCTTTTATTGTAGAGCATTGCCAAGTCGCTTTTGTCACCCATGGAATTCCCCCATTTGCCTTTGTCACTCTGCACTCATTTAGCTTCATTTGGCTTTTTGTTCTATATACAGTATAGGTATCTGTATAAATATGCTCTGTATACCCAGGGCTTTCATGCAGATATGTGGTTGTACTTGATGGTTGGCTGAGCCACTCTTTTGTTTCAGTTTTGTGTTCTGTGTTGCGACTGATGAGTAACGATCCCATTGCCCGTTCACTTTCAGATAAGTTGGGAAAGTAAGAATGTAGTACTTATATATATTTGTATATATAGAACGAACAACAAAAAAATAAATTACAATTGCAATCGTGTTTACTACGTAGGTAGCTTTTGTTTAGCGCTTTTCCCCCAGCAATTTGTGGAGCGGCTCTTTGTAGTTCCAAGTTCCCTGGAGTTGGGACCTGCCCACCTGTGGGCAAATGTCGAGTCTCAGTATATTGTTCCCAGTTCGAGTTCCAAAAAGTTCCAGAGCAGAGCGATAATGAAGAGCTTTTCACGTGTCGATCGCAACACCATTTGCATATCGTGGGCGACCCAGAAGCCGAACCATTAGTACCCAGTACGCATCGTATACGTAATCGTAGAACCCCTGCAATGGGCAATTGATCGTTGTTGGGGCAAACTCATTAGAGAAGCCAACCGATTAACCGACTTGTTCGGTTTTACGACACCATCTAATTATCATAAATACAGAACAGAGAACCGGATTGATTGATTGATAGACAGTGAGATTCTTGAACCCTGTCGATTAACAAAATCTTCTTATCAGGCTTCCGTAACTTTGTTAATCGAGCTTCCGTAAAGGCCTTGTTTCGCTGATGTTATTCAAATTGTCACTTTGTCAACGTTTGTTGGTTGATTAAAAAATGGCATTTTTATACATTTTTATTAAGACTGAAATATGGCTGCGTGTACTTTATTCACATTCTTGTTGTTGCCTCAATTGAAAGCATGTTAATTTATATACGCTGTATAGTATATAAATTCGTGGGTATCTTGTTTGTTCAACTGTTGCCGATCATTTAGCCATAATAATAGTCGCAAAACGTTTCCAAAAAAATGTGCTGCGACCTGAATATGGAATTGGAACCCCAGAGAGCCAAAGACGAAAGTCCATAAATCTAATCAAGCGAGTGTAAAGAACAATCAAGGCGCTGCTAATTGAAAACTCTTGACATTTGTCGCTGCCTATAATTAGCATTGAACAAAAATCACAGATCCCGGGCTTTCGTAATGGAAACCACAAACAAATCAAGGCACAAATTCAGAGCAGATCGGAGAACTCGGCTTGATTGCTCTGTAGGTATTACAAGTTTTCCACAGCAAATCGATTGGCAATGAAAACAGACGCGGCCAGCAATAAACATTTATTGTTTGATGTTAGCTTAGTTGAATAGGCCGTCGCAATAACAATAAACATTTAGCCCTGCGAATGGCACACACCACACACCGCACACCACACACACACACTCGGCAAACAAATCAAAGCTGGCCAGAAGGTCGAAGTAATTTCATGGATCTCTTGGGAACAAGATCGATCGAGCATTCTTGTCCCTGCTTTGATATTGTAAAAATGTTTATTGATTATTTCAGTGGTTTTCAATGTATGGTTTTGTTTATGCAGCAAAAGAAATTCGCTGCTGTCGTCGCTGAGCTAACAGCATTTTACTCGAAGACAGCAAATTCTTTGGCCGGTCGTTCATTTCGAAACTCGTGCGAAGCCTCAATAAAAAACAACACGGCAAAGCTAAATATTATTTTATTTCTTTTTTTATGCTAATGGAGTATACACTCGGCGAATTTGGGTGTATGAGGTGGAGGGTTTCTTCAGTTTACGATCAGGGCAGATCTAATCCATTCGTTTAAGTTAATTCTTAATTAAAAGGTTATTAACTTTGAAGATGTTGCATAACTAAGAAACCATAGCTACTTCTTAGGAAACGAATGATATTTTTTTTAAGTGAAAGTAAAACAAACTAATTTCCCTGGTTTCCTTTAGGTGGTGTCCTCATTTCAATGCATCCCCTGAGGGTTGTTGGCCTTAACAGTTGCCGGGATACGAACAAAACGACCACTCCTAGGGGTGACCAATCCACCACCAGCTGTTCCTTGGCCAAAACCGGTTCTAGCCGCTTTTGCCTATCCAAACAAAGGTCCTCATTGTTCTCATTCCAATGAATACGGCAAGAAATCGATAAGATCTCTGCACTGATAGCACCGGCTTTCCATACAAAGTGTAACCCACCTACCACTTATATGGTCCGAATGTCAATAGATCTCGTTATGAATTATGGCGAATGACGCGTGTCTCGGTCACACCGATACAAATGGAATTCAAATAGAAATAAACCATATATATGTGCATATTTATGGAGGCAGTGAGTCCGCAGACAATTTGCCATGGCAGCAGGTAAAACTGAATGGAGAGGGGGCGAAGGAGAAGGAAACGTGCCGCAGTTTTGCACCTGCCGCCTACGTGGCTGCCAAAGGGAATGGCAATAATGGAGAAAGAAA